>NW_027272313.1:0-445742 GCF_040938485.1 Diadema antillarum | reverse complement strand
CCTGTTTATGTCATCATTTACCATCCTGTATCATTGTTTATGTCATCACCACTTAAACACAGACCATATTTGAAGTGTGTTTTCATGATCATTAATTTCTTTGTCATGTTCTCAAACAACAAGCCAGGGTAATAAAGAAACAATAAATCTACCACGAACAAAAAATAGGCAAGAGTTCAAAGCCCACTCTATCACTCATTTTCCACATTGCAGCTATGCTCAAAGCTGCAAATTCTATGGAACCAATATCACTAGTCATTCACAACCACAAGTCAGATCCGGTACAGTATATTGTACAATAGATTTTGCACAATTGTAGTCATGCTTTTTCTTGGAAGCTTAACAAATGATTTTTTTTTAATGCCAAACATTGTTCCATCATGATGTTGCTTCAGCCTCCTGGGTTCTCAAAACAGTGAAGTAAAAATATGCATCAGATGCCAGATATGCCTTGCTGGAATCAATGCACATATCTAGTTTGGATGAGCTGCGTGAGCCATACAGGAAATTCAGTCTGAATTGATCTTGCAGTGTTCAGTATCGACGATGTTTAAAATTTCAAAGCCATATCCTTCCCAGTCTTCTTGATATCCTTGGCTGCCAGTCATTTGTGTACTTGCTTAACAATCTCTGTTCCCATCATGTTGAGTGCTCAGCCAACAATTATTGTTGCGCTGTCAGGCAATCCTTTAAGCAAGCTGCGGGTATTATGCATAACCTCTGCTTATAAAGTTCATGCTCAGAGGATTGTTAAATTCATGGCTATATTGAAGAAGATCAATCATCATTCACTCTGCATTTTTCTGTTTAATTATTCTGGTATTTGCTGTATGCCCTGTGTTCTACCAAATTTCTTATGAAAGTATGGAGGGGGGGGGGGGGGGGGGGTGACTACATTTCAATTGAGTTGCCCCAAGGAACAAAATAACAGTGAGGTAATATTGTTCACATGAAAATCAAGTTCATCATGTTTGAAGTGGTTTTGAAGTGTCACAGTATTCTGGCAGAGATAAGATGTTTAACTTTACAGTATGCACCCAAAGTGAAAACTGTGAAAGTTCCCAATAACCATCGTTTGGTTCATGAATACAGTGTGCGTAATGACGTCAAACCCTTACACATCCATGGCTTATACTCTAATCTATCTTACTGATGCAGGTGGCTGATAATTGTTATACTCCTACAGTGATGCTTAAGTGATTACCGAGACTAGCATTTGAAACAAAAGAAATTCCCTGAATATAAGGTGGATCATGTGCTTGAGAGATGTTCAGTAATTTGCAGTGCCTGAGTGCAGATGAGACTAACAACCTTTTTTGACATTTTTATGATCATAGAGTAATGTTCCAAAACCTTTCTTATTTCCTCTGACATTCAGCTTAAAATAGATTTCATAATGATAACAATTTTATACAAAAGCTTCTGTAATAGTGTGTAAGACCTGTATCAAAGGTCGTTATTATCATTTTTTTTTTTTTGTGAAAGGAGTTTCTGTTTCAAGGATTTTTTGTTGCTTTTGTGTACAAAATTAGTTTCGTTTTCAAATTTAGATCCAGTCATAGCTGTCTGAATAACAGAATCCATGGGAATTTTGATGAAAGGCAAGAATGTTCGCCCCAGTTGAGCTTTAAGTGAAGTGGTTATTCACTTATTGTTTTTTCAATGCAGTCCTTTATACAATTGTACTTGTTCATCAAGAAATAAACAAGACAGGAAGAAAATTATTTTTCCAAATTGTCAAATATGTAATTTTCATGAATGCTATTTGATATTTGCCTTCACATTAATTTGGAAATTCATGTTGGAAATGTTTGAAAAATTCCCCTCCCTCAGTAATTTCCTCAAACTCCATCGATGCAAAGACTGCGGCTGTGCGTCCATTGCAGTGTGACTTCGAGCCATTATTTTATCCAACATTTGAAAAAATTCCATGTGGAAATCCGGAGGGCCCCTTGACGAGTCCAGACAGCAGCGCCCGGTCTAATCAGAGTTGTTGATAAACAGAAGGCCGGGCAGTGTATTTGTGAAAGAGGATCAACGTTGGTAGAACAGATATCAAGCTCACGGTGTCCATTATGAAACGTGACACAGGAAACCATATCACTAATAATCTGGTTCCTTCAAGGAAAATCCGTTCCTGATAGTCACAAACAGGGCTCAAAATATGCTAATTTCACACTCTGGATTGTGCATTTGTGTGTGCGTGTGTGGGGGGGGGGGGGGGGGGGAGAGGAGGTGGGGAGGGGGATGGGAATATATTCTTTTCACGTTGTTTATTATTCACATTAAAACATCTGTCAGAATCGGTGGAATCAAATGAAGTTTCAGGTGCACATTCACTGTTAGGTGTCTTGTTAGCTGATCGCATCCAAGCTAAGCCCACCGTTCATAATTTTATGCTACTATGAGCTCTAGATATTTTCTTTTTGCAATCTGGATTTGTTTAAACGTTATTTTTTGCCAATTTTGTAGAATCGTCTCCACGCTCTGTACCACCAAAGATGCTTTTTAAAGTGTCTATGTGATAGATGAAATAAACATGGAAGAGGCGCCGTGATCATTCGCTGCATGGAGGGGTATGCATTCCAGCACAAGAGTCAATACGTAGATGTGCGCTGATAAGAAATCCTCAGGTTTGCAAATGTGAGATAAGACCTGGAGTGTGTGAGCACAGTTACAGGCATTCAGCATAGCCTTGCCATTGGGTATTATGTTAAAATACCACCAATTCAATCATCTCATTGGGTGTGTGAATGCTGACACACTGGCAGATCAATTTGGAATGAGCCAATGTCATAAAACCTTCATTTGGTTATTACAGGGATCGTAAATTGTTTTTCCCCTAATTGCCTTGTCATCGCAAATCATACTGTCATTTCAGGATCATAATTTTATGTTCTGTTGTTGGGAAATGTAAGGTGTCATTAATGACCATTTCAAACGTGAAATGTTTGGTTGTGTTGTAGCAACATCACTGTTGCAGTCTAGGTTTATTGCCACATGACTATTACCCGTCATGACGATCGGGGCATGATACGTGACAGCCATAACATTCTCATCGCATGCTGTCCTCTGCTGGCCAGTAGGCATGCCAACTTTGTCACCTTATCTGTTACCATGGAGACTGTTTTGTGACCCTTTTGGATGACACTGCATAATCATATTCAAACTGGCACATGTTATACATTCATAATGTACCGGTACATCTTCGGTTGTTGCTCCGCATCTTCATTTAGTTGCTCTGAAGGAGTTCCTTACTGCCCTTTACTACTGAGCAAATATAGTGAAACCAAAACATGGCTGTCAACCCCCTATCAGGTATTGCTGATCAGTGATGGCATATCAGAGGTATAGTTTGCTCAACTAGTGCTTAATAAATCAATTTCCCTTCTCTTCTGTGAATAGTCCATTACCAGTCTGTAATAGTCTGTTGATGAAAGTGCGAGTACCAAGATTGCTTTGTTGCCAGCCTCTTTTGTCCCAAGGAGACACAATTACATGATAATTTTTACACTATAGGTAATGGTTATGAGAATAGGCATAACTTGAAAGCATGATTGGTTGGCTTTTGTTTTAGATTTCTCCTCGGTATGGTTTGACCACTGCACTGTATTCTCAAGTCCTCCACAGACGGTACCATTCAGCCGAGTTGGTTGCTGTACGACGTATACACTGGTCGCTCTCAGACAACCTGTATTACCGTATCTTGCTGTGAGAGGGAGAAGTGGGCAAAGAGAGTGGGAAGTGGACGGGAGGTTGGGGTGGGGGTTTGTTGAAAAGAGAAAAATGAAGGAGACTAAACAGAGAATGGGGGCAGATGATAAAGCAATCACACAGATCATGAGTTTGCCTCTCCCTCGAGGATCTGTGAGGGAGTCTCGGCCTGATGCCATCCAGACTCTCCTCTGAGTCGAGTGCTACCGTGTCAACCAGTTTCTCGTCTGATACACCCGTGCACAGAACAGCGAACAGGTTTGCCTGATTTGCATTTTGCATCGCCAATGAGAAGTGGGTCAACCTCTTTAGCAGCGGGGTACTCCCAAAGGCACCACGTAGAGCATTAACACACTGAACCTCTCCAAACAGAGAGTGTTTAATGGACATGTGATTCTGTGATGTCATTAAGTTGTGTCATGCTGCTATCGACATGGGCGCTGCAACCTTTAAGTTCAAAATGTCAACAATTTTTTGTTACCCTATATCAATTACACTTACATTTCTAGCATTGTGTAATCTGCCTGTTTATTCTCTTCTTTCTCTCCCTATGTGATTTAATATGTATTGTAAGGATGAATTTCGACTTGAAAGAATTGTGCTATTTGTAGGTATCCAGTATCAGCATAGTGTAGTGCCACACATAGATCTGGAAATATATATTCAGCACCACATGGGAAGGTATTTGATTGTTAGCTCTGGTCAGTGTATACAGACTCAGCTCAGGATAATTACAGCTATTAAAACTATCATCATAACTATCTTGTACAAATAAAACATTTTTTTTGAAAAAAAGGTAGGCCTACAATTTATTCCTTTTTTCCTCTGTCCCCACAAAATATAGGCATGAAATTTGATATTTTTGTCAGGCCAGTGTGAGGTAATCACAGATTTAGGGGACTGCCAAAGAGATTAGCACTATCTGCTTCATGCCCGAATGCCCCTGCCCCCTCATTCGTGACTGTTTGTCCAAGCCATGTGTAGCTAGCGCGCATTAGATCATCGCCAACAAACCATCTGTCATAGTCGTCGTGAAAACTTTCCCCCGTCTGCTGAAGCGGCGGAGATGGGGAGAATCTCACGACAATGAGACAACCCGCCCGCCGTAACCAGCCAGAGCGTTGGGCAACGTTGAGGGCTTCGTCTCACTCAAATGGAGAAATCAGGTGCGATGGACAGCCTGAATATTAATCAGAGATGGAACAAAAACTAGCACTCCCTTCCTGGTATTTTTGTAATGCACTTGCATTCATTTACCACTTCATGCATGAAGCAACACGTGACGTATGGTTGCAGTTAGTCTTAACTTGTCTCACAGACATTACAGAAACATTACATGTCCCTCGTAAAGCTTGCCCAATTTTCTTAGTTGAGGGGAGTGAGTAGGAGCATTTAAACTCTGGAGCTGTACATCCATATTTTTTTTATCAAGTAGCTGTTTTTCATGCATAATCCAAATTGAATATGAACCTTATTGAACTGCAGAAAATGTGAAAAGGTTAAAATAGCCTTTGATTGATACGCGTACATGGTTCTGATTCCCATGTTAGGCAGATTTGTGCTGCCTGCACTTACAAAGGCTCTGTGTTGGACAATGTGATTGTGGCATTTAGATATCTCTGGATGGACAATGTGACAGTGGGGTTTGAAAGAATACTCATTATCATTTTGAGTTTAAAATTATTCCATCTCCTTCACCCTATCCACACCTTATCTCCCAAACCCACTTGCCCCCTCCCCCACCCCAACCCCAACCCCACCCCCACCCCCCAAAAAGGAAACATTCTTGAAACAACTTGGGTTTGTGCATCTCACAACATAATTATGACCAATGCAACAATGATAGAACTAGGGCCTGATTTTAACTGTTGACCATACCATTATAGCATGCCAGTTTTGCTCTGACAAACACAGCAACCTTTTCTGCTTGCCGAGAATTATGTCGCCTCGAGATAGAAAGTAGCTTTAGCAGCGCCATGGGGTCATCAAGGCAAAATGTTTCTGCGGACGGGGGCGCATTATGAGTGGCAGTTTGAGTGTGTGTGGAGGAGTGGGCAATGGGTCGTGTTGGCATCGGATTTCATTACCTCCCCCCCATGAAAATAAAACATTTAATTTACACGAGCGGGACGGGGTTAGGGCGATGGAAAATGATAACAAAGCAAGAAGGGTTTGGGTGCTTGAGGGGCCGGTGGAATTGAAGAGAGACGCTCTCAAAGCACTTTCAGTTCCAATCGGGAATTAGTGGGGTTCACGCAGCTCTCCACCAATATCAGGTCACACCATGGATTTGAATTATTTGCACAGTACGATAGAAACTGCGCAGGAGGAACCTCCCTATATGGAGATTGTAATTAGGTTGATGGCAAATGTGAGAAATATTGTATGAGTTCAATGATCATGAGTAAGCATTTTTACCTGGGAAGCAGAGACAACAAGGAATTAGTGGAGGGTATTATTCCAGGCTTTGGCATAAATCCTGTTTACATCATGGGTCATAGGGATGAGGGGAATTTGTGTCTGATTGTGTCCATTGTAGTCATGACATACACTACATCCTACCATGCTCATCTGTCTGCTGTTAATTTCAAATATTCTTGTGGTTTTCACAGGAATTGATAAAATCACCACACACAATAATGATGCACATCAGGATGATGCTTCCCATATGTATGTGACACCACTCTTCACACACATTGACAAGCTCTTGTTCAGTAACAGCACAAAATGGAAGCGCTGCTGAGATATTAAAATGGACCAACTTTTTGCATTTATATAATATATTCCATTCCATTTTATTGCAATGCTAAAGAATAGAGAGCTGCTGCTGATACCTTATCTTCTGAAGATATGAAAGTGGGAGAAATTCAACATTTTGAATTTGGAAGAAACATGATTGTTTCAGAAATTAATTTGTTCATTAGCACTTAAAGGCAAGCCACTTCTACCCCCTCTCACACAAGTTACAAATATTGTCATTTACATGGAAGATTAAGGTGTACCCTCCTCTGGCTGTAACAAGAGTTTATGACTTAAATTTTGCTTTGGATTTACCCTCATCCATATTACGAACATTGTCCATGTGCTCCAGTTTTACAGCTTGTATGGACCCAGTGCAGGGAATAAACCTGTTATGATGTTTGTAATTGCATTTTTAATCCACTTTGTGCATGCCTGAGGCTGCTATGTCAGACATTAAACTGTTGTTGTACTTTGGATATACCGCAATCTTTTGCAAATCAATGTTAATGTTTGTAGATTGCAAGTATTGGTTTGAAGTCATGAAAAATGCTGATGGTACAGCCCAGGTTGTTTGCAATTAGACGTGCATTACTTGTTCAAATCCGCTTTGCATCAATATATTAATCCTGTCAGCTTCAATTGAGAGTTGCAAATCATGGAATGAACTTTGCGTGCGCGTGAGAAGAGCTACCAAACAGGATGTGGGGAATGTATGTGTGTGTGTGTGTGTGTGTTTGTGTGTGTTTTAAAGGATGGACAGATGGAAAGATAGGGAAAAGGAAAAAGAGATAAGGATAGAGAGAAGGGAAAAGTCCATAGAATGCAGTACGGCTGGATGTTCTTTTGGAGTATGGTAGAGCAAATATCCCGAGCAGTTGGCAGGCTTTGGCACTGATCAATTGAATCAATAATAAGATTTACCGACTATCCCATTTTTTCGGCAGTACAGATGCACAATTATTCTTGAATCCACAGACCTCATAATGTTAACTGTAGGTGGTGCTTTTCTTAAATGTAATGCAAATTGAAATCATGTTATTCATGACGACAGTGGACAATGAAATGGGTGTCTGGTCTCTGATATGTTTGTGTTTGCATGAATGGAATGGATACATGTGGCTTTATACAGTGTATTGGTGTGTGTGTGTGTGTGTGTGTGTGACTGTGTGTGTGATAAATGGATAGAAATGACTTCATACAGGTGTTGTTGTGTGTGTAAGGAATGGATATGTGTGACTTTATACATTATAGGGTGTGTGTGTGTGTATGTGTGTGTTGGTATGCTTGTGTGTGTGTGTGTGTAGACATGAAGGCTTTGTCCCTCTCATTTTCAAAAACCCACTAAGTGACCTTTCAATCTAAAACACCTTGTGTTTGTCCAAGCTGAGTGCTGTCACCATCTTGGTATTGCCCCATTATTTATCAGATTGCTGGTCTTTGTTGGGACAGTGAAATTCTAAGCTGCAGCATCACATGTCCATAGCTACACCTCACTTATGTTTGTCCCTTTTAGCTTTTTATCTTGAAGCTACCATACATCACATGCCTTTCTGCCTTACGTTGTTAGGATTTCTGTTTTATTTGTTTTTGTTTATTTATCTATCTTATTTTATTTGTTTATTCATTTATTTATTTATTTATTTTGACTGGGCAGAATGGAGAGATGTACTACAACTCAGAGCTTGGCCAGGAACATGGTTGAATTAATTTTTTTTAAACTTTTTTTTTTGCATAGTGTTATCGTTGAACAAACTGACTCATCTGTAAGCATGCATTTTATGAAGAAATGTATACAACTGTAAAAGGAAAGAACACTATGCACAATTTGTGGATTGTTGTGGTGGGTCTTAGTGTGTGAAACCGCCAAATAAAAGTGTGCAATTTTTTTTTGTACTTTACATTTTGTGTGTTTTGTTGATAGTGAGTCTGACCGTTTTCTATGGCTTTTTTTTTAATATCATCGATCAGAAACAAAGAACATCTCTGCAACGATGCAATGTACAAATTTGAGCACCGTCGAACAATTGGGTCCAGTGCAACTTACAACATTCCGAGTGTATCACAGATTTTCTCAAACACAAACTAGGATGACACTGATGTCCCCCCCCCCCTTTGCCCTCAAAACAGAGAAAATTAAACATGCACTTGAAACAGAAAAAAGACCAAAGTAAGGAAAGTCATGAAGGCAGTGTTGTCCAGTATGCGGTGGTAAAACTGTTTTTATTGTAACTTCAATCTACTAAGTTGTTCAAAGAACAGTTGTGCTTCAGAGGACAGTTTGTTGTGTAACAGTAACTTTGTTTTGATGTTTCTTTGTTGTCAGTAATCAGGATTAAATTTAAGAAGTACAAGTCATGATTTTGATTGAGGCCATTCTGTGAAGTATAAAGATCTGATATCATTCACTAAGTTTATTAGCGCTTTCCCTGATTATCTGTGAATTCATCCGTTTGTCTAATCATATCAAACTACTTCCAGAACCACTGTATTAATGTTGCTCTGAATGATCTTATTGAAAATTACCTGCTAATTTTCATGAAAGTCAAGAATCACTCACATGAAATTTTGCTCTGATTGGAATATGGTGATTGTGACATGGAATGTTAGCATAACAATGCTGTGCGGAATCATAATGTTTGAAAAAAATCCAGTCTTCCACTTAGTAGCTGTGCTACAATACTGGAGTTAATTCCTGTGCGTATCATTTTGTACATATACTAATTATACATGAATGTGGCCAAAATTAGTGCATTGCAGAGTAGTATATTGTTGTTTATAATGATCCAGTATGATACTGAGTGAATGAGGGTTAATCAGGATCTGTATGATGAGAAGTCGTGTGGTATTTACATGAAAGTAGTTAAAGTCCAAAATACTGGTATCATGTATGTGCAGAATTATTGATGATTGCATGTGAATGATAACCTAGTATGAAAAACAACACAATGGAAGTGAAGAGAAACTTCATCAGGGCTTATAGAATGTTTCATAATCCAATGTATCATGACAGACATCCTCAGTTCAGTCTTTGACAACTCAGAAAAAAAAGGTATAATAAAAGACAACCCCAATGCAGAATTTGTGGTGTATACATATCTCCTATCATCTGATATCAACTATATTTCAGATCATTTCTCATGTTTACAAATATGATGAATTATCAATGTGTCTTACAAATCATAAAATTGATAAATAAAGAAGTGTGTGGACATTATTATGTAAGTAAGATAGTTGGTGTTAGCACCATTTCTATCTAAATCAGTTTCTCAAGGAACACACAGGTGTGTCATGTGTTATTTGATGACTAGATTTTCTAATTCTCTCATCAAACTCTCCTCTCAAACTCACCTAGAAATGTTGCAAGGCAACCTTTATCATTCAGTGGTAACCCAAAATTGGTTTTGATTCAAAGATGAACGGGATTCAAGAATATCACCGTTTGTGGCCAGGAGAATTATTGTTAAATCTATAACCGTGTGAAGATTTAAGGTATTGTCCACTTGGGGTTACTTTCTGTCAAAAGCCCAATCAAAAGCATTGCCATTCAAGAGTAGTAAATGATTACCCCCCCCCCCCCTAAAAAAAAGCCATTGAAATAAAACAGACAAATATACAGTTCTCCACTTGTTTGATTTTGATAGGCTGGCCTATGGAAAGTCTACAGGCATGTTTACTCTTTCTTTTAGTTAGTTGTGTTTTTTCTCTATTTTACTTACAGTGTACCCACATTGCAATAGATATAACGTCACAGAGATTTCCACCATACTGTATCGATTTCTAAAGCTGCAAAGCACCTCGGTTAAAGATTTGAAATTTCATTCCTTCTTCTACTTTAACCAGAGAGGAGTAGAATGAATTCTTCTACAATAACTCTTTGCATCCATGAGAGTGTGTACTATACTTGCTTTGTTTTGTTTTTTAAGATATGATGTCAGGGAAGTATGTATCATGTTAGCTAGGATCTAAGAAGTCATTTCTTTTTCCTGCTGATAATGCCTTCTGTGGTGTATTTTTTATTGTTAAATGAAGAGGTGCTTGGAATATTGAACATAACTATCTGGCATGCAACATGTAAAAATGAAGACTGGTGCTGCTCATCTTAACAATGTGTGAAAGCAATTCATTTCTTTGTGTAATATACTTTATCATTGTACTGACGTATTTTTCATCAAATTTCTTTTGAAAGGTATTACATGTATGTTATACTTCATATTCTATTGATTGATACACATGTAATTTTAGTAATATGGATAAACAACTTTTTACATTATCATCTCCATTGAAAGTCTGTAAAAATGAGTATTGAAGCATCTCCAGTTGTAGAGGAAGAGTTGTTGGTCAGATTTTATCCGGTCTCATGTTAGATTGATTTTATGAATTCCTGAGAAATACCCTTAAATTATGTCTTTGAAATCAGTATAGTCTAAATACCAATTATGACAAAGGTGATAAGAACTGTCCTAACTTTGAAGTGGAATACAGGAGTTGTTCAAAGCAAGAATCACCTTTTTATAACTGAATGTGGATATACATGGTAAGAATTCTTTGTAGCATTTGCTAAGAGATTTATTTATTTTGCTGTGGGATTTGAAATCTCAACATTTGTCTGTGTGTTTGTGATATGTTTTTTTCTTAATATTTGTCTAATAAATACATTATACATGTACTCCTTAATATTTTCCTTTAAACAACTACAATTGTACATGTAATTAGAGACATATTCATATTGAAGAAGAGTTAAAATGAAAGAGATAGAGAGGAAGAGGTTGGTGAGAAAGTTGACCTTTTACATTATAACACTGTACACTCTGGTCTGGGAATTTCTCACTCTGATATTAAGTATAGTTTAAGTGCATGTAAAATATTAATCTTATATGGGAGGCCATGATTTTAAGACAATTAGTGGAATATAAAGAGGTAGAACAGATGTACTGAAAAATTATCTATATCTGTTTTACATATCGAATTTGAAAAACAAAAGAAGCAGAAAAAAAAGAAAATGTTGCCTATCATGAATTGAAATCAAGAAATTAATCATGATGTCATCAGATTCTTTTAAACATAATGCACTTATTTAACATTGTACAGATTACCATCTTTGTTTTAATTACTACCTGTTACCACTCCTTTTTAATCTTTTGGTTTTATCGTATTAGCTTAAGGACACAACAACTGCATACATTTTGCTGGATTGACAGATAGTATTGGAAATGAAAGTAGTTGTGAATTACCAATAAATTGTTAATGTTTTGTGATACACAGTCAATTGCTCTTGACTTTGTGATGGAAGGGTGTTTTTTTTTTCTTTGACATCGCTAATCTAGTAAGTTTTTATACTTTCAAGAGGGCATTTACTTTGCCTAGTTAGTACTACACTTTCCCTCTGATTGTAGTTTATTGATTTTTAAAGTGGTGATGCATGTCTGATGGAATTATTATAAGACTTATTATATCTTATTCAACCAAATATTAGTTGTAAGTAATAACATGACACAGATGTTGCAGACTATGATTCTTATTCATTTTACCATCTTGTAAATCTGTGGTAATACAAAGTATGTGTTGTCTTTGATGTGAATGATTAATGTATCGATTATATTCTATATTTTCTTCCTTCCATTCCATATGTTCTCTCTTTTTTTTTTTGTAAAGTATGTAGTAACATGATGTGTAATAGAGAGTCATCGCTTAGGCTGGATCATTATCTTGAATAAAGTGATAAAGCGGGATATGGAGAATATATCAATGAGTTTTGCTGATTCTTTTTCGATTGAAATGCCACACCATGTTTAAGTTAACTTCGGTGAATATACAAGTGAACTCAGACAAAGTGGTTGAAGTTTGATCAAGTTCAGACATGGAATAAATACAGCGATGTTGGTTGCAACCTCGTTTGCAAGTGAGAAGAGATGACAATATCATCATGTCCCAACTCTCCCACAACTCTTCCATAGTATTAAGCGGTTATCATTAAGCGGTTGATGTTCGTTAATCCAAAGGTTTATTATACCCCCGCCAAACGAAGTTTGAAGGGGGTATATAGGAATCAGCGGACGGTCGGTCGGGCGGTCGGGCGGTCGGGCGGTCGGGCGGTCGGTCGGGCGGTCGGTCCGTTGCAAATCTTGCGTCGCGAACTACTTCCTCAGTTTTCAACCGATTCCATAAAACTTGGCACAGATGTGTGCCTTGGGTTGTAGATGTGCAAGACGTATTTTTTGACAGTACCCAAAAGTACGTTGCCATGGTAACGGCGTATTATGGGCAAAAATGGGTACAAATCTTGCGTCGCGAACTCCTCCCACAGTTTTTGATCAATTTTTATGAAATTAGGTACAGATGTTCATCTGAATATGTTAATGTGCAAGACACATATTTCCGCAGTGGCAAAAAGTGCGTTGCCATGGTAACAGCATGTTATTGGTAAAATATAGGGCAAAATGCTTCATGGCAAAACTGCTTCATCAGTGTTCTTCCAATTCTCATGGAATTCATATTGAATGTTTGTCTTAGGATATAGGTCAGCATGACACATTTCTTGACAGTGACAAAAAGTATGTTGCCATGGTAACAGCTCACATATTATGAGCCAAAATGATGGAAAATTTTGTGTTGCAAGCTACTTCCTCAGTTTTTGCCCAATTTCCATGAAACTTGGTACAGATGTGTGCCTTTGGTTGTAGATAATTTTTCAACAGTACCCAAAAGTTACGGCATATTAATGGCAGAAGATCAAGGAAAGATCTTGCGGATTAACTACTTCCTCAGACCAAAGCTTATGAAATGTGGCTTGATCTTGGTGGGAATAAGACATATTTTTCGGACGTGTCGGAAGCTGCGTTGCATGGTAACGGCATATAAATGGCAGAAGATCAAGGAAAGATCTTGCGGATTGAACTACTTCCTCTGTATTCGACTGAAGCTCATGAAATGGAATTGGTCTTGGTGGGAATGAAACATATTTTTTCTTCGGAAGCTGCGTTGCCATCGGCATATAACGGAAGATCAAGGAAAGATTTTGTGGATTGAACTACTTCCTCAGACAAAAGCTTATGAAATGTGGCAACTGAAACAATTAAGCCTGGTTTATTTAGCAACTACATCTACAGCTTTACCGCAAAATGTCTGCGTTGCTTGGTTTGTACAGACATTGGTACAACTTTTGTTTGTTTATTTATTTATTTATTTATTTATTTATTTGTTTATTTATTTATTTATTTATTTATTATCATTTATTTGTTGTCAAAGAGAGAGAAGGTTTGCAGCTGAGTTAGAGACTTGTGCAGCCATGACACCATAACCTCTTCACTATTCCTCTGTGTTTGCTGCTGATACAATTGCTTCATGAAAATAAATTATGAAACTGAAAATATCCTGGAATTGTTTCATTTAACAGCCAATTTCAAGTAAAACTGCCGTTCCATTCATCTGATTTCACTCTATTTATTGAAGTTAGATTGAACATGGTGTGGAGATGCACTTATGTTGAGTAATATGCATAAGATATCAAATATGTATTATATATGTATATGTATATGTATGCATACATATTAATCTGTATTAATACATATATGTGAAAGAGGTATATGCACACATACATACTTTTACACACATTGATCATGCAATGCACAATATTAATTACAGTAAGTACATTGCCAGTACACTTTTGTCTCAAAGTCCTCAAGTCTAATTTAAGTAAGAAGATGGTGATGAATGGCTGTGAGCAAGAATTAACAAGTCTTTCAATGTGAAAGCAAAACAATGAGTACAAGAGGAGTAGAAACACTGAAATTATGGGAAAATGTAAGGAAATTTTTCTTTTATTCAGTGAAAAAGAATATGAAGAATCTTTATCTGGAATTCAGTATGCAGCATCAAAATTGTTGTTTTTACATTGATGTTTATGAATGATTAATTTTTAACATGTAAAACAGATTGTATTATAGTCAGAAATTGTATACTTCAACCACATGGATATACACATGATATATATGCATATTATGTAAATATGAATTTACACACACACATGCGTATATATTATACACAGTAAGAAAAAAAAAAGAGAACACTTTTACAAGTTCATATTTCTCATAGGATATTTGGCTCAAAATTAATGTACACGTGTGTATTATAATAATGCCGTATTTAAGGTACTTTGATTAGCTATGAACCTGGCAGGTTAATAAAGAGGGAAACCTTATGCATGAGTGAACATTCGTTTTTCTCTTCCAAGGCACAAAAGTAAAAATTCAAAAAATGACCAAAAGTAAACAAGTCATGATTCATGCTAAGTGCTCTTCCAAATAACAATGAGAGCAAAGGACAAATTCAACACAATTCAAAACATATTGATTTGCAAAAATAAACGTATGGTCTCTATAATGTCTTTGCAGCCCCAAAGATAAAGAAAGGCTTTTAAAAAAAAGGAGGAATATGAAGAATCCTCTGTCAAATCCAAAGTCAAATGTCATGACAAAAGAAGAAATATTGACAAAGATGGTAAAAATTTGAAATGTTATTTCACTTTATGACAATCAAAAATGATATCTAGTTCTTAAATTTGTCTCATAAATAGCTAAATTTGTAAATTAAAGGATGAAGTAAAGAAATTCCCAGGCTTTACTCCCTTTTGAGGTGACAGAAAATTCTTATTTTCCCCTTTTAGTTTCCAACTTTATTTTTGTTTGAGGATATAAAGAGATACAAGAGAATGAAAACCTGTTTTTGATATTTCTTTCATGTCTCTAATTGTTTTAAGTTGAAGGGCATTTGCAAATGAATAACAACATGTCATTTTATTTGCCATTTACTTCATGTGCCTTGGAGGACTAAAATGAATGTGTTGACCCATGTTTAAAGTTTACCTTTATTCTGACCATGGTAGGGTCCATGTTCTGACCTATATTCTACCATGATGAAAGCCAATTGATACATTGATTTTTATCAAAATATTCTGTGAAAAAATATGAACTGGAAAGAGTGCTCATTTTTTGCTGAGTGTATATGTTTATATATATATATATATATATATATATATATATATATATATATATATATATATATAGATATATCCATGTATGATACAGGGCTCAACGTTAGCGGTGGTCCAGGGTCACTAGATATTGATGTCGGGCCCTAAATAGAATAAAAACAAAAACAAAAACAACCGCTATTTAATGCTCAAGATTACTTTGCTATGGTTTGGGCATCACACGGGGCGTAAAGCCATGCGCTTTTTCGTCCTTTCCAAAGGCATCGTTTGCACATAATTTCATTGATGCAGAAATCGATGAATTCGCGCTTTTTCAAGTGTACAACATGGAATTCTTGTCATTTTTTGCTAATCATATCTTACAATATTTCCGCGTCATCATCACGTTTTGTTATTATCTCTTCTTTTTTTTGGTAAATTTTGGCGAGCGAGCGCAGCGAGCGAGCCGGAAAATTTTGTATTTCAGCTTACAAAACTTGGAATTCTTGTCATTTTTTGCTTATCAAATCTTACAATTCTAATCAAGCTATAGTGACGACCTTATAGATAACGATTTATACCAACAAACTGAGGACTTGAAAAAATACTCTAAATTAGTACGAGCGAGTGAGCCGAAATTTGTATATTTCCGCGTCATCATTACGTTTTGTTCTTATCTTTTTTTATTTGTTTTTTTCCGCCCCCCCCCCCCCCACGTATGTTCGAAACCGTTGGCGTCCTCTTTTGATCCAATCGGCGATCGCTTCAGAACGAATGAAATTGCAGCCGCTGCTCCGTGTAACATTTTTCCTGCTAAATATAAAATGACATGTGTGAACACGATAGACATTGTCATTTTGTCCGCGTCATCGTCACGTTTTGTTCTTATCTTTCTCTTCCTTTTTTTTTTTTGGATAAATTTTGGCGAGCGAGCGTAGCAAGCGAGCTGAAAATTTTTGTATTTCAGCTTACAAAACATGGAACTCTTGTCATTTTTTGCGTATTAAATCTTACAATTCTAATCAAGATATAGTGACGACCTTATAGATGACAATTTATATCAACAAACTGAAGACTTGAAAAAATACTCTAAATTAGTACGAGTGAGTGAGCCGAAGTTTGTATATTTCCACGTCATCATTAAGTTTTGTTATTATCTTGTTTGATTTGTTGTTGTTTTTTTGCCCCCCCCCCCCCGTATGTTCGAAACCGTTGGCGCCTTCTTTTGATCCAATTGGCTATCGCTTCAGAACGAAAGAAATTGCAGCCGCTGCTCCGTGAAACATTTTGCCTACTAAATATAAAATGACATGAATGAACACAATAGACATTGTCATTTTGTCCAGGACAGACCTATAAAAGAAGTAATAAATGCGACCCCCCCCCCCCTAAAAAAAGATATACTGCACACATTAAACTGATTACCTGCGTTTTGAAATTTTAGCGGAAATATTATACAAATCTTTACCAGAGGCATGAAATTTTACAGAAGCATAACATTTCTTATTTCTACCATAAGCATCCAGGTTTTTTTCTTTTTAGGACAAATCTGCACCATGATAACGTGATTTAAAAAAAAAAACAACAACAACAAACGATTTACAAGCACAACAAGGATTTTTATCAAAATAGCATCCAATATAAGGAAGTTATGAAATTTCAGAGATTCGCTATAATTGCAAAAACAGTTCTGAAACGGTTGATAATGAAAGTAAAACTGAATGAGTTGACGTAATCACTGAAAAGGATTTTTCCTTGTATTATTGAATTGTTACAGATAATGTTATTCATAGCTGAACTTCAAAATAATGATGTGTCTGATATATTGTGATTTGCGACTGAAGCATATTTGCATATGAACACCAAAAACAACAAGAAACGTCCAAGATTTTATGTTCAAACTACATCGAACTACGTGACAAGTTGTGAGTCGATAACATCAATTCCCTCCATTGCATATTTTATATTGACTGTTCAAGAACTGTTTTGTGAAAATTACGACACTTCACAAGTTCATAACTTCCATTGGTTTTTTTTTTAATCCAATACAGCTAGAAGTCCTTATTACTTCATTTTTATCCACGTAATTTCATCATCAACTTCATCATTATACACGTAATTACCAGCAGCGCTGCTAATGAGCGATTGCGTCGAAATGAATTAAAATTACTGTTGCCAGTGTCCGCTACCAACTGTGCTGCATTTTTGCAATTACTCTTGCTGTACACAAGGGTAAGCATGGTAATAGGGATATGGGTTACAGTTCATTATTCCGAGGGTTCGTTAATCCGAAAATAGAACAAGGCTCGTTATTCCGAAAATTCGTTAATCCGAAAATGAAAAAAGAAGGGTTCGCCTAATCCGAAAATCCCAAAGGTTCGTTTGTACGCACATTCTTTTCATTTTTGGATTTACTAACAAACCATATTTCATTTTGGGATTAACGAACATTTGTAGGTTAAGAGAATTTGTGTGTTTCGGAATAACAAACCTTCGAAATAACGCATCTTCTTTCATTTTGGGATTAACGAACCTTCGGAATAGAGAACATCATTCAGGGACATGATCTTCTGCACATAATTGTTTAGTATTCTTACCGTTAGCCCAAAGAGTCCTCTTGTTGTATATACCCCCAACATTATACCGAATTTAACATTTTGGTGAAGAGGGACGTATGGTGAAACGAAGGTTTCCAAAGTGTGGCTATTTCTAATGTTTTGCATTATTCTGAACCATATAGTGCCTAAGGATGCATATCAGGGGCGTCACCAGCTTTTTTTAAAGGGTATTTAAGGGTTTTGACACTGAATGTAACCTGCGAGATTTTTTTTTTTAAATTTGATTTATTGGTTCCTGTGTCATCATGAACATGCACATATACTGTACAATTGCTGGTGGCATACATATTCATAAGCATTGTTTTCGTAGTATTTTTCTACATTGCTCATGTACACATATTTTGGGATGTGAAATTGTGGGATCTGGTGCACGCTTGATAGAGTATTATTTCAAGCATCATACAGAGATATTATTTTTGTATTAAATTTAGTAGGCCTACATGTATTGCACATGACTTGTTACGGGAAGTTTACATGTACTTTACGTATGGAACTGAAAATTAGCCGTGGTTTATCTAAACACACACAGCGACACACACAGTGACACATACACGCACACACAGACACACACACAGACACACACACACACACACACACACACACACACAAACACACACACACACATACTGAGGGAGATTTAGGGGATTTGATTTTTGAACGAACATGCATGTACAACGAAGAAACAAAACAAAACACAACAGCGAGGGAGCGGAGCGACCGAGCGGGGGAAGGTGTGATATGGGAGGGGGGGGGGGGGTATATCTCCCCTCCCACGCTAGGGAGATTTTGCATTTTCAGACCTGAAATTCAACCTTCTGGTGCACACTTCTGGTGAATTTGGGGGTATTTTTTCGAAGCAAAAAAAAAAAGGGGGGGAATAACTGCTTAACTATCTCCGCGATATCTCAACTCTTGTTCCACGTGTGCAACATCACTCGATGTGTAGGCATAGTGATACATGGAAGTTGACAGGGGAGTGTGTGGGAGGGGGTAGCCCCCTCCCACACGGCGGAGCTTTTGCATTTTTGGAATTGAAATAGAACGATCTAATGCACACTTCTGTGGAATATTCCGAAAAGTTGTCAGTCCCCAAATGTGTCAAGTCTAAATCTGTGGGTAGGAACCGAGCGGGGGAAATGTAAATTAAAGAGGATGAGGGAACTTTATTCCAGTGACAGATATCAAACTGGCTTTTTTTTGTGTGTGTGGAAATATTCTGAATGTGTCAATCCCCAAAGTTTGCTAAGTGTATGGATGGAAACCTATGGGGGGGGGGGAGGTTCCCACGCGACGGAGATTTCGCATTTTGAGAGTTGAAATGCAACAATTCGTTGCACAAGGAGTGAAATATTTGGACAGTTTTCTATTAAGAAGGAAGAAAGTTTTCTTTCCTCATTTCGACAATTATAGGTGGACAAAATGACATGTTTGCCCCCTTGTCCTCCGGGATGGATGCCCCCTGCATACGAGCAAGCTCTTGCATTTTTAGAATTCAAATGAAAATAGCTTTTACAGACATTTGGAATTTGGGAAGCTCTCAATCCCCCACGACTTTTAGAGTACTAATGATATGAAAGGAAACCAAGCGGGGAAAGGGTCCACTGAAAGGAGATACTTATCCCCTCCAAACCGACGGAACTTTTGCATTTTTTCTTTTTCTTTTAAGGGAAGTGAGAGATCTGGTGCACACTTTTGATGAAACATTTGTAAATCTGTCAATCTAAAGGTGTTTTACGTCCATGGTTAGACCGAACGGGGGCTAGTGGGAAGGGATAGGGCCTACCCCCCCCCCCCACACACACACACACCAGAGAGATTTTGCATTTTTAGAATTCAAATTCAGCAAGCTAGTGCACACTTTGGATTTTCTATCAAAAGAGCAAGAACATCTTCTCGTCTCTGGAATTATAATTATTGGGAGCAAAATAATATGCTTGCCCCTCCGATATTTTTATGGGGGCAACTTTTTTCCTGTCAAAAGAGCAAGAAAATCTTCTCATCTCGGGAATTATGGGGGGGGGGGGGGGCAAAATGATATACTTTCCCCGCTCCAATTTTTTTTTTAATGGGTGTGGCAGGTTCTTTCCCCCGCCCCCCCCCCCCCAGCCTGTGATTGGTCAAAAGCTGGCCCCGTAATCTACAGGCGCCATGTCGTTACCAAAATCAATCACGCGGGCGCGAGCATCTGCTCACAGCCGGTGCCATTGTTCATTACGCGCAACTACGCGCTATAACATTGGGGAAGTAGCGAAAGAGATATTTTGATATCTTACCGCGATAAACTGAATATTATTCGTAATGCCATCCTGTGCAGCATGGCGTTGGGCGAAACGACCTGACTCAAGTGTAATGACGCACCGCTTTCCGACAAATCCAAAAGGAAAGAAAAAGTGGGAAATCAGAGTGCGACGGAAAAGCAGATCCAAAAGGAAGGAAAAAAGTGGGAAATCAGAGTGCGACCGGAAAACTGGTGAGCGAGCAGCACCTCGTTTTTGTGCCAGGTGAGATTCATTATACAGGCCAAAGGATCAATGTCAGGTAAAATGTTGAAATTCTACCATCTATTGTTGAAATATCATTGCACAGTTCCTCCATACCTTGGAGATTACCCAATGCATAAAAAACAAACAAACAAACAAAAAACAACAACAAACAAACAAACAAACAAGGTACATGTATTTGCATGCCACCATTACCACACAATGACGCGTAGGGAACGATTTTGTCTATGATGGTCAAAGGTCAAGTTAAAATACTAAAATGACAGGATTTTTCCCATATTTTTAAAATAGCCGCTCAAAGTAGGCCCTATTGTCTTAAATAAGATTGGTCAAAGTAAAGATGCTCAGATTCCTTAATACTTGCTCTCAACGAGTCTGACAATAAAACTCCATCCATTCACACTTAGTTTAAGGAAAGTAAACACTCGACGCATTCAATTTTGTCACAAACATGACATTTTTTTTTCTGCGAAGTATGTGAAACTGTCATGTAGCATTGTCAAGACGTATACTCTAGACCTGTAAAGAGAACAATGTGATATGGCGGAGGTCTATACCAGTCGCCATTAGGACATTTTCATTTGTGTTTTTTTCTTATACTTACCTCATATCTATATTTGATGGTCATTATAGCCATTATAGTTCATATTTGGTGTGGATGTCACTGAGAATATCCCTCTTATCATGTAATCCAGGTACTTGTGCTTTAGATCAATTTCAGGTCTTTCTTTTAAATTATTTCCAAACAATTTGAGATCATTTTACATACCTTAATGCGCACTTGCCGATGACGTTGTCATGCTGTACATTGTACATTATTATAAGTGTATTCCTTTCGAATTACTCGTAGGCTTTCATGTCAGTTTCATACATTATGGGAGTAAATAGGATGGTAATTGATGGTTATGTATACGTGCGAAACATTAACTGTGGAATTTGTCTATCGTCTGCACGTGCACAGCTAGATTTGTAAATTTATATATCATTTGTTATACAATAATCTTGTTACCTTGACAACTTGCTAAATACAATATAGCATACAGTCTATAGTGACAGTTAACGACACGGCTTACTGTGAATTCTTTTTTTTTTAAACAGCTATAATAATAAGGAATTATGTCCTTAGACAGCTTCCCTATCATTCATGTACCTGTGTGTTTGTGTCTATTTGAATGTTTAAAAATGATTGATTGTTGGCTTTGTTCAACATGGTTGCAATGAAAGAAGTGCTGTGCTGTACATTATAGACCCTATACATCTCTGTAGTACACGTGCTCAGTACGGGCATTTAATTAAAAGTGCGTACAGGTGTACAGTCATGGTAAACTTTGTAGAACAGATATGTATAAAATCAGTGCTGCCAGAGCCTGGAGTGCGAATTGTGTTTCCCCACGAACTTTTTGTCCTTGGTGCAAAATATCAACAACAACAAAAAAAAGACAAAAAAGACAAACACACACACACACACACACACACACACACACACACACACACACACAAAGAAGACTGAATAATTATTAAGCGTCCGGCGTTGAGGTGGCTCGAAGACTGAAGTGGTATAATAGGCACCCAGTAACAAGATGTTGTTGTTGTTGTTGTTTTTTTAAGTCTGAAGGGGGGTGCGTCCGCACCCCCCCCCCGCACCCTCACCCCCCCCCCTCCCCCGCCCCTGCATATGCACTAGATCAATCAAGGTAAATGTTTGAAGGGCCTATTTCGGGACCAATAAGCAGGTCGATATTTGACGAACTGAAAGGATCAATAATATTTACTGTTTCATAATTGCAACCGATTGACTAGTTGCCCTATAAAATCAACGTAAATAACTATTTACGTCGATGTATATAGGGCAATTGTCAATCAGTTGCAATAAAAGCAACTCGACGGAAGAATTTCATCAATAAATTTGAATGTTTCATAATTGCTGTTCAGGTGCATATCCACTGGGACAAAAACAAGATCAGTAACAATCACAGAAATTTAAATGGCAAAAAATTTCATCAACTTAAACTGGACAAAAATGAGTGAGTTTAAGCTATAAAACGTTCGCGTTTTTACAACTAGAAACCAAGAAAAAACACGGTGTACGTCGTAACTATATGTCATAATATGCATTTACCTTTACATAAGGGATATGTCGACAACTCTTAACTCTCCGTTGGGATGCGTACAAAGCTATTTTAGATACGTCGGCTGGTCTATAAATCAATGACAATATACAGTCGATTACCCCTAAAAATGTCAGCATTACGATGAATGCTTTACCGCCACATAGAAAGACAATGATGCCAAAGTACAATATTTTCTCCATAACCCAGAAATGTTTAGTGAAAACTTATTTGTAGGATAGTTCAAACTTTGTAGGGACATGGCACCATAATCATCTCACCAAATGGAAAGTCTGTCGTCTTTGCACCGATACAGCATCCATTTCTGAGCCATTTACTCACCTGCAAACTACTAGTACATTCTATAATACATTGCATATTATGTCTAGAAGAAGATTTATGACTCTTGAAATTGTATTATACTTTCCAAACTCGGATTTATGTCATGAAATGATATGAAACCCTTTGATTCTGCTGCGATTGCATTAAGCAGACAGCATAAAACGCTATACAGCATGACATGCCGCATATATAGCCCAGGGCTATTATAATCACATGTTAAACTCGTTGCTGGGCTCGGTCAAAATAAATGAAGAGTTTGTCATTAATCTTCCTTCAGTGCGCGTGTAAAAAACAAGCAAGCAAGCAAGCAAGCAAACAAACAAACAAACAAACAACAAAAAACAAACAAAAACAAAAATGAAAGTTTTGATGAAACTTATAGGGACAGCAAAATGAAAATATAGAAATACAAGCCACAAAGAGCTGTAAAGCACACACACACACACATACACATACACACACACACACACACACACACACACACACACACACACACACACACACACACAATCATTACAAACAGGCAAACCTATAAATAGATGCGTGGAAAGCGTATAGCGGAGTTGTTGGTACACATGTACTGAACTTAGCAGTTTGATAAACAATATCTGATCATACCTGAAGGTCTACATTTACGAACAATTCTGGGCGTCATTTTTCCTATTATGTTCATATGGGTATTAAAAAAAAGAGTACAAACACTTTATTCATTTCTCAAACTCCTCACTCTACAAACAGGTGGTATAAGGATACAAGCATTCGTAATCTTTTTCTGCATCTTTTGCTTACTTTTAATTTCCTCTCAGTGCGCGTATTAACACGATTCATTAAACAAGGGAGAGAAGAAAGGTGTTTCTATCAAAACAAAGTTAGATTCATAAGGTTTATGGCTAAGAATTATTTTCTTAATCTTACGTATCTTTATACATTGCAGTTCAAAAGATGATGGTTCAAATTCAAATGCAATTTCACTCAGAGTTTTCTGCACTGAACATATCACAAATGAAATACAGTAATTTTCCTTAAAAAAACGATTTATACATACCATCGGTACATTCAAATGTAACTATACAATTGCACGTAAAATAGTATGATAACAAAATGGAAATATAGTTATGTTGATTTCGAGCTATTCAGGAATTGAAGGAATAAACGACGATCAGTGCATGGGGTGTTTCACAAAGCGTTCTTAAAGTTAAGAAGGACTTAAGACCGACTGGTGATCAGTTCTTGTGCTAAATTACTGCGATTCTGATAAGTATAGCACATAAAGAACTGATGACCAGTCGGTCTTAAGTCCTTCTTAACTTTAAGAACGGCTTTGTGAAACAACCCCCTGAATGAATTATGGTAGAATGTAGGCCTATCACTGGTGGGATTTGAATGAAGTTCGATTTAGGCTGTCATTCGACAGCCGAAAGCCGACATCGAATAGCTTGAAGAAAAGATAAAACGTATCAAAAAAAAAAATATGAAAATTTAGAAACTATACGATGAATTGTTTAGTTATAATTCCCATGTTAGATTCAGTACAATTTTTATGTGCAGTTGTAGATCTATCACTATTCTGCGTCCACATTTGATACTCCCTAGAATTGACATCACGTCATCCGAGAGACAATTTCAAATTTCTGATTTTCACTAAATGTGAAGATCGGCCATCCTGTGTATCGTCTAGCCTGGACTTCATTGTGTTTGCAGGCCTATAGGTATGGGAAGAACCTTGTGGATAGATTAGACCTGTTTTTTTTTTTAATCCCTTTCAGCCATATCTAGGGCTACAGGCCCTATGTCTAACAATATTGATTTATATGCACTGACATAGCAATGCACCTGACTCATTGCATACAGTAATCCATTGAATCATCCGAGCTCTTATTCTTATTTTAGAAGCCCCCCCCCCCCCCCCCAGTTATGGCTGATATACAATTTAGTTATGGTGTTTTAAAACATAGGTCTATAGATGGATCCGACTTCAGAGGATTGTAACTTATGGCGGCCATAACGGGGGGGGGGGGGGGAGGGGGAGGGCTTCAAGAAAAACAAAAGCTCTTCAATTGGTTATGTAATGAGCCAGGTGCCTTGCTATGTCACTGTGCATGAATTATCTTTTGTTAGGCATACTTCATGCCCCCCCCCCCCCCAATTAGAAATTACCATAAAATCAGTTTCACAAAAGGAATTGATTGGTCTAGCTTATAATTATCATAACCATTTATTATTAAGGATCGACGCAAAATATGTGACATGACTTGAACCCGCCTTATCATTCAAAGTGCAGCAATGAGCAATCCACTAAGTCCCTGCAGCCTCTCTTGCTTTTTTTTTTCATTATGTTTTATAATTCTCAATAAATGAAACCTTTTATTACAGGATATGTTGAAGTGCTCGACTGAATCAGGGAAGTACCTCCTGGTTATACACATTGAATACCGTTTAGGCCATTCCCGCCTCTTCCTGTTCTGACCTGTCCCCTCGAGCTTTCGATCAGGATGCAGGATTGGCACCGTATATACAGTAATGTGGCGCCATCCATTGCGATGTAAACAACACACTCTTCTGCGTAAACTGTAATGGGGAAGTGAATTGCGATGGCAATGGCAATGCATTATCTGTGATTGGGATCAACCCGGCGCGGCCCTGATTCTGACGAGATCGTAAGTTTAGTTTCAGGAATTTTTTGGTTCAGTGATATGAGTAATGTTGATTACATATGGTATTGATTTTACAAGCGCTTTCAACCCGATATTGAAGAATATGTGGGCAATATTGCTATTCTGCTGACCTACCCAGATCTTAGTCCCATACGTGCAATTTCTTGTTATTGAACTTATGGTACTATCTAAATTCAGACACAGGAATATGTTGTGAAATCCAGCGCTTTGCTAGCGCTTTGTGTGCATGTCTATTAGGGCAGCAGACATGCTATGAATGGCATGCACTGCACTCGATGGAGCTTATATAATTTTTGTGCAAAGTTATTGCAGAATGCACAAATGATTTAGAGAGTAGTCTATGGTTATACTACTTACTAGGGCGGTGATATGGCTATGGCTCATGATCAGCCACTAGCCGGTTGGCAGCGCACTTACACCTTCAGATTCGAAGGACCTGGGTTCGATTCCTGAGTTTCAGAGAGCATTGTTGTGCATAATCATACTGTCCCCTCGGCTCTTGTAAGAGGGGGGAAAAACACACTCTGTCCCTTGGATAGGACATAAAATGTGAGAGGGTCGCAACTCTTGCCCGTCACGTAAGGGATCCACTGTCTGCCTAGAATAATCAAGCCAAACTTTCTTTTGAGGGTTATTCTGTCATTTTTTTTTACAATAACCTGTTTTTTCATGCAATTAAATTAATTTTAACAATATCAATTGAAAATTGACATACCTAGTATGCATAATAAAACAGCGTATGCACACCTATGGATGATTTCTGGACACGTGTTGTATTTCTTTGGTTATCTGTAGATCTCTGCATACCATGCAGACTTCAGGTAGAGCATATCTACCGGTAATCTACCAGCACTTTTAACTTGGACATGCTTTTCAAAATTTTTGTTACAGTCTAGTTAAAGCAACACCACATGAAACAATGAAGTTCTGCAGGAAGACATATTTATATGCCCGAAAATGTGTAGTTACCTCCGCCAAGGGGGAGGTTATGTTTTCGTTACCGTTGGTTTGTTTGTTAGTTAGTTGGTTCGTTCGTTGGTTCGTTCGTTTGTTTGTTTGTGTGCAAAATAACTCAAAAAGTAGTACACGGATTGAAATGAAACTTGCAGGAAAGGTTTAAAATGATACAAGTAACAAACGATTAACTTTTGGCAGTGATCCGAGAATTTTTGGGGAATTTTTGAAGGATTTTTTATATTTTGGCAGGTAGGGTCAATGAACTTGGGAGTTAAGGCTGCGCGTATTTGAGGTTTGCATGCGCGCACTAAAGTGCGTGCTCTAGTTTCTGCCAGGGAGAGGCGCGCGGTGCAGCTGAGGGTTTGTGACGTAACAAAGGCTGCTATATTGGGAAATTGGGCGGCTTTCAGCACACAATGCAGTATATAATACGTATGGGTGGAAATCAAAGACGCTTGCTCCTATCTTTGGTAGAAATCACTGATCTCTGTGGAAGAACAAGATCAGTGCGGATGGAAATAGGCTGCATGCTTGGCGGAGGTCTGCGCTCTCAGAGTGCTTCTCTAATGTCATTTGCCTTTTGTTGTAGACATTTACAAACTTCTTATTTCTTAATCTGCTTTTATTTGTGCAAAATACAGCATTTACACCCCCCCCCCCCCCCTGTTTGTCCCAATTTCCCTCATTAACCGAGTGGTATGGCTAGGCAGACTCAACACTGCTTGCACGTGTATGCAGTCAAATGCGTCCACAGCTCTGCTCTGACCCAACATGCTGGCGAAAAGTTGCTGCCACCAATAGGCGTTGTGGGGAAATTTGGAAGAATCTTATCTGACAAGCTCCTGTTTGTATACAGAATTTGAATTGTGTGCCTGACTGTGGTAGAAAATTGTTGGATTAAACAGCTCAAAAAGAACTCAAATTTCATTTAAAGATCTGATTTAAAGACTGCTCTCTGCTGCCAATTGTGAGATAAATGCATAATTTCACAAAATTGACGAAAAAATGTAGCTTAAATTGACTTCGCAATGATGAAAACTGATCAAATTTTATTACTTTTCCCTGCTTACAGAATCAATGCCAGTGATGGTAAGTTCAGGCACATACTCCTACGGAAAAATTCATTGCTAGAGTGATGTGACCAACCTTCATGGGTAAAAAAAGGATATCAACCCGCCCTTATCATAGCTCGCTGTGCAGTACAAAGCCAAATATCTGGCAAGCCGTGCGTGCGAAATAATGGACGTGTGTGTGAGCGCCGGATAGCACTTATAGCGCCCCTGGCCAGGCTAGTGACACTTTTCAGTGAGTTAAAGTGAGCAGTGTTGTGTGTATTAAATCAGATGTCCTATTCCCTCTAGTAAGAGGCAAAACACTCTATCCCTTGGATACTGACATAAAATGGAGGTCCCCTGTGTGAGGGAGTCACAATTCATACATTGTGTATGTAAAAGATCTTGCTTCATTCATTCACTGCAAAGAGAAGGGTTCACAACCTGGTGAAGTTGTCCCACCTCACATCCAACTGCACCCCATGAAAGACCAGCTAGTGCAGCTGAATATGGGTTATCCAGCCATCTTCTAAGATGGCAAATGAAAGCTGACTTAATAGTGTTTGAAATACAATTGTACCTGTATGACTGCCAACAGAAGACCACCTTACTAAATACTATGTAGTCAAACAAACTATGTCCTGCTGCCTAACTCTGCAATTGGAATTTAGATCTATCATGAAACATTTAGAAAATTTCCATTCTGGTAAGGTAATGAAATTCCTAGGATTATTTCTTCAGATTTAGTAAATTTTAGACATCATTCAGTGAGGAAAATGTGTGTGTTTTAGCCAAAATATGTCCCAATAAAGTGAGAAGTGGTTCTGTTGTTCCTATTTGAAATTAGAAGATATTGTACGGACCAGTGAAAGCCCACATGAAAAGCAGCATATTACTAAAATATGCAATAAATTTCACAAATGAAACCATTTGAATTTATATTAGATATTAGAGACACAAGGGCTTACATTGCATTGCAATTGTTTCTTACAGTCACATGATTGTATTTTGAACAATTCTGCTATTTATACTATGTGTATGCTGTGTGAATTAATGCAATCAATGACCAAAAGTGTAATTTTCTTGAATAATTGCATCAAATTTGCTTGATCTGTCTTGGAAGATGAAAGGTTTAAATGTGGTAGCATGAACTGAAAATCCTGAAAGTGTGAAAAACGCATTCTTTTCAAGACAAAGGAAAACATATCAACCAAGTTTAAAATATAAACATTGATGTCAACACACAGGAATCATTTTTTTTTTTTTTTTTTTTGGATGAAATTAAAAATCAGTAAATCATTTGTGTGCCTCATGTTCAGGCTGCTGAAAAGATTTCAGATGTAACTTAATGCAAAAGGCAAATGTTCATTTTAGAAAATAATGTATTCATGTGATTTCTGCTCAAGCTACAGTACATTCTGCTATGAACCAAGATGTCTGTGTAAACAAAACAAATGTGTATCAGTTACTGTGTATGACATATATTTGATTTTGCAGACTGATTCAATTTTTGCATATATATTTATTATACTTCTGCCTTGGGAAGGAAGGAGGTTATGTTTTTATAGGCATTGTTTGGTTTGTTTGTTTGTTTGTTTGTGTTTGTTTGTCAATGTGCAAAATAACTCAAAAAGTTGTGGACGGATTTGGATGAAACTTGCAGGAAAAGTTGATAATGACACAAAAAACAGATGATTAGATTTTAGTAGTCATCTGGGAATTTTTATGGATTTTTAAAGTCTGATTGTTTTTTATCTTTTTGCAGAAAGGGTCAATGAACTTTGGAGTTCAAGCTGCGCATTATATATATGAGGTTTGCATACACACTATTAAAAGTGCGTGCTCTGCTCAGGCAAGGCACTGCACAGCTGGAAGCTGATGACGTAAAAAAACAGGCTTCTATATTGGGAAATTGGATGATTTCAGCATGTGTGTATGGATGGAAATTAGCTGCTTGGTGGAGGTCTGCACGCTCAGCATACTTTTCTAGTTTGACAAGTTGACTGACGTAAATAATATCAACAGCTCATGAAAGTATTGCCCATTGTACACGAAAACAATGTATTATGTACACGTGTACGTACATGAACATGCAATACATAATGGAAGTAAGTAACACTACAGTAGGATAAACTGCCCATACAATAATTTGTACATGCAGGCCTGAGATCATGCAGTAGGCTGGACTGATGAGGTCAGTTTGAAGCACTTTCATGTGTACACACGTGAGGGAGAGGAACACCTTTTGAAATAGAAGGAAAAAGGAGATTCTCAAGCCTCATACTATAGCAGCCTGGAGCAGCCTATCAGCTCAGTATAAACGGATAGAATTCAGAAAAGGAGGTCTGGTCAGGTTAGGTTCTGAAACCACCTCCTGGGGGTGGTTTTAGAGCCTGCTATACCACCAGCTTCAAAAGAGCCTTGGCTGCAGTATATTAAAATGCTAGAGGGTTTGAGAAGAGCTCTGCTTTTTTACTGACCCAGAAGTTATTTCTGAAGGTCATCACCACCAGCTATCATGAACAACCCAGCCATTGTTACCAACCACTGCTGATATTAAAATGCCACACAAGTCACACACTGCTCAATCATGTTTATGTAAGAAATTCAAAAGCCTGCGCCATGTATTGGAGGGGAACTTGGTTACCATGGAGCAGAGCCAGTCGGGCCTGCTAGGGCCTGCCAGAGCCTGCTCTGCTTTGAGCAAAATCAGCTTGTGCAGTATAAACACATGAGAGAACGCTTTTTCGAGTGGGTTTTCAAACCTCGAGGAGGCTCAACCCCCCTCCCCTTCCATTGTTCCAACCCCCCCAGCAGTACACACGGGGTAAAAAAATGCCACAGGGGAGGAAAACATTTTTTGAAAGTGTGAATGCTGTGTACAGTAAGTCAAGGCCAAAGGGTGCTGTATTTGTTCATCATATCCCATCTACCACATGAAATGTGTCCTAGAGATGCAATCAACCGTTCATAAACGGTTGATATCGGTTCGGTAGCACATAACATAATAATATTATGTACACAAATGCTTGCCGCTAAACTATCTGTACAATAAAAACGTTTGTATTATGAATTGCAAATTTTGTTCTTCCCTTTGCCCTTGAATTGTTGCACACACATATAATTTTGTCTGTGTCAAATGTTAATGAGAAATACATGGACTTTGACAATGGCTTCTTCTGCATGACCTTCGAATGATTTATGGGATTTAATGTGTTGGCAGTTGTGCTATATCACCATCATTTGAAAATTGAAATATTTATTAATTCCAAGGTGGGATATGACAGGTTGATTTGCTTTCTGACAAAAGGGTAACAGTACTCATTTCTCACTCCATTACTGGGGTTTTCAATTATATGTATTCTAACACTCAAACAAGTGGTGTACAGAACCTGTTTCATGGCCACGAAATATAATGGCCAGCACATACAACCTGTATACTACATAGTAAAGTACATTGCCCTCTGAAATCTGACTTACTTGTATCATGTGTCACAGTGTTTCACTCATGACGTGTAGTGAAGTCAGTGTCAATTTTTGTTTTTACTTGATATTCTTAATATTCAAAATCTGATACTGCAGTTCATAAGCAGAAATTTACCACTATTCAAGCAATGTTCAAAGAATCCATCAAACAGATACCTTTTGAGGGGAACTTGATTCCATATTCAAGTTTTCAAGTCTTTCAGCGGTTTGTACATGAAATCACTTTGGAAGAAAATGTGATATATGTGCCCAAATCAGCTGTGGACTTTCCGGGGGTGGGGGGGGGGGGGGGGGGGGGACACAAAACTATTATAACTGACTCATTGTAACTGTAGATTTGTCCGAAAGGAGGGAAATAATATTTCTCCATTTTACCATAAAAGAAAGAATGTTGCTTGATGTGTGTGTGTGAGTTAAACTTGATGAAACATAACTTTGATATCAAGAACAACCATAGTTATATTTTTTAGAACAATTACAGTACACACAGTAGACTATAAATTTCTTAGCATTGTTATTTTCTTGAGTTGCTTAAATGTGTGATACTTGTTTCAACTCTTCTAGCCACCACCAAGAGATGAAAGTTTTTTCATGCCTGGGCCTAGAATTGATCTTCGTGGTGGGAGGACTGCTTCCCTGGATCATTGCACTGCTTCCTGCTGGTCTCTGCGTGAGTCGTTTGGTGAGTATCCAGCATAGGATAGAACCACGCCATACCCTGGATAATGGCATTCTGTAGCGCCATCTCTTGTTCGTAAGATATACAATATACATACTACAGTGTATCATCATGGCGGCCAAATTTTAGCAGACTCGGCGATAATGATCCCATTGCCAATTCAGCCCTATTATGCCTCGCTTTTTTTTTACTTAAATCGTAATTACAATTGTGGTAGTAATTATTCTTTCCCTAGTTTTTTTCAATTTTTTTTTAAAACATGCTATTACAATTTTGAACAGTATTTCAGAATGAGGTCATATCAATCCACAAACTCATCTTACGTGGACTGGTAATGCATAGCTAGTAGTGCGGTGGTACTCTGTGTGTGACACTGAGATCACTGGTGTAAAGTGCCGAGCTTATTGTTGCAACAAGTTTTTCTTCCATAAAGCACTACAAATTACTGTCACCCATTGGTTGGTACAAGGGTATGGCACTAGGAAAACAAAAATAATTCAGCAAAATGGTGGATTTTTATTTGGTAAACCTGGGTTACAAAAGCCACATCATATGCAGATTTGATATTTTGGGGGAGTACACTGTAGTTCTTGGTGGCTGCTACTGATATTCGTGGATCACTACAACTTTTGATTTTTCCTTTGTGACACCCACACAACATCAGGTTTCATTTGGTGAACTAAGATGGAACCATTTAAAACATTAGTATGCACGTCATGTCTCAAAGTGTTCCATTGGAGAGGAAGGGATTGTATGAGACTCCAGTAAAGCAGAATGTGAGTGCTCTGTTGCCATTGACAACAGTCATTGATGATTGTTATTGATAACAACAATAACATTAACATTCACCATCATCATCATCATCATGGGAAAAGGAGGAGGCAGAAAATATTTTCTCCATCAAAAGGTGATTGATTTTTCACAGCTCTCAAGTAGCTCCTGACAATCATGGCCAAGTGATTTTATTCAGAACATGCAAAATGATGTGTACATTTATAGTTCTGCAGAAACCCAACCTTGTTAATTTATAAACAAAGGGGCTTGATATTTTAATGCATCTTTAAGGGCAACAGTCAATTACTGGCGAGGGTTTTATTTTATTGTGTATACATCTATAGGTGGAGGGGGAGGAGTGGGGAAGTGGAGTTGTTGTAAAGATTTTAACAAGAACAAATGATGTGACTTTTTGAAGAATGGTGAATATGTGTGGGAGAATAAAGAGTTTGAAGGCGTGCTTTGTCTGTCAGATGTGAATAGAAACCCCTCGGCACCTGCTGTCTCACTTAGGTGAATGACAGTCAGGAAGGGCGTGGGGATGACACAGTCTTCTCTCACTGCAGACTCTGCATCACACCTTCCAAGGTCTGGTTGTCTGCTCTATGGTGGTGTGAGTGGTATGTGTTTGTGTGAGGGTGTGTATGTGTGTGTGTGTGTGTCTGTGTTTCTTTCATTGTCTGACCATAGAATAATTTTATACCACATATGTGAGACTCAATGATAATATCTGTTATAGTTGTATTTATTTTTTGTGCTTTTTTTTTTTTTTACAAGAAAGTCATCTTCAAGGTTTCAGTAAAATGTGATAATTGTGCGTGGTCAAGTTATCCTGTGCAGCATTTCTCAGCTGGGCAGAGTGCAGTGGTATACAAATATTGACTGCTCATGAGGATGATGGTGGAAATTATCATTCCCGAGGTGCTTTTCATACCGACCCTTCTATCACCCCGAGGCGTTAGCCGAGGGGTGATGGAAGGGTCGGTATGAAAAGCACCGAGGGAGTGATAATTTCCACCACCATCCGAATACAGAGCAGTTAATATTTGTTTTATATACCTCATCGTTTAAGACTTAACCAAGATCTAGGGCTAGGCAAATACGAAGTAAATTCTAATTGTTATGCCTATAAACGTTAGCCCTAAAATCAGGCCACAGCCTGCGCTTGCTTGAATGGTTTTCGTGCATTTCGTAGACTACCCAGTACGCACGGTACTCACTCACAGTTAAAGTCACACGGCCTTCGGCGAGCTCCTGCATAAAATCTTGGCAGAAGATTACAGTATATACATCCAGTTTCCCGTCGCTCGTGTTTTAATTCGATATTTCCAACATGCTGAGATTTGTCTCTGCTTCGGGATCCTAAGAAATCCTAAAGACAAAGTGTACGATCTTTGATCCAGCTCACTTCAAATCACGGCAGGAGCCCTCGATCACCATCATGCCACGTTGAAACATGCCTGCTGTGTGCTATAGTGCGATGATTTTGCATACTGTACGTGTACGTGTTTACGCATACGATGCGCGTAGTGAACGTCCTTGGTATGTGTACGTGTTTACGCATACGATGCGCGTAGTGAACGTCCTTAGGAGGGGTTGCGGACACCGCGCGCGAAGTCTAGTGTACTTGCTTGTGTACAAAAGTCGCGGAGGGTTTACGAATTCTATCACGAGGGTTTTGCCCTTCTATCACTTACATGAAAACCCTAAGGCAAGATAGACGGGACTACACCTTGTCACATGATATACTTTTGACCAATCAGTGATACGAATCTCACTTATGAGGTATATAATAGCTCCTATCAAAGCAAGCGGCAGGAGCTATTATAAATCATCCTCCTGTAGGGAGAAGGTCTACAGGATATCTACACTTGTATCAAGAGTCACTTCATGCCAGAACAGTACAGATGATATAATAAGGAGAAGTACAAATATTGTCAGCGATGTGAATGGTAGCGGTGGGTATTAAAATCAAAACACTGATTCCCTGTGTTTAATAGAGACGTGCATGGCCCATGTATATACCATGCTACCCCACAAGGAATGCTGCATTATCCATATCAAAGTCTTATTCTTAAAGTTTCATATCAAGAGACATAATGAGAAAAAAATCTACATAGAAGTAAAGAGAATCAAGATTTAATATATACCTTGAACTTTTCCTGTTGAAACCAAGTTAATTGAAAAAGGATGTTTGTGCTCATTTGCAAAAGTACCATCTCATAAATCTTTTGTATTGCCGTATAATGTGTCATGTATACTTTTACATCATTTTGCAAATTAACATTTATAAGATTAAAACCCTGATCAAACTGCAAATGTCAGTTGACTTTAATAGCTGCTTATGTTCAAACATGATTGTCTTTTGTCATTGCAATTCTAATCATCTTGGTTACAAGAGTATGCAACATCTTCTGTGGTGTGATTATTAGAATTTAGAATTCTTACCCATTGTGCAAATACCCATATTTTTTTTTTATAGGAACTTTGATGAATATTTGATATGCTGGTATCTCTGAGTTTAGAAATACTATCAGATGAAAAAAAGTACAGTGGACTCCCGTTATAAGGAAGTCCTCGGGACTGGCAGTTTTCTGTCGGTATATCGAAATTTCGTTTTAACCGAACAAATTAACAATAAAAGTACATACACAACTGTTGATACAGAACCTACATCGTATTGCATATAATATGGCCTACTGCCCAACGTCGTCTGCTGCGGAGAGATCTTATGCGTGCGTGCGCTGCGGGAGTGTAGCAGCACGGTCGGTGTACAGTGGATAATGTTGCGGCCTGAAATTCTACTTTGTTGTAACTTGAATTTCATAATAACTGTGTTCGTTATAATGGGAGTGAACTCTATAGCATTGGCATGTCTTTACACTGTTTGTTCTCTCTTCTTTTTTATTTGTTTGTGCAGACGGCAACTGCTCAAGAAGAAGGCATCGACAGTATGAGTGGCAGGAATCTGACAAAGAAAACAGGTTTGTTCATGATACTCTTCACATCTCTGCTGTGCTCAGTATATCAAACTCCATGCAATGCTGAATGGGGCAGGTTTCGATGATATAAAGAATGACATCAAGTATGCAAGGTATACCATAGTGGTGGTTTGGTAGAAATGTTGAAGGATTCAACTATGTAATGGTTTATAAAAATCAGTTGTAATGTGCAATTTGATCTCATATGGCCATTGTTTTTAAAAGAGCTGTCTGTTGACACTTCGTTTGCTCATAGTCTCACTTTCTGTCCCATTTAGGCTCATGTTTGTACAATTCATAATCAGTACATTATGTCCATAACTTCCTGAGTATATGCTTTATTGCATCTGTCAACATTTGAATGAGGAAAAAAAATTAGAGCAAACTTTCTAGAGAAGTGGTTGCTGTCTCAACAATTGAATTGCAGTGATGAATACACTTATGGGAAATTCACCTTATTCTTTTTTTGCAGAAGAGTTACGATGCAATTCACTCTAGATGACTGGATTTGACTACATGCTTACCACAACATACATCAAAAGATATGGCTACTTTTGATAAGGATATAACTTTGCCCTTCATTTGCAAGCTCCCACAAACAATGAAATGCTACAAATAGTTTATTAACTCATTCTTCATAACTGCACCCTGTACATTATAAATCAGATGAATTCTTTGGTGATTGATATTATGACAACTTTATGTTGTCAGGTCACAACTATTATTATACCCCCGCCAAACGAAGTTTGAAGGGGGTATATAGGAATCAGCGGACGGTCGGGCGGTCGGGCGGTCGGGCGGTCGGTCGGGCGGTCGGTCGGTCGGTCGGGCGGGCGGTCGGTCGGGCGGTCGGTCCGTTGCAAATCTTGCGTCGCGAACTACTTCCTCAGTTTTCAACCGATTCCCATAAAACTTGGCACAGATGTGTGCCTTGGGTTGTAGATGTGCAAGACGTATTTTTTGACAGTACCCAAAAGTACGTTGCCATGGTAACGGCATATTATGGGCAAAAATGGGTACAAATCTTGCGTCGCGAACTCCTCCCACAGTTTTTGATCAATTTTTATGAAATTAGGCACAGATGTTCATCTGAATATGTTAATGTGCAAGACACATATTTCCGCAGTGGCAAAAAGTGCGTTGCCATGGTAACGGCATGTTATTGGTAAAATATAGGGCAAAATGCTTCATGGCAAAACTGCTTCATCAGTGTTCTTCCAATTCTCATGGAATTCATATTGAATGTTTGTCTTAGGATATAGGTCAGCATGACACATTTCTTGACAGTGACAAAAAGTATGTTGCCATGGTAACAGCTCACATATTATGAGCCAAAATGATGGAAAAGTTTGTGTTGCAAACTACTTCCTCAGTTTTTGCCCAATTTCCATGAAACTTGGTACAGATGTGTGCCTTTGGTTGTAGATGTGCAAGACGCATTTTTTGACAGTACCCGAAAGTACGTTGCCATGGTAACGGCATATTAATGGCAGAAGATCAAGGAAAGATCTTGCGGATTTAACTACTTCCTCATTTTTTTGACCAAAGCTTATGAAATGTGGCACACACCTTGATCTTGGTGGGAAGATGTGGAAGACATATTTTTCGGACGTGTCGGAAGCTGCGTTGCCATGGTAACGGCATATAAATGGCAGAAGATCAAGGAAAGATCTTGCGGATTGAACTACTTCCTCTGTATTCGACTGAAGCTCATGAAATGTGGCACACACATTGGTCTTGGTGGGAAGATGTGCAAGACATATTTTTTGGACGTGTCGGAAGCTGCGTTGCCATGGTAATGGCATATTAATGGCGGAAGATCAAGGAAAGATCTTGTGGATTGAAATACTTCCTCAGTTTTTGACAAAAGCTTATGAAATGTGGCACACACAATAGTCTTGGTGGGAAGATGTGCAAGACATATTTTTCGGACATGTCGGAAGCTGCGTTGCCATGGTAACGGCATTTAAATGGCAGAAGATCAAGGAAAGATCATTCCTTGGGTAAGACTGTCGTCACGGGGTGGGGGTATTAATCACCTTAAGTGATATTTCTAGTATCATCTTAAAAATGTTGTCATGAAGACAGTTGATAGAAAGTTTTGATGTTGTGGCATGCATACCTCATTGGTTTTAGGTTTGAAGTGCCTTGTACATTGAGTTCTTCCTGGTGAAACCACAGTCCGACCTCGATTATTTGGCCATCTCTTATTGGGACGTGCTCACGCATTGAAGATGGAAAAAAAATGATTTCAAACTCAGTTAAAACCCCTCCTAAAGTCCCACAACTTACCTATGATATTCCCATTAAAAATGTGCAATGAATTTTACATTAAACTGTTATAATTTCAGTAAAAAACACACTATAATATTCAGTAGGCTAGCATAGATTACACCACTGTTGCGATGTATGCTACCTACATGTATTTAGCTACCACTGGGTTGGCAGCTGCATATAAACCATAATCATTGTTTCTCCCATATCTGACCACATTGCTTACCCGGAGGGGCACTGTTCCCAACATGGCTGGATAACGGAGGTTGGACTGTTACTTTTCTAAAAGAACATTCAAATTAGATGTGCTGTATCATTCCTCACCATGGCAACTGTTTTGCATGTCAATCTTATAATTATTGTTGTTTTCACCGTCCCATGGCGTTTAATTTTTACAATTTTTTTAAAGTAAAAGGAAAAAAAAATTAGATGGGGCATGTGCACCCCCCCATAAAAAAAAAAACTATCTTTGTTAGCTGATTATTGTGGCACCAGAAAATTGCGCTGTAGCCTCTTTTTTTTTTCACTTGTTAGCCAATGAAACCTGGAAGTGCCAGACGAAGAGGAAAATTGCACAGAGGAGCCTTTTTTTTTTTGTCTTGTCAGCCGATGAAACCCGGAAGTGGCCCCTGGCAGTTGTTTTATTCTATTCCCTAATTGTCCTCATGTGGATTTTTGCTTATCTACCAGGTAACGATGAAGAACCTGTGAGAAAGAAGCTCAGGATGCAGCCCTCCTCCTCCACCTCGTCCTCTTCCTCAAAGTTCCAGTTTCCCAAGACTCTGGAGGAGTTTAAGTACAAGTTTAATGAAAGTAAGGTCTGTGATGGGGTACAAGTTGTGATGCATTTGTGTGTGTATGCGTGTGTGCCTGTCCATGCATGTTAGTATTTTTGGTGTCTTCGAAGGGAGAGTCCATCCTGATATTTTGAACATTGCTTTGTATAAGAATAGGAAAACCAGCTAGAAGTAGATCATTGACGATTTTTGAGGAAAAATATAGACACATTAAAAAAGTCATGAATTGGAGAAGTTGATAGAGTACGACAAATTGACAACTCTGTGTGATCTTGGCGTAGAGCAGCTCTCCTTTGGGTTATTAAAGCACAAAAATTCATTCATTGGTTTTCTCTATAGAAATTGATGTTTGTTTATTTGTTTGTATATTTGTTTTAAGACCTGGTCTTAGTATGCAGTTAGAGTAATACGTTGTGCAAGTCTTCGTCAGGAGATAAGCTTTGTTCATACTTAGATATTTTACAAAAATGAAAGTTTGTGAACGAAACAAATAGCTGTTCAACAGTAGTTTCATACATAGTTGCCAATACGTCTTACTCTCGAAACCTCTACAATTTACATGAATTCTGTTTTGCTTCTTATCTTTGTCAATCATTCATTGATTTTCTTCTCCGTTTTTTTCCCCTTATCATGTTTAGGCCTATGTATGGTATTATTAAGAGATTGTAGAATTTTCCAGGAATGTCTGGTTTCTCTTTCTATATTAGAGTTGAACTTCTTAATGCTTTAGATCCATGGTTTAAGTGAATGGTTTAGGCAGGCAATCCTTCAGTGTAAATGAACTTGACCAGAAAGAAAGTGTAGCCTGTGGAACATATTCGGCCTGAAGAAAAGGACAGTGAGCTGGCTCTGTGAGCAGCAAAGCTACTGTACCCCATACGCAAAGAGGTTCCTGGTTCAAAGCCCCAAATGAGACCAGCAGAGCCAATGTTGTGTGTCATGCCATTCCATCTACCTAGTGGCAAAGCATGCTCTCCTTCGAGTAAGACATGAAAAGTCTCTTACTGGCACATAAAGTATAAATATGATATAGATAATATTATGTAAAAAAATCTTGCTCCACTGTAGTCAGAGACTCCAACCCAAAGCACCTTCTGATCTGGAGATTCTCCCGCCTGAAACCACTTGCAAACCGGAGATTCCAAGTTGATGTGTGCGAAGCGCGAAGTTCCTAGAGTTCTAGATGCTCTCTCGTGCTATATAAGGCTTATTTTTTTCAACATACGATAGCAATTAGTAAGAAATCCTTTCCGCCGGGAGACACAGAGCCAGGGCGAGAGAAATTAAATCTCAAGCGGGAGAACGGGAGATTTTGCAAAAATGGGTTTTCGGCGGGAGATCTCCCGTCGAAAACGGGAGAGTTGGAGTCTCTGTGTTGTGAAGAACAATGTGCCATCTATATGAAGGGTTTCATCAGGATTTTACACATTTGAGCAATATGAAAGGACGGTAGCCGCCCATGAAGGTGTGCCCAAGGTAATAAGATTATTACATTTGTAGGTAGAGTCAGTGAATGGTATCAATAATATACTATTCCAAAAAGAAGCCTCTAAAGATTGTAATTCTATACCCACCTATTATGGCTCACTCTCTCTTTTCCTTGCCTTCCTTTCAGTTTCATTTCCCACCATATGTGAGGCAGAGACACAGAAATTGACAAGTTGACATAAATGATATAGAGGAAGGAAAAACAAACAGAATGATTGACTCTCAATTTGACTAGGAAGTGAAACTATATTGATAAAGTAAAAACAGCCCATTGATGTGTTCAGTATACAGCAAGATAAAAGCATCAATATCAAAGACCCATAGAATGGGGATACATGGGTGTCTCAATTGAATCAAGGAGGTTTACAGATAAGAGATGGAGTTCCAACTAGCTGTAATTATTCAAACAGCTGCCATTTTTCTACTGATGCACAAAAGAATTCCACAGGTACACTTGTGCCTTTGATGATCAGGATTCCATGTCGCCGTCTTTTTGAGCAATTTGAAGATTCATTTTAAACTCTAACAATATATCGTCTATATTCTGCTTGTTTATTTGTCAAATAGAATGAATGTTCTCTTAATGATAAAGCATATGAAACAAAAGTAAGTCCCGTCCAAGATTATGTGCAAAAATGTAAACCTGTCGTGAAAATATTTGAAACTGTACTCTCACTACAAAGCCGATTTTATCATCTTTCCGATTGCTTCCGACAAATGAAACTGATATGGTATAATTTTCGAGTATAGTTCTTTATTCATGTATATTTTAGATTAGTGTAAAGTCATGAAAAAACGAGTAATTTTGATTTTCATTTCATCAATTTTTGTACAATTTTTATTCGCACATCCCCGTGCCTGTACTATTAATGTGCCGCTTGTTTTCTAAGAAGGGGCGCCAAAAAGCAATTACCATCACAAAGACATATCTTCTTTTGAGAGTGATGAGTCATGATGCAATGCCACATGAATCAATTGTCTTCCTATCTGTGAGGCAGCTCCAGTTTAGCACATTACTTCAAATATTTCTGAGTGGCGGCATGAAACATGGGATCAAAGGGAATGAGACTGTTGTTATTCCATTTCTCAAACCTCCTTGATTGAATCAGCCTTCATTCTCTACCCACCAGGGTACATTCGAAATCCGGGGATAGTGCCTATCAGTAAATATGGGCATTGAAGCGTATGCTTGTTGGTAACAGTCTACGCTAGTCAAGATTCTTCAGCTGTTTGTATACTTAACAAACAACTGTACACTTCAGTGATAAAGTTGTACACAGTTCTTTACGAGGGTTTCTCAAATGCTAATATATATCGGATCCGCGTCAGCTTTTCCAATCTATGGTATCCCCATGCTTCCGGGTGACCAATTGAATTGAGTTTTAATGTCGTCTGCAGTCATTGTAACTCGTCCAGGGTATTTCCTCTTGAAACGTCGTTTCGTTATCAAGATAGTGCCACAGAGTAGGAGCATCCTAAAATGTTCTACTTCAGGCTCAAGTTTGATAGTGGATAGTGACTGAAGGTGGAGTAATTGATAGTATTCATATATCCATTCAGTACACTGCAGTCATTATCCATGGTAGTTGTTTCTTTGTTTCAGTTACAATTCGGTGACAACAATATGCGCTGATCATGTAACAAGAAAAGATTGCAGCAGTTGACCTCGATGCAGCAATTTCTGTGCCGTGGTCAGATTCAATCTTGTACCTTCACTATGAAGTACATGGATTTAAAGAAGACAGATCAACAATTTGTTGCATAATATCTTATCATTCTCACAATATTGGAAAATTTGGACTGATAATAAAAAGAAAGAAATATAAATATAATTAGCGCAACAACATGATCCGTAGGGAGTGGCAGAACCAGTGAAAGCCTAATGGCTTATCAAGAACAGTTTCAAACATATGAGTGGGCAAACTTTCCAGAGTTACAAGACACTGGTAAACTAATAGATATTATGGTACACTGTAGAGAGGACAGTATGTTTTTAGGGAGGTAATTGGGAAAAAACAAAAGAGGGTTATTGATGCTCTTTGTTCAGATGATGTTTTGATTTTTGCATTGATCAAAGTTTTGAACATTAATCAGTGATTGTACCTGTCGTGATTCCTTCACATTATTGTTATGAAAAGGAATATTATTTCATGATTGTGTTGTACGGTAGGCAATACTGTAACACACGATATATTCGCGGCAAGAAAATTTCGCAAATTAGAGCCAATGCATATTGTTTAGGCAAAAACTTTCATGTGCAATTTAATTTCGCAAATGTTGGTGCTCATGAAATTCATGAAATTAAAATGTATCAGCTGGATTGTGTATGTGTGTGTATGTTATTCTCATTTGACTAGTCAAGACAACCATTATCTCAGAATGCATACTTTTCTTCTTTTTTTTTTGTCACCGTGCAACCAAAAAAGCAGACTACTAAGTAATGGTTCGTTGCAAGTTTTCACTGCCTTTTTGATATTTTTTGCCATATATGCTTCATGGGAGAATAAAAAAAATTAGGAAGAGAATACAATGTAGGCCATCACTATCTTTTCTTTCTTTTGGGAGGAGCACATCATTTAGATAACGGAAAGTGTTTGTGTGTGGTATGCGTGTGTGTCAATGTTGAACTAACCAAGGGTTACATCTCCTAAATGGAAAGGCATAGCAGATCCTGTTGATATGCTTTGGATGGAACGAACATCAGTACCAGCACAAGTGTATCATGCAGCCTTCATAGGGTATTAGGTTGCCAGCAAAGTGAGGGAGACTGGAGTCTGGCGGATTCGGGGGCTCCGTGTCAGGGTCATACCCTGCAAGAGTTGTTGCGTGCAAAACTGACGACTACATCATATATATACAAACTGACGGCCAGACAAACTTCCTTCTGGTTCATTGCAATATATTTACATTTCCTTTGCTCATAGCTGGCAACGTAATGGAGCAAAACTTGGAAATTACGTAATAATTTCCTTTTAAACTCAGCTGCTTTTTTATGGAATGACTGTTGAAGGAGTTGTAGAGAATACACATTATATTGGTACATGTATTTCAAAAATAAAGATTGATATTCAATTTGTGCAATGTTAACTATTTTTATTTGAGAATATCTGTTGGGTGAGAATATCTTATTTACAATGCAGTTTTCCTGTAAAGGTCAGTGTTTACAGCATATCATAATTGCTTATTCTACAAATTTTTGTTATCAATCTGCCCCACCAGAGGGAGAGCTGAGACATGTGACGTCCGGAGAGCGCTACGTGTTTGAGGTGGAGAGAGGCAACCAGGCTTACAACCAGAAACGTTACGAAGCCCTCGGCAAAGTTGTCACCCAGCACATCTACACGCTGCTTGAGGCAGAGGGCCTCGACAGAGTGTACGTGCCAGTAAGTACTGCGGCTGAAAATCTCAAATCGTCTGCTGATAGCAGAAGTTGTGAGTTTGTGACCGGATCTGGTCACAAGAAATGCCCTTGAGCAAGGCGGATGTTTTTCCATGATTTGCCAAGCTGTGCTTTGATGGACTGTAAAAAGGGGTTTTCCAGCAGGTAGCAGGTAATTGTCTCTAGAGCTACCAAGTCTCACGCATTCTGCGTGAGACTCAAGCATTAAGGGTCCATCTCATGATCTCACGCATGACACCCTTCTTTCTCACGCATCGGGACATAGCTCAATAGAGTCAAAGGTTAACAAGGATTAAAGTTATATTTTCCTTTTGTCTTTCAAAATAAGTAAAAAATAGTCACTGAATTATGCACCAGATCGCACCAGTAAGAGCTCAAAATTGAAAAAGCTCCCTACCGTGGGAGGGGGGACACCCCCTTCTGGCTTCCCACTACACCCTCCCCCCCCCCCCCCCCCCCCCCTCATTTTGTTTTGTGTAGTTTAATTTGTTGTTATTTAGTCATTAGAACAAAGTTTATATGCTGCAGCCAAACATCGTAGTACTGTGACAGTCTCATTATTCACCCCTCCATGATACAAAAGGGACAACGCCTTCAGTCTTTAATACTTAACCAGCACTTTATGCAGCAAACATTGTAACTGCAGTAAATTACATCTATTCATGCTGTAATGCAGACAGACATTTTCCATATGTGTGATCAATGCAACTGTGCATGTTGGCATCATGGTGTGAACTCACCTGTTCCACCAAGATTTTAATCTGTGAAAAGGCCACTTCTGTGGTCATTTCTGGGTCAAATCTTAGATTCATAATGCATTGACACCTAAAAAAAGAAATTAGAATAAATGATGATTTTCCACATACTTTCTACATAGATGCTGCCAACTGTCTGCTAGAAGTTGAGGATATATTATTTTGTTTATTTTTTTGTTTTTATTTTTGTTTTTGATTCATGGAAAATACTGTTTTTCATAAATTGTATTACTACACATGTGTATTGCATAAAAGATATTAATACTCGGTTTCTACCAGAAATACACATTTTTCAACCATCAAAATACTGCAATGATCTATACAAGATTCACTTCCCTGGTTCTGCTCAGCCCACGTATGTAAAGTGTGATAGTATGTGGCAACATAAAATGTTCAAACATGCGAGAGTCTGTGGGTTATGAAAATAGCATCTAGAGTCGATCTTGATATCAAGCACTTCATACTTGATAGAATTTATGTCCGTAACGGTTTGTAAAAGCAGGAAATGAAATCCAAATTTTGTGTTTGAAGCTGATATTTTGGACCAAGTTTCACAGTCATACAAAAATCAGACTTCATTGTACTGTTCTTGTGTTTTCATGATTTAACCCGTTGAGGACGGTTTGATTTTGCTACAACACGCATTTCCCATAGATGCTTGCCCGAGTATACTCGGGACTCGTCCTCAACGGGTTAAGGAACACATCCTTCATGCCACCATATACCAAGGTGATTGGGGATGGGGGAGGGGAGGGAGAGGGGCAGGTAAGGGACCGATTTTGTCATGTTCTTGTGGTTAACTCATTGAGGATGGACTGATTTTGCTACAACACTCATTTCCCATAAGCACTTGCCCGAGTATACTCAGGACTCATCCTCAACGGGTAAAGATGAGGAAATAATGTACTGCACGATAACCTTTGTTGTTGCCTCTTGATATCATTACTCAAACCTTCATGTAGATACACTTTTGACTTCCGTTCTGCCCTCCTCGAGTTAACCTTCATGATGGATATAATCCTGTCTGCCGTGTTTTTCCTTCCGCCAGTTAGGCACCGATGAGGATGAACCCAGGAGCTTTGTCTTTGCCAGCCCCAACGCCGCGACGACCACGGACCGGCTACTGGTTCTCATCAACGGGGCGGGGGCCGTGCGGGCGGGGCAGTGGGCGCGGCGCCTCATCATCAATGACTGCCTGGATAGTGGGACGCAACTGCCATACATCAGGAGAGCCCTGCGGGTGAGGCCTGGTCCTGGGGGTACATCTTTGTGTCTGATTGATAAAAACAGAGAAAAGTAATATGAAAAAAATGTTGCATAGAAGCAAAATATGTCAACTGTAGAATATTGCTGGTGTCTTCTTAGCAACACAATTTCATTTTGAAAGTTTCTCCTGAAAGAACATATTTCTTTCTTTTCTTGTGTTGTACATGTTCTTATAGGGTTGCAGGAGTGGGATGAATGAAAGGGGGCTATGATTTCAGACAAGATTCCTCAATGCAAGAGGAGGGAGGGAGGTTAGAGGGAGACAAACTGTAGAAAATTCAAACCTCACTCAAAGATTCCTCAAGTTGGAGTAATTTATATTCCCCTCTTCTTATGCATAGATTTTTTTTCTTTATACTTCAAGAACACTTTATATATTAGTCTTTCAGTGTAGCTCTCTGTCATTTTGTTGTCATGATTCACTTCTTGCAAGTTGCCTAATGTGAATTAAAAACAATTCACATCAGTGTTGTTTTCTAGTGCCCTAAATTGTTTATTTCATCTGCTCAATTCACATACATCTCTCCTGAACAGGAATGCAATTCTAAATGAACTGATAGAAATGTTCCCATATTGCGATGTACTGTCATTCTGATTACTGCATTTGATAAATATTAATTAACTATGCTTACATGTATGTGTATACATATCCCTGTATGCTTAAGAAAAGGAAATACTATAGAATGTGCAATTGCAGCAGCACTGAGTTTCACGTTTGCCTAAACTGTAGAGACATGGATTTTCAAGGCAGATTTAAATTCATTGATGGTGGTAATCTGTCTTACATTTACATTTTGCCTTATATTCGTTTGAACAGTTGACTTTTTTATAGGAAGGAACAAGAATGCTTTAATTAACTTTTTTGATGTATCTTTCACCCTTCCTTCACTTTACCCATTTCACAAAAAATGTCCGGAATGTCCATCCTCTTTGCTAGGAAGGGTATGAAGTCCTCGTCCTCAACACCAATGAGAACCGAGGGCTGAACTCAAGGGGAGACAGTCTGCCCGTCAAGGTACATTCAAAGGAATCTAGAAACTCAGAATCACAAATATGGTGCATGGTCTTGGTTTGAAAGAAACATGCTGTTAAGGGTTATTTATCTCTTAAGGCCGTGTCACACCATAACGCGGGCTAGTGGCGATGAGGTAGTTTCCAGCACGTAGAAGATTTTCAGCGGGCGAAGAAGAATGTTTGCAATTTTCATTCATGCCTTGTCATATGAACGGGGAAGCCTCTGCGGCTTGACTTGCGGGGAAACAAATTTACTCCAAGGAGCTCTCCGCAGTTGGTCCGCACCTGACAGTATCTAGCGCGTAGTTGCCCGGAGGTGCTCACGCAAGTCCGATTTAACCGCAGCCAAGTTTTGAGCATGACCAAAACTTTTTCCGGATGAGTCGCGGGAATGCCCGTAGAGGTCCACGCAGAACGCCAGTAGGAGACCCTTAGCGGCAGTACTTCCCAGGCAATTCCCACGCTGGTACTTCGCAGTCCCGTATGCAGCCAAGATAATGAAATTCTGTGAGATTTCAGCCATTCCATTAGAGGAATTCCTTCACTAAGTTGTCAGCTCCCACGCGACTGGTACAAAGGTCACACAGTATACTCGCAAGTATAACGCGTCCAGCAAGTAAGACACATGCGCTGACTCGCACAAATCCTATTCCGCCCTCAGGAATGTCCGGTATGCTAGAAAATCCCTACACGTAACAAGCCCGAGTAGCTTGCCCGGAAAGGTGTGACAGGGCCTAAACACGGTTGCGGGTAAAAAAATATGCGTGCGCACCTCCGGGCGACTACTTTTGAGATACATGCTAGGTACTGTCATGTGCGGATATCTACGGGAACCTCCGGGTAGTCAAAATTGTTCTTTGCAAGTCGCACGCAAGGCTGGTGTGACACCGCCTTTAGGCTGTTTGTATTAGGTTCAAGTGATAGTAGTCTCGATAATCAATATTTTCTTCTTCTTTTTTTTTGTTCAAATTGTTTTCTTACATCAGGAGTAGTGAGATTAAATCACAAATCAAATATAGTGTTTGCAGAGTGGCCAAGTAATGAATAAAGATCTTGTTTCTATTCGCTGTGTGGCGATGAATCATTGTACACAGCAATGTGTATAATTTCAAATTGGCAACATTGTCACACCAGTGTTTATTTGATGACTAAATGGCCTGTACTGTATTTGCTTTGTACACAAAGGAACCAAATTCGTATTTCTGTTTATTTAGAGATATCTTGTTTTCAAGGATGTAAAAGAAACTGATAATATGTAATTCAACCCTAGCAGAGTAATGGAGAACATTTTTTTTTTCATCCCAGGAGAACTAAAAACTAAAAAGAAAAAAGAATTTTAAAAAATGTGTATATATGTACCACTTTAAATGCAGGCAAAGCAATAACTGTAAGATAGAGATTTTAGAGGGGGAAAAAAAAAGGAATGAAAATACATTGTAGCTAGAAATGAGAGTAGGATGTTGTTTTATAAATGAAACGAAGTAGTTTGTTTACTTAGCAGTATGCTCACCAGTTTGGAGAAGACGTATGTATAGATCATTTGTCCTGGCCTGTTAAATGTGACTATGCTTTGCTGTGTACATTGTATGTCCTATCATTGAAATCATTGCATTTATGTGGGCTGTTGTTTGATTTTGAGCATAATTTTTGTTTTGTACGCAGGGAAACTCCAGTCCCTATGAGCACGGCGTGTACGTGTGGGATAACTTCATTGCCAACAAACCTGTCAGACAAGTAGCCATAGTGGCACACAGTATGGGAGGCGGCGTCACCGCGCACATCGTAAGTAAGGGGGCGGGGAGAGATGAATTGTGTTACCATATCCTTACCCACAAGCTATTGCTGTTCAGAGCAACGTAGGTACAAAAAAAAAAAAGAAAAAAAAAATGTGGCTGAGTGGATTGGACCATGGACTGCCAATCATTAGGTCCCTGGTTCAAGTCCCCTGGCTGCAGCGGTCACGTCCGTAAGCAAGGCACTCTATCCTCACTGCCAAGGCCAAGAGAGGAAACTTGAAGCTGTCGGCCCTATACACAGGCATGAGACAGAGAAAACTTGAAAAAAGAGGAGAGAGTTTGTGAGGGAGCGCAGCGACCAAGCTGCGAGGGAGCGTAGCGACCGAGCGGGGGGAGGGTGAGGACTTTTTGAAATTCAAGGTATGAAAAAACTCATTTTAATGCATTTTACAACTGAAATTTACTATTGTTATGAGGTACATTTTACAGAGAAACATTGTGATAATTGAACTCATGAATGACACTTGCAAAATCTAAAGGAAGGAATAGTATGCTTAACTGTTATACCTAGGACCTACTCAAATGTGAGGCCATAATAAATCACAGTAATGTACACCCAGGTGACGTCTTGCTGGATTCAGTTCTTACGGGTACAAAAAAAAAATTTAAATAAATCACAGCTTAGCATTGCCATTGTTGGCTGTCTTTACCTTAGTCCATTAACAGTTTACAGTGCGCAGACCAGGCAAAGTATTGCTGATCTTGGTCCATGTAGTCTAGTAGAGAATCATGTATGTAAAAGACAGCTGAAAATAAATCATACATGCAGCTCAGCATTGTTGACCGTCTCTACGTCCATGCAACAGCTAACTTAGACTGCCTATAATACCTTACAGGAGGTACAAAAATTTGTAGACCTGGTTAAGTCCATAAACAGCTAATGCGTTAGACCAAGCAAATGCAGGTTGGATGAAGTCCAGAATGTAAAGCGAATCCTTGCGGCGGATGATGTATCACAAGTTCCGGGTCCCGAGGAAGTCGATTGACTCGCTGGCCTAACGTGGTTAGAAGACGAAACTGGTTCTGGGAGATCAACTTCATATTCCAACCACTGCCACTTGAACTTACTGTATTGGAGACATCTGTGTCAATATCCGCTACACGAGGGTCATCCTTATCGAGGGTCTTCATTTTCTCGTTGAAGAAAGAAATATTCTCACGGGTCCACAAAATCACGATGACAAATGTAGGTCACGCCAACGTATAATCAGCGGGATACAAAAGCAGCGCATCGCGTAGACAGAAAGATCCGTCTGTCCGGAGGACTCTTTTATATTTTGCCATAACGCTGTCCTCCGTATACGGAGGAGATCCGTGAAGCCAGACGCAGTCTCCGAGGAACATTCCCCGACGGACAGATACAGACCGATCTTTCGGTCAACGCATCGCGCTGAGGCTGCGTTCACATAGAAGTATTCGCTATTCGCCATTCGCTATTCGCTATTCGCTATTTGAGCACCGAATACACCATCACCCGCACCGTCAACACACCATCCCATGTAGTGATTTCTTCCTCCTACATCGCAGGAAATCTTATTAACAATTTCTAAACTGCATCAGAATGTCAGTCTACATGCTTATTTTTGCTAAAGGGCAAATCCAGACCAAAATTGTCATTATTTCATAAACGAGAGACGGTATACGCTGCAAGAAAATCGAACAAGCTCGATTCCAACTTTGCTATACTTTTCGCAGCTATTCGTACTTTCGAATAGTGCCCTCTTATGTGAACCGGTGTGAGGAAATCCTATCATTCGATTCAAGCTATTGGCGTGCCCTCGAAAAACGAGCCCGAATACCCGAATAGTATACTTCTATGTGAACGCAGCCTTAATGCAGCGGCAGCATGCATGCCGAAGCTCCTTGATAAGTAATGATACACGAAATACGCAGTTACAGCCTCACACACATGTGCATCGTATCACACCACACTGCAAGCTACAGTATAGTAGCTACAAGTTGATCGACACGCACGTTTCACATCCATTTCACGCATGAAACATGCAACATCGCACAGCTGCCCGCTGACAAATGCACTAATCACCATTCACACACGCGAGATATGGTGGCTGCAAAAAAAAAAAGAAAAAAAAAAAAAAAAAGGAAAATCACGGAAATTTTCCCGCTGTGTATTTTCTCCCCAGAATTTCAAAATCCGCGGAAATCCGCAGATCCGCGGAGAAATCTCATGCCTGTGTACATGTGGTTGCTTGCTTACAAGGATTACATGCTTCCTCAAATACAGCTGTAGCTGTCACACAAAATAAATCCATTCAAATCAATCCAGTTCAAGTTGCTGTTTGATGTTGTGTTACAATTTATCCCTTTTTATGTAGTAAAATAAATCATACCCAGTGAATTGTGTGTCCGACAATGAGTTCAGATATTGAACAGCACTTAAAAATAAAAAACTTCTTTTATATTTCCAGGGCAGGCTCTCAGCCTTCATGCTGCTCTTTTATCATTATCAAGGATTTTTTCATCCCGGACGCAAGCTATCTTACCAAAACCAGCCATCATTTGGCATTGACCTTGCTTACTTTAAAGAAGATATTTGCATTAACCCATCGAGGACGAATCCTGAGTATACTCTGGCAGGTGTCTATGGGAAATGCGTGTTGTAGCAAAATCAGTCCGTCCTCAACAGGTTAAATTGGTTGGTGGATGTTTAATAATCCTTCGCATTTAACTTGATATCTACAGGCTCAGAAAAGGGAGACATCTTTCCTGCGCAAGACGTTTGCCATCGCTTTCACCGACTCCATCCACAACCTAGCTTTTACCAAGGTCTCCATGAATGTCAGGAAGTTTTTCGCAAAGGTCAGTATAAATCATATGTCTGTTGCCATTTTGTTAATGTATTGGCAGAAAATTGTTGAAGGGGCATGAGGGTGATGTCTTAATGAATGTCATGGCTTCTGTAGTTAGAGATGGAATACTGTACTGCATTGTACAGACATAATGAATCCATAGTACTGGTACACCATAATAAGGGCAGCAATGAGCACATGGAAAGCTTTCAGCTTCTGAGTCACTTGAAATCTGTTTGTAGTCTGAATCAGTGAGGTCAGAAATTAGTATGAAATCTGTCAGATCATACAGACGAGACTTCACTCGTCATCACACTCGCTGTGGTTCCAGATTTTGTTCTCAAAATTACAACTTTAGAAAAGTATTCCTTTAAGAAATAAAAAATAAAAGACTCTTTGCAATGACATCTGTGCAATGATCATTCCATAGCAAGGCAAATATTGAGTACTGTGTGTAGCTTGCCCTCCATAGGTCAGTTATTTTTGTATAAACTAATTAAGCTTGGATGGTGCAACTCTAAATGTTTTGAGCATTACATGTTTTAATATCCCCCCCCCCCCTGCCCTTCAACAGCATTCGGTGAACTGGGTGTCATCCCCAAAGCCCCTGGACACCCCTATCATGTCCCAGTCTTCGCCGGCGCTGGACAGCAAGCGCGTCTCCGCTGGAACCAAGGTCCACGCTGAGACGTCTTGGACCAGCTTTCAGTCCGTCTTCACTTTCCTGAAGGACAAGGAGAGCGAGCTGGCGGCGAGACTAGCGGGCAAGCCCGGCGTGAGCCTGGCCGAGGATGACGAGGAGTACAGCGATGATGAGACCGACGACGATGACGACATCGATGAATTTGACGATGAAGCGACCGAGGAGTACCTCCAACAATATGATAATGGAAGGAACTCGATTCAAGCGAAGGACAGCTCACAGAAGGTCTTGAGCAAAGTATCGACAGTGAAGTCAGCCGGCATCGACATATCATCATCAGACGAGGAGGAGGACACGGAGGCAAGCTTTGATTTTACTCGCCATGGCGATGAATTATAAAACTCCTAGATGCTTAGGACTAGAAATTGTAGAACTCAGGGCATATCCATCATGAGAGTGAGAGATGCATCACCGTCAAGTTTGTCTTTGAGAAACATTGATATGGCCAGTTACAGTAAACCTCGCATAAAGGGCTGCCTACAGACCTATTCAATTTAAAACACTGTAACTAATGTCGGCCATAACTGGGGAATTTCCATAATATGAAGAAAAGATGATTCAGTGGGTTATGAAAGGGTCAGGTCCATTGCTATGTCAGTGCATGTCAACTTTGTTAGGCATACTGTAGCCCCCCAATTTATGGCTGAAATAGACATTAACTCGTTGCAGACTGACAGATTTTGCCCCAACACGCATTTCCCATTGACACTTGCCCAAGTATACTCAGGATTCGTCCTCCATGGGTTAACATAATAAACAGCATCCAAACCAAACAGGTCTATGCATGGAACCAGGGAAAATCTGTTACCTGACAAAAGGTCAACTTATGCAGTTACCTGGAGTTAACTGTATTTTTTTAAAGTCACCTCCAGTTGTGCACAGTAACAGGATGATATTGAATTGATTGCTTGTGTTGTGGACTCTTGAGAGTGTATTGACGTTTGAGCTCTTTACCCTTTGATTTATAACAGAGACCTTTACGAAAAATGAAAGTCAGATTTTTCCAGAGGTCTGTGTAAAGTTGATTAATATATCAAAAGAGAATGAAACCCACATATCATGTGGATTGAGGGAATGCAGCAATAGAAATAGAATACAGCAGTGAAGTTTGAGGAAAATCAGGCAATCCATTTAAAAGAGGTAGGATACTTTTACTGGACAGAAAACAAAATGGAGTCGTGTTATGTTTTTAGGGCACCCCAATGAAGCAATATTTCAACCATGGTGCTTCCTGTCTTGTGAAGACAGAATGAATGGAGAAGTGAATGAAGAACTTTGAGAATGAATGTAATTCTAATGCTAACATTCTGAATGGTATTTAATCTACCTGTGTCTTACTTTGCTCATGGGTTTGAGGAGTTTAGACATTTAAAAAAAAGAAAAAGAAAAAAGAAGTTGATGTACAAGCACCTATGGACAGTTATTTATTGTCACCTGCCCGGCAAAAGGGCCCTAGGACAAAAGTTCAACCCAAAATCCAAGTTTGATTTGTGGCATAATTCGACAGAGTTTTGAAAGCTCTTTCATATGTTATAACCATCATCTTTTGTGATTTGCTGTGCAAGCTTTAGGGCCCTTCTGCCAGGCAGGCAATGTTCTTATGTGTAAATTTGTAGAACCTAAAGACGCATAGATGTTGTGTCTTCCTAGCAGTGAGTGTGCTTCATGTAATTAATTATTTTTTCTCAGTAGATGGCGCAACTTTTCATTCCAGTACGTAGTGGAATAATCAATGCAATGCTATGGCAGATGTTGCATCATCTAAAATCCCCTTCCCACCCAACCCCCCCCCCCCCCCCCCCGCCTTTATGATCCCTCTTGTCTGGTAAATTAAGGACCACTTGACACCTTGGTTGTGGCCCCACATGTCCCCTTTCCCCCTTCCCGTTTGCAAAGTACCCAATGTCTTTGCATCATGCAATTTTGTTTTCCCAACAAATTCAATTCGATTAATCTTTCGACTTTGTCTTATAACTGCAGACATTTGATTGAAGGACGTATGTGTTGTTTGAAAGTTTAAAGATATATGTATAACAATTCCTATTCCCAATGAATGAAATCACATAAGTATCTGCTCATATATGATGTAATTTATAGCCCTATGGGTATATTCCATGCAAGTGTTTACGAGAAAGGAGACAACATGTGCGAGTCAGTGATTGTCTGGAAAGAAAAGAGAAAAAATAAGTCACTTGTACGTAGCGGCCTACAAGGCAGCATTGTGTGTGTGTATGTGTGTGTGTACTAGACAGAATGATGTGAAATTGCGCAAACTTACTTGCCAGATCAAAACATTTTAAGAATATGGTAAGATGTTTTTCCTGTGTTCCTTAGTTGCAAATACTACAACATTGTACCTCTTTTGCTATAAGGGCTGAGTCACATGAGTGCGTTCAACTTTGATGAGGTTCATAAGGGCAATATTTTTTGTTGTTTTTGCTTCAGTAGAAGTTGACAATCTGCATATCATGAAATAGCATTCTAAGATTACTGATGTTATTCAAAAGTATTGCATAAAAAAGTACAAGTGAACCCCATTCTTACAAACATGGATACAAGACTTGGTAAGAGAGGATTTTACTGGTAAAACCATCATTTTTCTCTTATTAACTGTAACTTGTTTGTTTGTTTGTCTGTTTGTAATGGGATTTCGTTATAGCGATCCCAGCTCTCATCATAACAAGGTTTGCCTGTACTTTGATTGTGTTGACTGATAGATTAGTGTATTTGTACCCAGATCCAATTTACAAAGTATATTTCCATATGATTACAGCTGTGTCATAATTCTGCTTCCTTTTATTCATTCATTCATTTCATTTTCATTTTCTTTTCCACTTTCAGACGTACACTGAATGTGTAATTTATTTTGAATTATGTATTCCAGTGATTTATCATAATCATTGTATCTGAATTAACATCTAATTTGAAATAAAAATGTGAATTGAATGGCATTAGATTAATGTGGATTGTTTCTTCTGATTTCCCTACATATTAGGTGGAATTGATTATCATCTTTTTAATATCTCCTTGGTACAGAAAATTGAAGAGACCATGCCCATTGGGTTCTGCACAAAACAACAGGCACATTGTTGTGCAAAGCAGAAACTGTTGCAATGTATACTTGCCATGACAGCTATCCTTTTGAAACTGTTTGTATAATTTGAAATTGAATTTCTCCATGTTGAAATTGATGAATAAATTACGATTGAGAATTATAACACTTTGTGCGTACTCATATTATGGAGTGACGGTATTGATCTGTGCTGTATGCTTTCATGATTTCTTCTTTTTTTTTCTTTTTTTCCATGAGCAAAAATTTGTGTATGTGCAGTGCCTTGGTCACTGTTTGGCCAAAGCTTGTGTCCTAAGCTTTTGTCCAGTCACATCTTGGTCGGTCTGTGGTAAATTTTTGGATGTTGGAGCAAAATAAGATAGGGTGTGCCATTCCCACGAAGAGCCATTATCTAACGTATGGGATACCACATTATAAACACTGCAAGATTCAGCTTTTACTTGGTTAATACGTTAAGAAGAGCAGATATTGGAAAGACAATCATGAAGACTTACAATTTAGTTTAGACTGTTGAAACAATTGTAAATTAATTACCGTTTTACAGTGTTTCTTGTAAGGCCCCTGAATTACTCAAAGGTTAATAATTTATCGTTCTAAAATCAAATCAATTGTTCTCGGTGGCAAAGCAGATAATGACTGAACTCGACATCATTCGCTACTCATTGTAAAAGGGACTCCGGCTGGAGTGATGAAAGATGCTTTCCAATTTTTTTTTTCTAAATTCTCTAGAGCCATTCAGGCCTTCCACATATTTCCAGATCGAGATATAATGTTCTGTGCAATAAGCTGTCTAACTTTCTTTCAAATGAGCATACAATGTATTTTCTTGTTGGTAATATGCTCACAATAAGGAAAGTTTTGTAACTAGACAGCAATTTCCTGATACTGTAGCTAGAAAAGAAATCACTCTCCCGTTGTCTCTAAATTTGGGATTCTTTGCACCCACTTCTCTAGTGGAGGAAGGCAGCGCAATGCAGTTATATAATTTGTTATTCTTAAGGTTTGTTAATTCGAAGGTTCTTTAATCCAAAAATGAAGTCCTCATACTAATTTTAATCTGGGTCTATCCCCAATAATGAGGGTGGCCAGAATTACCTTACAGCAATAGCTCTTAGGTCTTCTCACCATCTCTCCTGATTCAGGGCATCTTCCCTTCCTTAAGCCAACCCTCCCGAGCTCTTCCTCCACCAGTCCCTTCCAGTAAGTTAATGAAATAGGGTTCATTATTCTGAAGGTTCGCTAACCCGTTGGGGACGAGTCTCGAGTATACTTGGGCAGGTGTCCATGGGAAATGCGTGTTGTAGCAAAATCAAACCGTCTTCAACAGGTTAATTCAAAAATGATTATTTTAAAGGTTCATTAATCCTCAAATGAAATACCTAAAATGAAATAATGTCCATAATTACAAAGATTCATTTAAGTTAACATCCTTTTCATTTACAGATTATCAAACCTTGGAATAACAAACCTTATATCATTTTCAGAATTATGAACCTTTATAATAAAGAACCTTTGGAGTACGCTAGCCAAGTGTATACCACACATTTTTCAGCTTAACGAAACCGTTTTCATTTTCCGATTAATAAATATCAAGGTATACAGAATTTGTGTGCTTTGAATTAACGAACCTTCAGAGTAGATTACTTTTATTTCACTTTTGAATTTAACAAAACTTTGGAAAAACAAACGTCACCTGTACAATACAATGTAATGCACTGCTTAATTTCGTCTAAAGGGACCTGCTGATAATTTCTAGCTCTCTCCTTCGCAAAAAATTTGTGAAGCTGTTTCGTCACACTGCGATGAAAACAGACTTCAATCATACTCAAGCACAGAATGATGCCTTTTTGTTATGAATGTGCTTTATTTTCATATGGTATTAAATAAATACATTACAGCAGACTTGAACACAGCACAACATGAACGTTCAATGTATTGTTTAAAAACGAATGGACAAAAACAACTTTACTGGCTTCCAGTTGTGCAAAAGTATATTCCATTCTTACAAGGCTCTCTTACTAATTACATGACATTCTGAGGACAGTAAATACAAATCAATTTGAAAATTCAAGATAATTCAAAGTTTGTGTATGTGTATACACTATTCTTAATGGCAGAAAGATAAAGTAAGTGCACATTTATGGGAATGTTCTTGTCTACTCAGATAATACATCAATTGTTCATTTCTTTCATATGTGAACAATCACATCATTTAGAGATTTAACTGAATACATAAATGGAAATGATTCTACAAGGTGCAGAAATGCACAAATTGTTAAATACATGACAATTGTACAGTTATAATCTACTCAAGTGATCAACACAGGTAGGGTAAAAGTAATGTTACATAATTCACAATTTTTCAATAAAAAAAAAAAAAATCAATTTTTCAATTTTTATGAAGTAACAGATATTGTAGCACATTTGATTGTACACTGTTATCTTACCTTCAAAAGGGATGATGATACATACAGTTGTATCTTCTTTTTTTCAATGGAATGATTAAACTTAATTCATTAACAACATAGATGTGAATATCCTACAAACATTACGAATAATATTGAAGTAATGGCAAAGATTGCGACATTAATCCATATTTAGGGCATGCATGCGTGAAGACAGAATTTTGTTCCAAGGCGTCAGGAAGAGTGGAATGATGTGCAGCCTCCAGTGAGTCCAAAGTGGTAGCCCATTTTAGAAAGCCTCTGATTTCCACCAAACCTACTGTCAGACAGACATACATAGTGCACTCCCATTATAATGAACACGGTTATACTGAATATTCTGGTTTACAAGGTAAAAGTTCAGGCTGCAATATTACATGCTCTATGTCTTTTATTGTTTGTTCGGTTATGATAAAATTTTGATATAATGAAAGGAAACTGCTGGTCTCAAGGACTTCGTTATAACCAGATTCCACTGTACAAATAAGACAAGCATGTTTCCAATCTAAATCGATTCTTCTCAGTATCAATACTACAGCCATATCAATGAAAGGATATTTCTTGGATTCCCCCTTGACCTTGTTTGAAGCAATTTCATGTTGCTTTTCGGTGACTGAGTTTTATTCTTTCTTAATCTTGAAACACTGACATACACCGGACCACGTGAATATATTTGCTGATGACACAAGCAAATTTGTCTCTGTGACAGCGGCCTACAATATTTGTAAATCAAAGCCACCATACTCGCAACAGCCAATACCCAAAGAAGTGACCCCCACACATAGGCTGTACAAAGATTCTCTTTAGAATACAGCAAGTTTGTGGTTCTCACATCTTTGAAGTTCTTTCCTCTTGTTATCTATAGATACTGCTAGGAGAGCACCGGCTTACATTCAGTGTGTTTCTGTATGTATAAACTGTGCAAAGTTGGTAGATTCTCATGGCTCTGTCCTTGCATATCTTTGATGTTTTCTGACATTAAAATGACTGACATATATATTGTATTCCATTTCAAAAGCTGTACCTCACACATTAAAAAAAAAGAAGAATCTGTCATGGCAAGGGACTGTCACAAAACCACTTCAATATCCATCTTTTGCAAAGCAGTATATATATATATGTACAAAGACTTAAAATTGCATACAAACTCAGTAGTATCAAACTCACAAATATTTTTGATCTTCTGTACAATTGGGAACATCCACAGCAAACTTGTAAAAAAGCTACAACTCTCCAAATTAGGCTATCCATGGTATATACTAGAAATAAAAATTCTGCCAATAAAGCAAAACATAACAATTCTGGCCAATAGGCCTGACAGTGTGATCATGTAGTGGCTGAGAATTAGACTATCAAAAATAAAAAAGGCATTTTACATTGTCGCAATACAAAAATCAACTGCCGGATTCAATGATGTGCACGTCACCGTTTGAGATGTTGACCACGAGCCTTGCCCTCATCCTGCCTGCTAATGTTTGGCACTCATTTTCTGCATTTTCTCCTTCCCTGTCTGGCTGGGTGCAAACTTTCACAGCAGAAACGTTACTTATAATTGTGCAGATAATTCACACTATCGCTCATTTAAAAAGAAGCAGGTAGGTGGTCACCTTTGACATGGCTACAGTTGGGGACAAACATTTGTGTCACTATTATATTTCTTATGATCTCATCCACGCAGACATATTTCTGCAATACAAATCCCTTAATTTCTCTCTTTTGGCAATCAAGGGGAGGTCCAATAAGAAAGGAGCGATGCTTTTGTCAAATAGCATCACATTACATGTACATATTACAGAGACTCCAACCCCAAATACCTTCTGATCTGGAGATTCTCCCGCCTGAAACCCCTAGCAAACGGGAGACTCCAACTTGATGTGCGCAAAGTTCCTTGCGGCCGGGGTCCAGGGCCCTTAAGCGGGCCCTGGAAGCTTTAGGGTTCTAGATGCTCTCTCGTGCTATCTCAGGCTTATTTTTCAACATACGATGACACTTTGCTAAGTAAGAAATCATTTCAAGCGGGAGACACAGAGCAAGGGCGGGAGAACGGGAGATTTTGCAAAAATGGGCTTTCGGCGGGAGATCTCCCGTCGACAGAAAGCAGGGGAGTTGGAGTCTCTGATATTACTGACATAATTTTATATATCTTATGAGTGCTCTTGTTTATATTTTCATACGAAATTTTTGATTTTTTTTAAACTGATTTCTTACATACATGTGGAGAAATAAACTACGTAAAACTGGAACTGAAACATTCGATGACTTGGGGAAAACTGTCGAACAAAAAGACAACCTTCTTTGGAATGAGGCTATCCTCCATGTTCACAGGTGCCATAAATATTTTTACATCATATGAATGTTAGGACTTGTTATGATGAACAAGATCCTTGCATGACTTGCATACTGTGTGACAAAAATCATGTCCAATACTCGGCATTTGCCACTGCAATGCATTAGTGACCTTACTGACTGCACATGCCGCTCAATTTATCACCTCTACAACAGTAGAAGGTCACAAGTGCCAGACTTGATAGTTCTAGATGTTATTGCAATAATGATAGCAATGAACATATTATAGCAAAGCAACAGATTATTAGGAAGTAGGTACAGCAAATACAGAAAAGGAGGAGAGGTTGCATATGTCTCAATCAAATATTTGATGTAATTTCTCCCAGCGCAGACACAAGAGAGATAACCAAGAATTTAAAAAAAAAGTTTTCTCCACATATCGACTCATCCAAAACAAATCTTTGACACATTTTCATTGCAAGGCTTACATCTAGAACTCTTTTTCAAGACTGATTGTTCATTCACACTTCTCTACACATCAATTTAAAGTGCAGCTTCAGAGAGACTACTGCATCTGCTATCAACAATTGTGCAGTCAACAGAATAAATTTTACACTGTCCAAATTTGGGAAATTGAAATAAATGCAACAGAGGAAAAAAAAAATGTTCAGGCTCAAAGGTTAGCCCGTACACAAGAAGAGACGTACAAAGAAAGTTCTGAATATTCAAGATTCAATGTATATTATTCACTCTCTGATAAATATATATATATATATATATATATTTTAATTCTAATTATGAACACACAGTTCAATCTATGGCTTTTGATATATTTGCTTGTTCATATTCTATTTGTTCATATCTGCGTACAGCAAGACAAAAGGCACAATCTTTGAATATTTTGGTATGTATTTTCTATTATCGTCAGGTTTGCACACAGAACATGCAAAATGAGGTGTGCGGCTCTTTGATACATAGTCTTTGTCCATAGCCCCTGGCACAGAAAGGGTAAAGCACAGGGTAATCACAGGCATGTAAGCCCCTACTGTTCATTGATTGAGATTAACCCTTTAGCACTCAAATTTGCCTGTGGCTGCCCTTTAATACCTGTGTGTGTTTCTTTCTAAAAGTCACTCGTGTGATAGTGTAATAGTTACTGCTTACTTCAGGAAGAGGGGATGACATTGTTACAGATCTAAAAGCCCTCACATAGGCAAGATATCACAGCAAAAATGAACAATAACTTTGATATTATTGGCTAATAATTGTTGATCGCTTTGTGCGGTACCACAGTCCATTTGGCAGTAATTATCTTTTGTCAGAAAATCCAATTAGTAGGCATTATGACCAAGACTTGATTAGTCTAGTATTGTACTGTCTTTGCACTGTGAGAGTCTATCTCTTTATAGTTCATACTGCAGAAAACATCCCTCTCAACACAGATGCACCATTATGTCCAGATTCCTAAATCTTGAATAGTTTTGGCATCACTGACATATTTTTGAGTGGTCAGGAAGGAAGCGAAAAATAGAGCGGCAATCCTGTGTAAGTGAGCCACCATCATGCTTTTACAATGACTGAAAAATCACTTTCATATTTGAACATTAGGCAAGTTCAAGACTTTAGCTCTTCTTTGTTGCTGCTTTATGAAAATCAGAAAACTGCACTGTCATTTGACATATATGCTAATTGGATACTAGGCATGACCTTTGATGTAAAATTCAAAATGGTTGCAAGTGGGCTGTCTTTGTGCTTGGCAGGTCAACGCACAAAGCCTGCTGCTTTTTGAGTACATGTATTTGTCTTTGTGTTGCCTTTTATTAGATGGGATCCCATTCAAGATACCAGCAGCATGATGTTTGAGAATTTAAAAAGAGATGTCAACTATTGTATGTGTATGCTTCAACAAAAATGAAAAGTCCTACAAATGGAGCTACACATAGATTTGTGCTAGCCGTAGTTCAGATGTCTGTGACATGAATACGTGTATCATGGAATATCAAACACATACATGAAAAATATCTGGTGATACAACAAAGAATTTTAAACACATAAATGAAAAATATCTGGTGATACAACAAATAAAACAGAGAGACCGACCCTTATGGAGAGGGCCATGGTGTATCTCATGAGCAAGTGAGCTTCTTACTGCATACATTGTCAAATGATGCAGTATCTGACCTTGATGTTTACCCACAATGCATTAAGTAGCGTCAGCATGTCATGGTTCGTTCTGCACAGTGGACCAATTTTCGAATCCACCCCATTAACCCTTTGCATGCCATTATTAATCTCCTGTCCATTGGTATGTGTGGGAAATTTGTACACATTAACTCATTGGGACAGAAAGGGTTTAGAATGCCTGCATAATGTTATGAACACATTAATTGCCACTCAGAAAAGATTACTGTTAGAAATCAATTATGTCATCATTAGTGGTAAAAATTAGTATTTTGCTGTTATTGTTGTTATGAACTGCTTCAGAACATCAGAGTTTTACACAAGGGTTAATCCACTTTCTTATTTTGTGGGGCATTAATAGACACACTGTACTTCCATCACAAGGTATGTATATGTATATTGCTTTCACTCTTTTTGATGTAAAACACTATACAATTGTAAGTGGCTTGATCCATTAGCAGGGCAAGCAGAACATTTTTAGCACACGTCATGAAGTCAGTAGAAATCACACAGTCACCATCCCTTTAAGCAGAATAACATAGCATAATTTGCCACATCATAGGTAAAAGTTATGAACATGGCAGAATTACTGACAAATGTCCTTTTGTTCAACATGGCGCTGTACAATGAGGCATGAACACACATCGTGGAGTCACTGTTCAATACTGTCACATCAATCATGCATCGTCATACCAAGTGTATGATTGGTGACGTCTTTTGGTGGTAAAACCTGATGGATACATGTAAGCTGGGGTAGTATGTACATGGTTATTTGTTAGGGGAAAAAAAGATAAAACTGCATCAATGTACCCAAAGTTTGCCAAATACTGGTGTTAGATGAGCGCTCAAAAAACACACGCAAAAAACTTCAAAACATGACAATGCAAACATAGTACACATTTATGTTTGTTCTTTTTCAGTCTCTGTGTTGTGGAAGCTCTGGTATACAATTGAAAAATCTGACTAACTATTTATTCTTTGTCGACATTTCTTTCACATTTCATACAGGCAGAATTAGGGTGGAGTTATTATTTCCTATTATATCCCTCACAAAATGCATCTCGTCCTCTGATTGGTCAAGAGCACTGTAAACAACAAAACATAATTCTACCATACAAGTGCGCGAAAAAGACTATACTCCCTAGGGAAATGGTAAAAACTATACCGCGCTGGTGATTTTCGCGCCTTTTTTGCTTCGCGTCGCGACGCGAAATATTTCACGTGTAAATGAATGGGTATCGCAGCACCTTCGCTTCGCGAGAGATTTCATGTACAAATGAATGGGTATCGCGGCGCCTTAGATCACTGCACTTCGCGAGAACCACAAGGCACGCATACACTCAATGCGACACGGGTTACGTTAGAGAGACTCAGACTCAGACTCTTATAAAGCCCTCATTCTACGTTACAACAGAGTAGGCGATATCGTAGATCTATAATTAGACAACAATAAGCACGCTAGGGTTCTTCGACGTACCGTAGGCCTTTGGGGAGTTCATGCTTCGCCGTTTGAAAGTTGGTCTCGCAGTTCACTATTAAACTCGAGCGACCCACCCAAAAGATGTTGACAAACGAAACTGCAGTAGATAGTAGGCCTGCTCTAACGTTAGCGCTAGTTAAGCCTAACGTTAGTTCTACCTGTCTAACAGACAGACTCAGACTCCGGCCCTATTTCCCGTAATCTCATTCCTAATACTAGTAATTATTTTTTAGAGTGTCTAACGAGTAAGTTAGAGTCTAACTTGTTCACTGTTTACGTTAGAACACCGTACGAATCACACGAATTTACAGTGGCACTCGATGCTTTAATTGCTAGAATTTTTCCAGTGCCTAATCTAACCTTATACGCTGTTACTGAATGCTACCCAAATTTACAATGTATACTTGCATTTTAACAGGAAATGATAGTCCATATTCATGTACAGACATGACAGCTAGGTAGAAAGACGACAGAAAACACAATCAACTGCAGCTCACAGTCACATCGTTGATCAGCTCGAGCACGCACATCGCCGCACTGGCAACCGAACGTACTTGTTGACAGATCGGATAGGCGTATTGCATGTATGAAGCGCGTAGTGAGTTTGCAATATGCGCATGTTTACCAGGGGTGGTATTCTGAGACCGTTTTATCTCTGTTGTAAGTCTGTTGTAATAAATCGGTATTCTGAACACCGTTTTATCTCTGTTGTAACTTCTGTTGTAACTTCTGTTGTAACTAGTGTTTTATCTTGCGCACCCTTTGCCTGCGCATACCATTGTCTTAGGGTATGCGCACGCGCGTAACAGTGGGCGCAAACCTGAACACCCATTAGATTACACGGTATTCTGAAAACTGTTTTATCTTCTGTTGTAAGTCATGCCCCGTGCAAATTTATGCTTCTGAGATAAAACAGGGTGGAGGGTGTTATAACTCCGTTGTGACTTTCGTTTTAACTTATGTTAGATAGTGAGATTATTCACCAACTCAATATTGTGGTATGCGAGTTCAAAATAAAAAAGATATACAAAAAATAACAACAATGTATGTACAGAAAGGCAAATGATATAGCAGTTTGACAAAATGTAAACTCATTCCACAATACAAAATTTGGTAACATTAACATTGCAAGTACATACGCGTAGCATAATTATGCACATAGATAAAAACACAAACACATGAACAGAAAGTTTACCGGCACCGTCGGCACTAACTTGTTTTAAGCACTATTCATTTCAAAAATATCTTTCAAAATATCAAATATTTTTAAATATGATTTCACTATCTTCACCAAAAAGAATTCATTATCAGTACCTTTGGGTGTTTCAAAAATATTTATTGCTGGGGATGGCGCGAATCCTAAGAAAAGTATTAGAAGTCTAAGGTTCCATGATGGAACTTTACGTGATAATGATCTCCAAGAGATATCTTGTGAAGATAGTGACAACAACAACAACAACAATAATAATATTTAATGATAATAATAACATGGCATTGCAAGGGCTTAACGTAATATAGAAGCGTCTAGTTCCACATAAACCATGAAATTTGGGTTCATCTTATGAACGCCAGATATCTTCTTATTTTTTTAAACAAAATTTCAAATAAAAAGACTCAATCTGAGATAGCTTTGCGAATCCCCTACTGCACCAACTATACGTCAAAACCGGTAAGAAGGCATAATGATCAAGCTTCTGTTGTAACTTTATTTTATCTCTGGCTCTCTTTACCTGCACATACCATTGTCCTATTTGTGCGCACGCCAGAGAATGAGCGCTTGTTAAAACGCGCAGAGTTAAGCAAGGCGCATTTGCTCAAGGGAGCAATCTTATTGGTTGAAATGTCTTAGATGCTACTTCTAACAATATTTCCTATTGGATATGATTATTGCGATGGGCGTGGTTATCATGACTTACAACACCGTTAAAACAGTTTTCAGAATACCGATTTACAACTGTTTTAGCAGTGTTATAACTCACAGACTTACAACACAAGTTACAACACAAGTTACAACAGAGATAAAACGGTGTTCAGAATACCACCCCAGTACGTTGTACAGCAATGCACCGAGTACACTTCAGCGGCTGAGCGCGCAGTTGTCTCATAGTACGCATACGCGCTGCCCTCCTGCTGAGCTGCTTTCCCGAGCGTGAATGACTAGTCAATCTTCTTGAAAAGTAAAGCAAGATGCCCTTTAAAAAGAGGTAAATTACAGAATACCAGCAGTCGAATACTTTTAAATTCATTGGGAGGGATATAAAACAAATATACCAGGCCAATTTTTCGAGGCACCGGTTGAAACTATGTGCCTTCGGTGACTTCAGTAGCACTATTTTCTTCGGGGCTGCGCCCCTCAGAAAATAGTGCTACTGAAGTCACCTCATGCGCATAGTTTCAACCAGAGCCTCTCAGGCCTGGTATATTTGTATACTGGCACATTTCTGACTCTCCTGCGAAATTACATTGTTTACTAAAATTTGATGGGTAAAGTTTGCATTGTACGACCATGATCTTACACCATGATAACCACATGACAGAAAATTGATGAAGTATTTGATCATGGGATTACGACTTTGATCTCAATGGCTCGTTGATGTATGGAGAATAATTACATCAAACAGCTTCAGTGCTGCGTGTGGAACAGTACAAACCATATTATACTTTGCCTTGCATGCTATTGGCATCCACTATCTTTTCATCGTTTGTTCGTTTCACGTGGTAAGACAAATGTTCCAGACTACAAGCTCATTGTGATGCACTTTAATTCATCAAGTTAGATCAACATTTAAACTTGCACATATTTGTTAGAAAATATACATATATATGTATGTATACAACACACAAACACACATTAAAAAGTCCAAGAATTGCTGCCCATTTTGGATGAGGTTTACACGATAAAAATGGTACTGTTAGTATAAAAGCATGAATGAACAATGTTAGGGTAACCTCCAATTAGAAGGGCTGGCTCTCTCCCACTGGTTTAGACCAGTATCACACAAAGCGAATTATATAATATTACATCAGTCAGCTTTTCATTGTGCATTGGTTGGTTCATACATACATTACAAGATTTTACACTTCATTATCCTCCATTTGGTGTCTATTTGAAGAGAAAGAGAAAAAAGAGAAAGACGGAACATTGAAAGACATTATAGACTCACGATAACACAGTACTATTTCATTACAATCTCTCCTAATCTGAGACATTTCCAACAGATAGATTGAACAGTTTTCAATAAAGTGGCCTTGATTATGAATCTTGTTCAGGAATGGGTAAAATGACCCACTTTTTGGTGGCACACTTGTAAAATTTTACAATGCATAGGCTTTAGATATTTTGATCCATTGCAGTCAAATATGTTATAAAAAATTAAAAAATAAAAACAAAAAGTCCTCATGAGCCTCCTTTCTCAGCTATACCAGAGAGTGTCGACCTGTAGTGGGAAAAGAAAACACAAGTTTGGTGCTCACATGTTCACAGAATCAAAACTAACTATATAGTGTAACATCTGTCAAAGTAACTATGCATACAGCAAGAGCTTACTAGAAACTAATGACTTTCAAATAATGCTGAAGGTTAGATCTGTAAACCGTGCATTAGAGATTGTTAGGTGTGAACCCCTGCCTAGAAGTTGAACAGCTTCCTCTGTGAATCTAAAATTATGCCCACAAATTGCACCAACTGTCATAAAAAAATAAAAAAAAATCAGCAGCATGACAGCACAAGTACATTTTCAGACATATCTTCCTCACTATTTTTACAATGAGAAAGAAAATGTCTGCTGAATTTCTCTTATTTCTAGTTCAGACCACTGCACAGCGTTACTGTCACTAATACCTGAGAAAAACAGCATTTACTTTCTGGAGTTCAGAGCACATTGGAATCATGAATCACATGCTCAGATACCACTGGTGTAGGGTTCACCATTTCAAGCTTTACTGATATCTCTTCTTTGTTGAGAATTCCCCAGGTCTGCCAATATTCACACATCTGCATAACGTAGATACTTGTGAGTTAGCAGCATCTCAAAAGGGAATGAAAATTCTCAGATCAGAAAGGCCTATATATGTGACTGCATCACAAAACCAACAAAAAGTCGCACTTCAGATTTTACGTGAGGACTCCAACTGCGTGAAATGGTCAATTTAGTCAATCATGAGTTTTTCGTATTTTCTGAAAGAGCAGTTCTTCTTCTACATCATCCTAAATTTGGGATAAAACGAATGGGAATTTGTGTAGCTTAATCTGATAATTCATTCATTGTTTGTTGCTGAGGAGTTTGACATAACCTGTTTATGCCCCTTTTATCACACAGAGCACAGCTTGGTTAGATTAAGCACTGACATAGACCCTATACTTCAGAGCCTCTTTTCTCAGTACACACTTTTCCAGAGTGTGTGCTTTCTTTTCTAATATATAGATATGTTAGGAGAGTCCACATCAATTGAGTTGTAAATCATTTTAAAGCTTAAAGTCTACTCTTTAGAATCTTCCCTTAATCAAAAATACCTATCTGGCGACTTGGTTTTGTGATGCAAGGTTATTCTTTTGTCAGGATGAAAAGAAATAAAAGGTGATTTTTTCTTTTCCATGGAGACTTGTTGTAGCTTTAGGGAAACTTGGCAGCTTTGTTACCCAACATGCTTAGTGCATGGAGTCTACTACCTGTAAGAATGGTCTAAGATACTGAAAATATGGCACACTGACAGTACTCACTTTGACCTAGAAGAGCCCCCTGTCGATCCCAGGGACTTCTCAAACTTCTTGCTGGACGGAAGGACGAACCTCGCCTGCTTCTTTGCCCCATCTCCGCTGGCGGTCGGTCCCGGACTCGTGTCCCGCTTCACCGCTGGCTTCTTCATGTCCTTTATTGTCTTATCCTAAAAATAGAGATAAAGGGAGTTTTACCATTATGAGGTCTTGAAAGTAATGTAAAAATAAAAAGAATCTGAAAAAAAAAAAAAAATCTTCCATATGATTGCAAACTTTTGAGTTTTACAAGGACTGGTTGTTACATGTGCCCACATGACTTCACAACCAGATCCTGAAAATGGGAAAACTGTAAACATCAAATTGAACACACATTCATGTACTCTAAACCAGGAGATACTGTACTATAAAACAAGGTTTGTGGAGCCCTTTTTGCTTTTTAACCAATAATTTGTTTGTGATGACAGGGTGATATGCATGCAATTTGGATGATGGATTACAGACAAAGAAATTAAGTTTGCACTCCTGTGCCCTCAAGCATTTCTGTTTGGAATTCAACAGATGTGTGCATGATTGAGGTGAAAGACATTGTGATCATTTCAGATACTAATAGTCAAATGCACCTTCTTTAAATGGGGAAAAAAAAGGAAGAATTTATTTGTGATAAAACACAAAATGTATTCATTTCTTGCCTGAAGGTCTTGCCTGCTAGTCTCCTATCACCATACATTATCCATAATTAGTCTTTGTTCAAGCACATCAAGAATGAGTGTTAGTGTTTACTAATGCCGATTGGGGGGGGGGGGGGAGACAAAAACAAGAGACTCACAGCCATAGTGCTCACTCGAGAATCGCACTCTGCCTCAAGAGTTTACATGAGGGAAACTATTTTAAAAATCTTGAGATTCTTAACTGCTACCATGTGACTCAGGAGAGCTAAACTAAAAGAGCAGATGTCTAGGGGTGCGTTTGGGTGCTGTAAAGTGAACCAAATCAAACTGAATCAAAGCATGCCGTGCTGAACTGTGTCAGATTTGATTTGGAGCATTTGAGCGCTCTATTTGGAGAAAGCATACCCTAAATGAATTATGTTTAGAGGGGGTCATGCATTTTGTAGCAAGAGGGTCATTCACCTGGTGTGCTTAAACTACTTACAGTTGTCACGAACAAAGAAAATGAACTCTTTGCATTATGATGTACATGCATAATATGTGCATTCTTCACATGCTAACTTTTGGTACACTTTTGGTACACTTCTGGAGTACATTGTAAAGTGGTCCACTTTTGGCTCAGTACAGTACAGTACTGCACACTTTAGGAGCGTTTGAGCACTCCTCTGGCGCAAGAACGGTAGGGTTCAGTTCGCTTTAGGAGAGCGCTCAAACACACCCTGGTGCTCATAGAGTCTTTGATCTCTTTGATACAGGTAGTCTGTATTACGAATCCCTTCTTGTAAAGTACTGTTGACTCACTTGAGATGAACGAAGGGCCTGCAGCCGGGCCTCCATGTTGTTCAGTGAGGTCCTCCTGTTCTCATCATAGCCGGCCCCCTGGGCCAGGTCCTTAATGCTGGTCCTACGCTGGTCCATGGGTACGGGCGAGAGGCGGTTCTTGTCTCCCCCGGACGGCTGGGGGCTGGGCTTCACCGACAGCCTCTTCAGGGCTGCAGCCAGCTGCTGGGGCGTGGCCGAGCGGCCGGAGCCTGGCTTTGGAGATGGGGTGGTAGAACCAGCCGGGGATGCACGGCTAGATGCCCTGCTGGACGACTGGGCTCGGTCGGCAAGGGCGGAGGTGGTGGTGCGCTTGACGGGCGAAATTTTTTGTTGGCTGTGTATATTGGGAAAAGGGGGCATAGAATATCTTTTATGTAACCAAATACTAGTAAGACATTCCAGAACTGCAAACAAATGTTTTTGTCTGAATGCCTATTTAGAACTCAAAGGGGTTACAACCAAGTATGATATCATTAAACTACTGGGGTGGGGGGGGGGGGGGGGGGGGATGATGTACTTATGTTATTTTTCCATAAGATATCAACAGAGACAACTTGTAATGCATATGTGCCACCAAGGTTTACAACTCACCTTGCCCTAACGCTAGATTTGAAAATAGGAGTACCAACTCAGTATTTAAATCTCTTATTTTATTTGTTTTTGTTATGTTTTGCTTGCATTTCCTTTTTCTTTTTTTGTTTTTTGATCTGAGATAATCCTACATACCTGTGCTGTGAAGGTAACACAGAATTTCTGTTGCATTCTCGTCTCAGTTTTGTGTCCACATTATCACAATTGTAACTTGCTTATTCAGCCACTAGGGTGTCGATGAAAATAATGATGGTAACGAGAAAGATAAAGATTACAAGGCTGATGACAATGTTGAATGACAATGAAAATAATGCTACTGCTGATGATAATGAGAAGTGAATCCACAATCACGTTGACTAACATGCTGATGACGAATGATAATAAAGCTACAGTGACAGCACAGATAATCAAGTACGATACCTTTCTCTGAGATCCTTCTCCTTGACATTGAGGAGGGCCTCGAGACGAGCCACCTCCTTCTGCAACTCCTCATTATCCTCCTCAAGGTTCTCCTTCTCAGTGAGCACCTCCTGGTACTGGGTCTCCAGGCGACCACACTTACTACACTTGGATTTCTCTGCAGAGGGCATCAGTTTGTCATGATTACGTCGTGATAATAACAAGGACATCAATTTTAACCATAAGCATGAAAATTATGACAGCAATTATGTCATTAACAATACAACTACTACTGATAAAAATAATTACCATTACATCATTATTGCTAATGTTACTATCATAATTGTTATAATCATAATTACTCCTATTACTCATACTGTCATTACCATTGCTATTGCCATTATTACCCATTCTGACATAGTGCCTTTATTCCTTATCATTGTGCCAATCCAATTTACTGTGGATTTAAATGGCTTAGACAAAAATGGAATTAAGTTAGGTTTTTTTATCTTTTTCTCTCCTTGTTTTTACTTGTAAAAAGAGACACAATTTCTCAAACTTCAGCATCTAAAATCCTTGTCTATAAACATTGTTTTTATCATGATTTAAAAAGAATATAATATATAAATTCTGACAATGATCTCTTTCTGTCATTCTTATTGTACAATATACTCTGCTGTCTTTGCAACTGATTAACAAATTGCCCTACAGTGACGTAAATTAGCACTGAATTGATCATGAATTTGAATAATTATGCAGTACCCGCTGCATGCTATAAGGATTAGAATCAACAGTTGCTGTCGGGCGGAAGCTCTGTGGTTGAGTGGAGATGATGCCTGTCCAGAGATCAGGAGGTCGGAGGTTCAAATCCTGCTTGAGTATGTATGCCCATGATTTCTTTTTTATCATGGCTAGTACTAAAACACTGATCAATTCAGTGCTTATTTACGTTGATGTAGGTCAATTTGTCAATCAGTTGCAATGAAAATATCTCGACGGAGGAATTTCATGAATTTGAATACTCTGCTGTCACTGTAAGGAAATGCTTCACAACAACACAGAAAGACTGTGCTGTACTGAGGTGTCATTTGTATGATGTATCTGAATCTAATACAGCACTTCATAACATCCTAGGGTCTCAAATGTCCTCTACCGTAGCTTTCTATCTATAATGACCACTGTGTCCTCATACTGACCTTCTCTCAGAGTGTCCATGTCCTTGATGATGTTTTCCTTGCTCTCCTCCAATCTCTTGTTCCTGTTCTGGAGGTTGTTCACCAGCCGGTTCAGGTTACCTATCTCTTCCTGTTGACCTTTCACCTTATCTTCCATTCTGGTGGAAGACATCAGTGTAGGTGAAATGGAGAGGTACAATGTAGGTAGGTAAATTGGCAGATAGGGAAAGTGGGGAGAGAATAAGGGATGAGGAGGGGAAAAGGGGGTAGGGGAGGGGCAGAGGAGGCCCGGGGAGAGTATTGGGCATTTTGTAGCAGTAGCAACATGGAAGTTATTTTCAATAAATCTTGCTTTTGTAAGAGTCTATATATTACATATAATCCATATTGCTGTGCAAAGGATGAATGATTTGTAGCTTGCTAGAAAAGAATATTTTCTACTGAACGGGTGAGACAATGGAAACTTTCTACAGACCACGGAAAAAAAAAATTGACTTTGCAATATAGCTTGATAAGCAAAGGGCTATGACAAGAGATTCAGAGAGAGAGAGAGAGAGAGAGTTTAAAGATGCAACAAGTGCCGTGTGAACCATTTTCTTCTCAATAACATGAACATGTTGATTGTCGCATCAATATCCCAGCACAGTGTATGCTGATTCACCATGGTAATACTCATGCAGGTGTTTGTTTGTTTGTTTGTTTTTTCAAGTGAAAAAGATAAAATGTACCACCTGCTGAAAGCTTAACATTACCTACCTCTTCACTTTTAGGCTGCCGTCTTCTGCCTGGAAATAGATGAGAACAAAAACAACAACATAATGTAAAGCAAACTATAAGTATTGTACAGATACCGTACATAACATTCATTAACACATGCACTTACTGTAGTTTCTACCATATCTGACATTTTCATGAAAGTTTCCTACGGTCACATTTGACAAATAACATAGCAGCCACAACCCTACAAGATACCTACCTTGAGATCACGATATCAAATAATACAACACATGCTTTCATTTACAGAGGGAAAAGGAGTGCCGGCCAGCAAAAGATTGTTTAGAATGCTTCTTTCACACAAAGTACAGTGTACGTATTGTGCATTTACATATCACAGTTTTATGATGCTCAAGTGACATTAATACCCTTAATAAAGAGGGGTGGAATTATCTGTAACAGCGAGGTGACCTACTGAATATATTTATCATCAGCAGCATTGAGTTATACATATGACCTTTGGTGTTGTCAAAGTAACACACTAAGGGTGCGTTTATAAGATATTTCTTCTGGCCAGAAACAGTGTTTTGAAACACTGTTTCTGGCCAAACAGTGATTCTAGCTTGAAAAAAATTCTTATAAACGCTCGCCGTGATTTGAAACAGTGTTTTGAAACACTGTTTGTAAACGCACAAAATAGTGCGTTTACAAACAGTGTTTCTGTAGAATCAGTGTTTCAAAAATCTTATAAACGCAACCTCGATCGCAAACACTGTTTATGTGACGTCACAATGCCTTGCGCGCACCCTGTTAGACCTTTTGCCGAGGAAAAACTGCGCAGAGTGAGTTACGCAATGGCACAGTCTGAGCGAGAGCCCCAACACGCTCGGAGAAAAAATCTTATAAACGCTCTCAACTGAAGAAACTGTGATTTGAAACAGTGTTTCAAAACAGTATTTCAAAACAGTGATTCTAGGCCCGCAAAATCTTATAAACGCACCCTAAGTTTCATATACTGAGCAAACTAAGGAAATAAAGAAACATGAAATACTGGATGAGTGCGAGGGGGCAAATCAATGTTAAGAAACTAGTCGGTGAAATGAAACTACAGAAAGTTAAAGCCGAGACTCAGCATACCTTTCCTTCCATGGCCTTGGCCATATCCTGCATGAGAGTCAACTCATTCTTGTGGTAGTCCAGCTTCTTTTTCATATCACGAAGCTCCTCATCTCTGCAGAAACAACATTACCGCGTAACATGGCAATAGTAAAAGGGTCAGTGTTATAGCCAGAATGACCCTGGTTGCTAGACAGCCACTACCTGCTATTCAAACAGTACTTGGTGAGCTATCTCCTAAAATTTTGGTCTCTGAAACAAATTGCTGTTAGGGCAGCAAAACCTCATATCTCAAAAATGTCAAATGTTCAGGAGAGCAAGAAAACATGGCAGCCAACGCACTTAAACAATTGGAATTGACATTCATTTGACATGCTGCGGTGATTTCATTTTGGGGATAAGACAGCTAGGATTTGGACAGGAAATCTCTCTACTGATTATATGTAAATAAATCCAAAAAGTGATTTCACCATAATCTGAGATACATTGTATAAGGCCTTGTCACCCCTACAATGAAGTGTTGTCTAAACAGATTTTCAAGTACATCAGTTGTACCTGTATTTTGGTGAAATATGAATGAATGCACTGAAACCCCAAAATGATTACACTCGTGCTGCGAGTAGTGAATATTTCAAATAACTTAACTTGCCTCTGACGTATACTCAAAACACATTTGGAAAGGAGAGACAACATACTTCTGGCCAATTTTGAAACAGACAAACAAATACTGGTAGATTAATGTAAACAAATATTTTGTTGCCTTGCTGACAAACCAGTGGTCAAACTGTCTTGGGCAGGAGGCAGGATTTGAATGCTTAACATGAGATCTAGAATGAAGGTTCATCCACCCCAATTTATGCCATGTGATGATAGCTTAAAGACGGTAATGTGGCAACTGAATGTGAAATCAACTACTTTCCAGAAATTGATAAGAAAACACAAAAGATAACTACTAGAGACAATGACAAATTAATCATTAAAAATTGGCAAAAAAAGGAGTGAGCAAGAATTTCAAAAGGAAATTCAAATGCAGCTGCAATGAAAAAAGTACGGTGAAGATTGTTGTAGTGTGATATGGAAGAAATCATAACGACAAAATCATAACGACAACATCAAAATTTTGCTGTAGATATAATTACTGTATGTGGACCACTTTGGAAATCAGCCTTGAGCTGAAAGGGCTATCCACCCTATGAATGGAAAGGAATAAATAAATAAAATAAATACCAATGACAGGGTATGATTGTCTGTGGTTTGTTGCTGTTATTGTTTTCTGCTTTCTCCTTGTGCTTCCATGAGACACTTACCTAAATGTTGTAACACAAGAGGAGTGACATGCTGTTTACTTACTTGTTGTCAAATCTGGATTCCAGTTCCCGCTTGAGGTCAAGCTTCTCTTTCATCAGTTCGTCGTACTGGAAAGTCAAACAAAGTTTGCAGTCAGAACAATCCTCATTCGCAATTTAGATATGCACATAAAAAGTGCTGATAATCATTCTACAAAGAAAAGAGTTTGATATAGCATCAAACCTGCAAACTTTTAAATAAGAGAATGAAATATTTCTCATTGCAGTGAAGCAGTTAATCTACATTTTGACACAATGAGCAAGGCCATGCTAAAAGTTTGGGAAAGAAATTCACACAAATTTCATGACATGTAAAGGCAGTTCTGAAAGACATCACATACACAGAAAACCTAAGTCATTCTTGAATTCCCACAATCTGCTGAATCAAATTTATTGACACTGAAATGATCAAATCATTGTTAAAACAACTGACATGGTTTTGCTTAAACTTCTTCTACATTTAGTCAACACTTCACCACTTTATCTAAAACTCATCCTGTTCCAGCTGAAAGATTGAAGACCTGGTCAACATACCTTGGCGTTGGAATCCCTGAGCAACGAGTCCTGGTCCCTGATCTGGGCCTCCTTTATCTTGATGGTCCCATTGACCCTGGCCAACTCCCCTCGTACACTCATCAGCTCCTGCTCCACCTCGTCCATTGCTTGCTGGAGATGTCAAAAGTCAAAGGTCAAAGGTTAGAGGTCAGGAGTGATTAGAATGCGAACTTTGCTAAGAGAAATTTGATACATTTGCACACCTTCTACGATTTACATACCAACAGCTCAAATGGAGACAAAGCAAGGTTTGCAAAGCACATTGAATACCATATCTACACTTATACATTAGAGCAACTATTTGGTCATCTTCACAATAATGACATTTAGCATTTCTCTTTCATACTTCCTGATGTCCCATACACTTCATCACATGGTATCTAATATCATGTCTTGAATTTCAACACTAAGTTTGCATCAACACCTTTGGCTTCAAGAAATCTTATATTTCTCTAAATTCCTTACACATATTCTAGTCAGTCTTGCTGGTTTCATTGCATACTATGTGATACAAACAGAAAGAATCCAACATTGTGCTTGAAGCTGTCAGTTTCCTTGTCTGTGAGATACTTTCTGCTTCACATCAGTAGAAATAATTTTTAGCAAGCAAAATTGGGGTCTTACAGTTTGTAATACTTTGGTCACAAACCATGCCTTTTTTGTGTGTGTTTATGTGTGGTTAAGCTCTCTACCAGTAGCTTGCGGTAAAAGCTGTTATTCTAACATAGAAATATTTTCACAAATGAGGAAGTCACCGACATTTTCACAAGATATTGTTTTGCGATTTGAAACACGTTATCTTAAATGCACTAATTCCTGTCCGTTTACAATATTTTCATTTCAAATTTGTAAAATTTAAACCCTTGCAAAAATAACAGCTTTTACAGTTATCATGCCTACCAACATCATGCAAATCACAGGGAAGAAAAACAAATGCTCAACAAACACATATGAATGGGTGTAGGAGACTATTTATCTTGACCCTTTGCACATCTTTTCATTCATTAAAGACTGTTTTTTCTGCATGAAGGCTAATGTGTGTCACTGAAATCAGGGGAAACGAACCTTAAGTTTGGGATTCTTGACTTTCTCGTCTTCCAGCTCTGCCGTCATGGAGCGGATCAATTTGTCCTTCCTGTCGATCTCTCGTCTCATTTCCTGCTCCTGCCTGTTGAGGGCGCCTTCCAGTTCCCCGACGGACATGTCCTTGTCCTCCTTCAGCCGTGAGTATTCCCTGTTCGTGTCCGACAGCATCTGCTTCAGGGATTCCACGTCCGTCTCCTAAAGAAAGAAACGTATCTCCAGTGAATGAGATTCAAACTATTGGTGATGGATCCTACTCTTGGACCTGCTGTTATTATTAAAGCTTTTCTTGTCTTTGTTGACCTTAGTTTTGTATGGGGCGCCAAGTGTCGCATCGCCTTTTTCGTTACGAAATCAGTCATTTCGTCGACGACATGACCATTTCGTCAACAAAATGTTGTCATTTCATTACGAAATGATTATTTCCTCCACGAAATTACTGATTTCATAACGAAATAGGTCATGCAACACTTGGCATCCCATACAAAACTACGGTCTTTGTCCATGGTTTATGGACAAAGATTGTACCACCTTCGTGAATTCGAGTCTTTGAGCTCTATGGATGAGCTCCAGGGAGCAGTGAAAACTATCCGCCAGTAACCTCCATGATAAAGCTTCTACTTATAAGAGCTAAAACAGATCACTGGTAACGCAAGAATGCTATTCATTCATCCCCATATGTTGCTTTGTATTGGCATCACTTGTGATTGGCATAGGGCATGAATGGTGGAATATTGGACCGATACAAGTTATCACATAGAGGTTAATCGATATTTGGCCAGACTGAACATTGTTCTTTGTCCAAGTCATATTACATATAAGCATGCAAAATAATGAAAGACTTCAAGATGTCCTCAAAATAGTACGATTAAAGGGAACTGTGAGGGAACAGACCGATGAATAGATGGAGGGACTAGCAGGCAACAGAGAAGGAACCAATTTAATTTTTACTAATGCTTACATCATAACTAATATGGCAAAAGTATAACTCTGAGTCATTATTTGGAAGTGCAGCACATTGAGGATGCTTTTGAATAAAAATCTAATACTCTCACTAAACTTGGGGCCATCGAGTTTACATTTCCAAAGAAACAGTCAAAGGAGAGGGGAAAAAAATGTACCCACCTGAGTGTTTCTGAGCTGTCTCAGTTCTTCACTCTTTCTCTCCACTTCATCCTTCAGTCTGCCGATCTCTCCTTCCTGTTTCTCCACGATGCTGGTCAAGTGTTCAACTGTTCTCCCAGCTTCTCCTCGAATCTTAGATGAGAGAAAGAAGGAAAACATTACTCAATCCTCCAAAATACACATTTGGCCATCTTTTCCTGCACATATTCGACTGGTATGACATACATTCATTTTGACTGGAATCACCTAATGAAAAGTATTCTTTTCTTCTTCCTGTTCTATTCAACAACAAAAAAAAAACCAGGATTAGCCTCAGTAAGTTTGGTGATCATTCTAAGTTTGGTCAAGAATGAGCCAACATGGATCTACATGAAATGAAAATGATGAAACATGAAAAAGCAAAAGATCAATGTGATATGGCAGAAAGATGCTATATAAGAAGCAAAGTAATTTTCATTCAATGTCACAAATGAGAGATTTCAATTGGTGATGATAAAATATCTTGGCAGCATACAAACTCACACATTAATACAAGCTCTTCCTGCTACACAGTGCACCTCTCTCCTCAGGAATTATCTCTCTCTCTCTCTTTGTCTATCTATCTACCTATCTATCTATCTATCTATCTATCTATCTATCTATCTACCTACCTACCTACCTATCTAGTACCTACCTTTCTATCCTTCTATCTATCTATCTATCTATCTATCTATCTATACATGTACATAGAAAGAGGGAGAGATAGATAGATAGATCAATCATAGACAGACAGACAGATATTTATATTATATTGGAAGGCTATGAATGGGATACCAGGGAATATTGCACGAGTTAGGGCCAATATTGCACGAATCGAAGATGAGTGCAATATTGACCCTAACGAGTGCAATATTCCCTGGTATTCCATGAATCAAGGCCATCCAATATAATTATTATCATCTATACATTCAAGCAGAACAAGCATAAAACGCACAAAATTAGCCGGCTTCTATACTCGTCTTGGAAGTTGACTCGGCAGTCACATCCCAGCGCTGAAAAGGGGAAACCCCTAAAACTGCGTATCAAACAAACAACTGGCAAGATGTTTGCGCGCTTGTGAATTGTAACAAAATGATGCGCACTAGTAGCAAGCGTTTGCGCATTCAGCAAGCGCTTGCGCATTTAATGAGACAGAATTGAATATGGTGTGATCTTGAACGGCAAGTAACAACGGTAGCCTATGAGGAATTAATACGTTGGCCTATGCGTTTCGTTCAATATGCTCTGATATTGAACGGTAAAAATTGAGCGGACTACAATACGCGTTTTTAATGCGCCGCTAAAACGTCCTATATAGATGATAATAGATAATAGATTAGATCTATCTAGTATTCTTCCATCTACCCATCTCGCTATCTTTCTCTCTCCTCAGTAATCTGTGTATCTCTCCCTCAATCTCTCAATCGTTCAATCTCTGGCTCAGTTCTTGGTCCACAAACCTGGTCCAGCTCCAGCTCCTGCTTGGTCTTGCCCTGGACCAGCTGCCTCATCTCGTCGTCCTTCCGGGTCAGCTCCTGCCGGAGCTCCGAGGACTCGTTCTCCTTCTTCAGGATCTGGAGCTGCATCTCCTTCACCTGCCTCGTGGCCTCCTCCTGCATCCCGTCGATCTCCGACGATTGCCGCAGCTGGAACTTGCGCAGCTCGAGCTCCTTGTCGTGGAGTTGCTCCTGGGATTAAAAAAAATGAGGAGGAATCATGAAATTTTGTTAAGCTTAATACTGTAAAAGTGGACAGTTTTGTGCATTTCGCCCAACCAGAAACTAGCGCGAAAATAAAAGCAAACGTTTGCTATATGTGACGCTATTTAACGATTTGATTACAAGGAATGAAAAACAAACAAAATTTATCTTATCCAGCCGAGCATGCAAAGTCACTCGCACAAAAATGTCCTCTCTTACAGTATCTCATTGCAGGGGGTTATTCCACAGAGCTTCAAACTGGCAAACAGCCCATTGGTGTTTATAACATTACTTGTAATGAACACTTATTGTTTGCTTGAGTGCACTTGTCACTGAGTGGCAGCAGAGATACAAATCTTTCATACCAATATCGAAGCAAAGCTGCAATTGCCTTTCACGTCAAATTTTACGACTAATGGGTGAGGCAATTACTGTATACACCATATATTTCACCAAGTTTTTATCTTTCATAATTTCCCGAATCGGGTACTATTCACAAATTTAAAGGACAAGTTCACCTTCATAAACATAAGGATTGAGAGAATGCAACAATATTAGTAGAACACATCAGTGAAAGTTTGAGGAAAATTGGACAATCGATGCAAAAGTTATGATTTTTAAAAATTTTTGTGTTGGAACCGCTGGATGAGGAGACTACTACAGCTTGTGAGTCATATGCGTACAACAGTACAAAGAAAATGTAAAGAAAATTCAACATATTTTCACTTTTTTTGCATAATAAAAGGGCACTTGACTTGCCTCTTTCTGAAGGCAGGGGGAATAATATTACCCATAACATTTGTCGGTAACGAGTCAGGGGAATGTGTACTTTTTTCAAAAGATGAAATTTTGTGAAATTCTCTTTATATTTTCCTTATATTGTTGTACGCATGTGACATCTAAGTTATTCACACACTGCAGTAGACTTCTCATCCAGCGGTTACTGCACAAAAACTTCAAAAATTCATAACTTTTGAACGGATTGTCCGATTTTCCTCAAACTTTCAATGATGTGTTCTACTAATATTGCTGCATTCTCTCAATCCTTATGTTTATGAAGGTGAACTTGTCCTTTAACAACATACAAAAAAAAAAATTCACACTGATCCCGACATGAATGAAACTTGCATGTACATTTCTCTGTTCCTAATTGTACTCCATAATCACGACTTTAACCGCTCGCAAAATTGTTGGAAGTCCCGATTTGCAAAAAATTAGACTTGCTAGATATATGCCATAAAAAGTACACTATTTTGAATAGAACATTTTAGAACATTCATTCTCCAATGTGATCCCATCAGTGTCAATCTGCATGGCTTTCATTGATGTGCACATACTTCAATATTACAAATATTTCTAGTCAGACTGCACTGACATTCAGTGATAAAAGCGTTCCCTCAAGATTACCTTCATCAGGGTGGAATGATTTTGTATGTGTGCGTGAACATAAGTCACCTTTTGGTGGGTGTGATGCATTTACACATCTCAAAGATTTTACATGTTTTCCAGTGACTCTCTATCACATCAATCAGCGTGGCTTTGAGTGACACAAACACAGACGTACCTCAAGATTCCTGACATCATTTTCGAGCTTCTTGACATTCTTCCTAGTGGAGCTGAGCTCGTCCTGGAGAATGGCCATTTCTCCGTGCTTCTCCTGCATCAGCCGTGGCTTCTCATCTCTCAGTTGCTCCAGCAACATTCGCTGCTCTTCAATCTGCCACAAAAGAGACGATCATGATACCTGTATTGATTCTTGGAGCGATGCCTCGTGTTCGTCAAAAGGTTATGTTTGGTTTCTTTCCCATTCCTAGGCAGCTGATTTAATGAGGCATTACCAATAATATCTGTCGGGGTGTTTTGAATGTTTCAATTAGCCTGCCATTATTTTTGGCAAATCCTTCAAGACATGGTTCTCATTTTGACTACGACTTTCTAATGTCAGATGGCTCAGTGGATTAGCACATCTGGATCAGACACACAGAGTCCTGGGTTCTTGTCTTAGAGGAATAAGTTGAGCGGCAAATGCCTTCCCTTCTGAAATGAGTAAATCACTCTGTCCCACAAGTCAGAGATTAAAAGGTTTTGTATGTGGGAGAGCCATCTCCAGTGCTCTACAAATGTCCAATTTCCCTTCTCCAAAAGGATACAAAACTTAGGAATGAGGAATGAATGTTCATGAATGGATGACTTTGAAGAATATCATCCACTGGACACAAAAAACGATATGAGCAAATTGAACACTTTTTTTTTTTTTTGGACTCACTGATAAAACTTCAGAAAGTTTGTGCTGAAAGTTCAGTTGGAGATGTAGGAAGTCTTGCAAAAGGTGAACAACTTCAACTACATTTTAAATGTGAAATGATTGTGACATAAAGTCTAAGATGCATCACATTATATCCTCTGGTCTCACCTTGATTTCTAGAACCATCTTCTCCTGCTCCAGTCTCCGCCGCGCCTCACTGTGTTCGTCCCTCTCCCGCATCAGCTGCTCGGCCTCCCGCGCCTTCTCCGCCATCTTGTTGTCCAGGGTGAAGTTGGCCGTCTCCAGGGCGACGTTCTTGGTGGCCACCTCCGTCTGGAGCTGCTTGATGGCTTGTTTGTGGTCCTCCAGCTGGGCTCGCAGCAAGGTCTCGATCTCAAGGTCAGCGATGTAGCGATTCCTTTCCCTGAACAAGAACATTACCATTGTTTATTCACAATGCCCTTAAAGTTATGGTACAGTTTTGGTTTAGATGGGGCTGCATTTCCAACTTTTTTTGTGTGTGTATTTGTGAAATAATGAGAAATCTCTTATGAAATATGAAAAAACATTTAATTCTTAAAAGGAATTCACAATTTATGTGATGACAATTACCCCTGAAATGGCTGAGATATTAAAAAAAAAGCGATTCTAATAAAATGCGAGAGGCCACAACTTTTATCAAGGATCTCTTTGGTTTTCCTTGTTTTTGGATATCTAACTCATTTCAAAACTGATTTTCATCAAATAAACTTTCAATTTCCCATAAAAATTCTATGCTCTTTATCATTTTATAGAGTGGCTTCTAAATATCTTGCAAAAAGTTAAAAGCTTTTTTAATAATCCTCATCTAAACCTATACTACACCATCCCTTTAAACACCACTCTTTTTCACAAAGCAAACTTCTTATTACAAACAGATTACCCCAATACCCCCTCCCCCACAACAAACAAAAAATAGCTGAGGTAAATGATTCCCAAGACTCTGAATTCTCATTTTATTTTTTATTCAAGTTCATTTACACCAGTCCAAAAATCACAAAATCATGCCTTGCTTCCAGCCACTAACTTGGTTCTCACCTAGCTCAATCCAGCGCTATTTTAAAGCAAGAGAATCAATTAAATTTTGCCTCAACTTTAGACAGCAATTACAAGAAACCATATACAGTGGACTCCCGTTATAATCAAGTCCTCGGGACCAGCAATTTTCTTTTGTTGTATCAAAATTTCGTTACAGTCGAACAAATAAACAATAAAAAACATAGAGCTGATAATTTTGTGACCTGGATTTTTATTCCATTGTTACCGGAATTTCGTTATAATATGTGTTTGTTATAAAGGGAGTGCACTGTACTCTACAACATGAATGAAAATAAGTCCCTCTCAAGACACAATCTTCTGGATCTGGCTCATGTAGCTTACCTCTCCTTGGTGAGATTTCCTTGTAACTCACTGAGCTCACTCTCCACTTGGCCTGTGTGAAGAAAACAATGAAATTTGTTAACAATATCCCCTCAATCTGTCAAAATCATTGCACAGAAACTACAGATTCTGATTGGTTGACTATGTACATCTGCTCATGTGCACTAGTGTGTAATATGACCAAGATGTCATAGAAATATCTGAGATGATATTTGGCATATACATGTATTATAGTGAGAGTTTTAGAGTTGTTTGTGTTTAGTATTAATCTGTTGAAACACTCAATATATGATCCATTTCTTGTTATGCGTCAATGGTAAGAGAGGTAATAGAGGTTTAAATATATCTGATGGATACCTGAGGTGTATTGCACATGGATAGAAATGGAGCTGCATACATATTGGATCATAATTATGTCTCATCTGTGATGTTTTCAATGCACACATATTGATCAATCAATCTATGGCATTGTAGTCCTGAATGACACTTTGCCATGTAATGACTAGGCATTTACATGTGAAGTGTCCCAAATGTCGTTTTTTACAGGTTAACACCATGTCTTACTCTAAGAGCTACAACTACAACTCAAACAGTTTGTTTGTAGTTACAGTGTGGTAAGTATTTTGATTTTGAATGTAAAGTATAGCCTATTTTCCTCTGAAGATCAGGATGTATCCCCTACAAATATTTCACTCTGTCAACTCCACTGGCAATTATACTGCACGAGATATAAATGTCAAAGCAGTGTTCCAGTGAGGGATAACTTCTGATGCATTATGCTACACATTACAGATTTTTTTTCTTCAAATAACTAAACTATTTGGAAAGTCATAGCAAAGCTTAAAAGAAAACAATCAAACAAGGCAAACCTCACACCATAAAGAAGAGTGAATCTTGAAAAAGGAAGAAGCAGATGTAATATTTTGGAATATGTGTGCTGATAAAAGTAAGATTTTTTTCTACTCTTGCTCAAATTTGAAGATGAAGCTTTCTGCAATGCTTTAGAAAGACATTAAAATTGTGCATCTGCTTGTCTGAAGCACAGTGGTCTATATAAAGAAGGCAGACCCATGTAGCAGAAATACAATGAAACATGAGAAATGATAAGAGAAAAAGATTTAGTGGACAAAAAGAAAAAAAATAAATAAGAAAGTAAAGATAAATAGAGATAGAATGATAGATAAATGGATAGACAGTGATAGATAGATGGATAGATAGATAGAGTCATAAATAGGTATATACACGTGTAGATGGACAGATGGGAAGACGGATTGACAGAAATATAGATAGATAGATAGATAGATAGATAGATAGATTGATAGATAGATAGATATAAATAGGTATATAGATAGATAAACAGACATAGGCAGACAGATAGATAGGTAAATAGATAGATGTACAGACAGATAGGAACATAAGATAGACATATAGGTAGATAAGATAGATAGATAGACAGATAGATAGACAGATAGATAGACAGATAGATAGACAGACAGATAGATAGATGGATAGATAGATAGATAGATAGATAGATAGATAGATAGAAATAGGCATATAGATAGATAAACAGATAGATAGGCAGACAGATAGATAGGTAGATAGATAGATAGATAGACAGATAGAGATAGAAATAGGTATATAGATAGATATACAGACAGATATTTGAAGGCAGATAAGATAGATAGATAGACAGATAGATAGATAGATAGATAGATAGATAGATAGATAGATAGATAGATAGGTAGGTAAGATACATATGAGAGAGGGGTGGGGGAGAGAGAAAGAGACAAACAGAGACAGAGACAGAAACTACAGTCCATAATTGTTTTTCTTCACCACAGGTAAAGATGAGTCTTCATATTTTGCTGGAGCATGGGTAGCTACTGAGAAAAACCCTTTGCAACAAGCACTGGAAAAAAAAAAATCAAAATTCCAAGCACCCTTTTGGCATACTTCATGGATATAAGAAAGTCACTTTTTTGATAGGTAAATAAAGGATCTGCCACAAAAGTGAAAACTCCCAGAACAGAAGAATAAAGGAAAACGACAGGGCAAATATAGCATGGCAGTTGTAGGGATTCAACAAGGAGAGCACAAACTTGCAAAAGAAATTTATGAGGGAATGCCTCCACATTCGTTGATTTTCTTTTCCTAGAAATATACACCAATACCACAGATGTCAATTGCAAAATTCTGAGCCCAGGACCTCAGGCTAAGAAAGATCTGTCTCAGACTAACTAGCTTGGTGTGAGAGCAGAAGCCTCCAGGTAAAAACTTAATCTGCTTTTCATGACATTTATGACAGGGAAGTCAGAGGTATATGATGTTAATCATAGTTCACTTTATTATCTTCATATGCCTTGCAGATGTACATTTTAGCATTAATCAAGTTGCCACTTTTAATATTCAGGAAATGTCACAACTGGGGCAAATATGCACACGAACTATAGTGTCTACATTCACACAATGTGCAGAGAGTCAAAAAAATTCGTAACAACGTACTTAATTATGTTATCAATGCACAGCTTATTCAGAATTGCACTATGTACACACTGTACACTTTGAAGTACTGTCATACATCATGAATGCATGATGGGAAACCAATTTCAGAACTCAGTCACTATGTCCACAAAGGTCCCTAAGTCTTACCATATGAAAAGCAGTCAGCTTTCATACATTAAGCATGAAATCCTTTTGACAAGTGTCATTTATCATCAAGATGAAAGAAGTTATAAGATATTGTCAAAAATGGTTCCAAAGGCTATATCATATCCCATGGGGCAGTGGGGTGGGCAAGTTAGAAGCAATGCTACACTGTATGCAGGAAAATCCCACTTTCCCCTTGCTTTCCTTAATCCACCTGTTACCTGGATGTTAGTTAAAGTTAACCTCACTGTGCATAATGCAGTGCTACTGCATCAATGTGGTCTGTAAAATGTGGCTTTTATTTCCTACAAGAAGGGTACAACGACAATCTGCATTTCAGCTGGACAGGTTTGCTAAATGTGTGCCATGCACTACACGCACTAAAAACTCAGCTTGGCAATGTGGCACACAAGTATATTGCAGAGTGTGACAAGTAATGCATACACACAATTCCATCAAAAATATGTACACACAATCACATGGCATATGACATTCTATCACCATGCCCTTTTACTGCTAAACTGGCAGCGTTAGTGTACAGCAATGCAGCATTTGAGTTGGTGCAACTAGTGATGGCTAGAATGAGTGTACACAGGCACTTACTTGGTGGGTATACTTGTATGTGGTCTGTTTCCATAATGAGGCAGATATGGAAAATATATCATGTACATTTATGTGTCTATACATAAATACGGATGGAAATTGTGCACTTATTTAATGAAGGTGATGATCCCTGTTATTTGGGTGCATATACGGTAGATAAATCAGTGTATATCATGTGCTTGAACATACGAAAATATCTAAAATATTCATTGGATACATGTAATTCAAATTAACATGATTGTCATATGAATAATGAACATCTATGCATGAAGTACAGGTACCGGGATCATGACATAAATAGTGCAAAACATGAAAGTGAAAGTAATTCTTACAAACAAGCAAAACTAAGGTATCTTTTGAATTCCATATCAGATACAGAAACTGTTAAACAGATATTTGTGTTTCTTAAAGGCCACATCACCCTAGAGCACGTCCAGCCAACAAATGCCAAATGAATTCAAAAATTTGAAGATATAATGTACATTCACCTCTGTTGCTACAACTAGAATAGTTCGTAACATGTTTGATGTTCTTTGTATTAATTAGCTATTCCTAGAGATCCACAGAGATAGGCTGGAGCCGATAGTTTACTTTGATTGTCCAAAATGAAAAATTGGCTCCAGCGCCAAATAAAAAGAATGTCAAACATGTCACACACTATTCTAGTATCAACAATGGATGCAAACATATCTCCAAACTTTTGAATTCATTGGGCATTCTTTAGCTTGATATGCTCTAGTGTGATGCAGCCTTAAAATTACTTTATCAGAACAACAATATGTTGGCCATACTACCCATGAAAATGCAAAACACACATTACCCTGAATGTAACTTTCTATAGAGCTACAACATTTTTACTGCATTCATCTGAACGCTCATTTAACTGTCCTTTGCAACATAACACCTACAAGGTTGTAGCTTCAAAGTAGATACTGCTTCAGAAAATTCTTACTTACCTACGTTAGCAATAAAACCTAATCAAATTTATGGCAATTCTGGCCTACTTTTAAATTCTTTGAAACATGTAAAAGCATAACAATCACCACACACAAAATATCAAAATACCATGTTAAGGAAAACAAACTGTTAGCACTACAACACCAACAACAAAGCAAACATTAAGCATCAACCATGTACCTTGAAGATTATACAAATCATAAGCATTTGATGCACTTCAGTGGATCTTCCTCAAGAGCAATTTCACTTGGAATCTTTTTCTTTTTTCCTTTTCAGATATGAATCACATTCAGTGTTACGTCTGTCTTTGTGATAAGATTTGATATCACTATGATTATATTTAACAAAGTACATTTCTGTAAGAAGGTATATGTTATCAGTTAAATGCATGCAGATATTGTTGCTGTCTTCCTACAAGAGAACATTAATTTTTTTATAGGTAAATGTAAAACACTCTGTGACATTTTAATTCAAGGTGATAGATAACTACACTTATGATTCACAGCTAATCATGCATATAATGACGCAGAATTATGAACATATATATGATAAAAATATTTACAAAGTGCATGCAAGGCTCATGCTTGTGGGAAGCTAATTGAGGTACCAATCCCTTTTTGAAATATGCCACATCTAGCAGTGGATTTTGTTACTGCAAAAGCAATCTGACTGTGCCTCCTCTTTACTGTAAATATCACAAATTAAGATGCAAAATGGGATGGCACTGTCTATGAATTAACTGTTCAGAACTCATAGTACTATATGGATTACGGCCAAAAACAACAACAGCAACAACAACAACAAAACAAACTCTGATCCAATTTCTATTACATTTATAGAGTAGTAGTTAGTATAATTACAACAGCAAAACAACAATAAAGCCATGTTAAGCATCATGCAACAAAAAGACTGGGCATCTTTTTTTTCTTCTCCATTATGGCATTCTTTCGTCATTTTACTTTGGGCAATTGCCTCTTTTCTTTTCTACAAATTGTAGGATATTTCTCCTGGCATTTTGACAGACTCATTCATTTCTCAAAGAGCCTATCACTTCTATTCTGATTATCTATTTTGCTGTGTATCAATGGAATTTTAAGTGTCCATAGATTGGGGCTTTTATATATCCTTTCAAATAATACTTTTGAGAACTAATCAAAACTGACAAAGATGCAGAAACTTTGAAATTCATAAGATATTCAACAGTGAAGTGGGGATAGCTCCTAAAATCTAGGCATGTGTCACTCAAAACTTGACATCCATGGTTACAGTGAAAAACAAACTTTAGCAATCGAACACATTCTGATGTTAAGTAGCACAAGTATTTACAGTAAGACAGAGAAAATTAGGACTTCTATTAAGATAACTAATGCTTTCTTGACAAAATAAAACACAGTTGATATCAAATATATGAGATATGTTGTCTATTACATGATTTTTTAAAAACGGTCTACTTGTACATGTTACATATTGTGGAAAGTTGTGTTGATAGTGCAGGAGAACTACACTCTTTAACCACTTGATGGAGGTGCATGTGAACAATATGCTTTTCATATATCGTCGCCGGGGTGACAAGACCTTCTATCTCAAATTTTGGTGAAAATGACTTTTTTGGATTAATGGTCAAATAATCAGTTAGGTGATATCCTGTCCAAATCCTAGCTGTCTTACCCCAAAAATGAAGCCACCATAGCATGTCAAAAGAGAGGCTACCCCATTTGATATCATAGTGCTTCAGCTGCCACATTTTTTTTGCTTTTCTGAACATTTGACATTTTGTAGATACGAGGTCTTGTCGCCCTAGCGATGATATGTAAATGGGGTTAATAGGAACCAACCACCGATTAACCAGCCACCCATCACCGCAAGCCACCCAAGTTTAGGAGGAGAAGTGAAATCGGAGGGTCTTACGCAAGCGGTCCTCGGCTCTCTTCTTGCCGTTCTCCGCCAGCACACTCTGACCCTTGAGAACATCCACCTGTCTCTCCAGAGAGTCATTGTCCTGACGCAGCTTTCTCAGCTCATTGATCTCCTCTGTGAGGAAGAGAGAAAAGAGGCAGAGTCACATGTCTGACATTACAAGGCGGTTTAAAAGAAACCCAAACTCAGAGAGAAATGTGGATTGAGTGAAAGCAGCAACATTAGTAGAACACATCAGTGAAAGTTTGAGGAAAATCGGACAATTGATGCAAAAGTTATGAATTTTTAAAGTTTTGGTGTTGGAACTGCTGGATGAGGAGACTACTAGAGGTTATGATGCTATGTGTGGACAACAAGATGAAGAAAATATAAAGGGAATTCCACAAAAATTCAATTTTCATGAAAATTACACATTCCATCACCTTGATACTGACATATGTTAAGGGTAGCAATGGTTCCCTGCTTTCTGAAAGCGGTAAGCTAAGTGCTCTTTCAATATGCTAGAAAAGTGAATTTTTTGTGGAATTTTCTTATACTTTCTTTATCTTGTTGTCCACACATACGTCATAAGCTCTAGTACTGTAGTCTCCTCATCCAGCGATTCCAACACCAAAACTTTAAAATTTCATAACTTTTGCATCAATTGTCCGATTTACCTCACATTTTCACTGATGTGTTCTACTTAAGTTACTGCTTTCACTCAATCCACATGATTGCTCTTGGGGTTTGGGTTCCCTTCAAGTGTGTTTGTGCTTGTATGTGTCCTAGTATTCATCTGGGCACATGTGTGTATGCTAGTAGCTTTCTGAGCATGCTCCATTGCTGTACATTCAAATGGATTGTTTGTGTGTACTTGTGTAATGCGTAATTGTCTAGAGTGAGGCAAGATGAGCGCACAGCGGCATACATGTTGCACAGCTATATTGATTTTCATGCATGGAAATGTCAAACCAAATTCTGTCTTTTCTTGTGTGTGAATTGGTGGAAAATATACGATCAAGCAATTGCGCAGTGCAAAATTTTAGAACCCTTGAATATGTTTTGAGCCGCTCAGCATGAAAATTTAATCACACACGAATTATGACATTTACAGTATTTCATAGCTGCATTGGTCATAATGTGTGTCATCTACACAATCAGAGTCTATTCTTGGCAAAGTATTCCAACACAGACCATGTCTGTCAGCTCTGTCCTACAACAATAAATCCTTTGTTGATATATAGATTAATCTCTGCTCATGTTTACCAGCTTTGTTCTTTTCCTTTACTCAAATTGCTGCCAACTTTCTTAACTTTCTATTCAATGCTCACAGTCATGGATCAGAGCATGCTGACTATACCTGCATTGTATCTCCTTCATCAGAATCTGACCATTAAAACAGAGCAATAAAGCAGATAACTTGTCTCCCTCCATAGACTGATTTCATCCCGAGGAGTACTGTAAAAGAGGAAATTTTCATGATGTTGGAAAGTTTCGCACATTTCGTGCAACGAGAAGCTAGCGCAAAAATAAAAGCACGCAAATATTTTTGCGTGTCATCTGTATATTCAGTAGTTGATGGCTTGATTACCCGGAATTAAAAACATGTGAAACTCTTCTTACCCAGCCAAGCACGAAAAATAAGTCACACGAAAATATCCACTTTTACAGTATCTGCTAGCTCACCTCGTCTGTCCAGGTTGCTAAGTGACAGCTTGAGACCCGACGCATCCACGGTCCTCGCCAGGTGGTCCTGCAGAAACTTCTGATGTCTGTTCTCCAGCTCTGCATACTCGGCCTTCAAAATCTCATAGTCCGCCTCCAGCTTAATCTTGTCCTTCTCTATGCTGTGGTACACACACAATGATGAAAAGGGTACGGGGTGAACAGAGAGACACTCATATCATTATTTGTGCTGGTGATATACACACCAGGATGAGAGCACGAGGGGGTGGGAGGGAGTTAGGAGGGGCAGAAACAAACTGGGTCAACTCATTTAAGTAATAGACCACAACTCGAGGACAGAGAAAGGTGAACAAATTGCAAGCTCTCAAACATATTTTTTCCTATTTGTGATAAATGAAGATCTAATTGTACACACTATCATAAGGAATCAATATGACACACACTTGCAGTTAACATGGTAAACACAAGCATTTAATAATCATCCATGGAAAACATCAATGTATGTGTGGACATGTTCTTTTTCTTGGGGGTGACATTCTATGCAATTAGATGCATTCTACTGTATACATTCTTATATCATGAGAGTAGATTTTCTTTTTTTCATTTTGCATGATATGAAACTACACTGTGAAAATAAAAGCTTGTGAACATTTTTGCCTCTCATAAGTCATAATAATCCATTTCTTTGATTATGTTACGCTAAAAACATGCAAAATTCATACCTGGCTGATAGTGAATAATTACTCAGATAATACTGTATACGCCATATATTTCGCGAGTCTAAATTTTCGTGAATCAGGAATTCCCGACGATTTCGCGAGTGGTTAAATTCGCGAGCATGGAGTCCTGTACTGAACTGAGAAATGTACACGCGTACATTGTACGTAACATTCACATCGGGGTCAGAGTCAATATTTTCGCAAATAGCACCCGACTCGCAAAATTTGCAAAATATTTGGCGTGTAACAGTAACTGCAACTGTATTTTGATCAAACGTGCTGATCCTCATAAAGCATTGTCTCACTGAATGCTAACATGCTATAACTCAACATCTTTGCACATAGGCCCACACACACATGCATAAATACAAATATCCCCTCAAATACGTCTGTGAGTGCTAAGTAGATTTGATATCCACAAAGATACTCACGTGTCGTAGTTAAACTTTGGCACCCATTCCTCTTTGGGCGTTCTGATGCGAAGCTCTGCGTTTTCCCTATCAAGCCTGCTGACCTTCTCACTGAGCATGTTATTGAGGTCACCTATGGATCTGACCTGTTCCTCCAGTTCACGACCTCTGACCTCTGCATCGTCGGCCATCCTAGCACGCATAGTGAGTTGAGCTGAGTTCTCCTCAAGCTAGGAATGGTCAAGAAATAGGAAAACAAAGTTCACAACACAAGGTGACTATAGTGAATCTACAATGTTCACTGTATGCCATGCACACATCTGTCCTTTCTCACTCTAACATAACATGTAATTTCAAAATTTTGTCTTCAACTTTTGAAATGACATTGTGATTTGGTGCACATCAAGCACATGATTATCCACATAAAAATACCATCCAGGGTTCTCACCTCTTCAACACATTAAATCATAAATCAGAACTCAATGCTGGTACTAATGACAACATTAACATCATCTTCATGGAATATATCATAATGACACAATCATATTTCAAAGGTGACACCTTCTGCCAAGTCAATACGCATGACCAGTTAACCCGTTGATCAGCCAACTATAGCAAATCGTTGCTGGGGCGACAAGACCTCGTATCTACAAAATGTCAAATATTCAGAAGAGCCAAAAAACATGGCGGCCAAAGCACTGTGGCGAATGGGATAGCCTTTCCTTTGACCTTCATTTTTGGAGTAAGACAGATGGGATTTGGACAGGACATCACTTAACCCATTATTTGACCATTAATCCAAAAAATTCATTTTCACCAAAATTGCAGATACAAGGTCTTGTCACCCCAGTGATGAAATACATTATTCAGCTTTTCATACAGATGATTTGATGCTGATAAGGAAACCAATTTCACCTTGGAGATCTTTTCCTGGAGGAGTTTGTTCATCTCCTTGAGGTTCTTGATGTGCTCCTCATGGTCCACTCTGCTCTCAAAGGCTACGGGCGTGGCCCTGGCGGACCGGTATCCTCCTGGAGTCCTCTCGCGAGCCAGCTCCTCCTTCAGCTCTGCTATCTTGTCTCTGAGGAGAAGAAAGAGGCATGTGTGGAGAAACTTCAGAATCAAAGTGGATCACGATAATTCCATTAAAAAAAAAAAAAAAATCTGTAGCATGCAAGAAAAATTAGGGAATTATGACACAGTCCACTTTACACAGAAATACTGATTACCATTAACCAGTGAAACTTCAGCAGAACACATGGCTCATTTCATAAAGGTTATGGCCATGGTCTGCATTGAACCGCATCCTCCTGGAGAATATCGGTATCATAGAGAACACTTTTGCACCCTGCAGCTACACATGTAATTATCAAAATATAATGTAATCCGACTGAAAACCTACCTAATGAATGCACATGCACATACACCCACGCACCAAGCAGCTATAATTCACACACTCAGGCTAATTTGCTCCCAAACAGTGCAAAAATATTCCTGCAAATTTATCAGTTGATAAATACCATACCTCTTTGACTTATCAGAAGTATGTTACGATGAAACACCTAACATAAGTGTCATTTGCTGTAAATACAGTACAATGCATGAACATTTTGCACATTGTGCTATGAATGTTAGGAACATTCGGAGTCATTTTTTGTCTGTATCACCTGTATCGTTGTAGCTAATAATAAGGATACACAACAATGAGGTCAATCTGATATGTATACATCAAATACAATGTACACAAGTCTATGAGAAATGGAAATCCATAACATTATCATTTGTCTCTTCCAAGTCAAAGTGAACAGACGGCATTCTGGGAAGGACTTTCCACATAACACTTACTCTGAGAGACCAAGCTCAGCCTTGAGATGATCAATCTCTGCTTGTAGCTTCTCAGCAGCTTGCTTGGGGACACCAGTCGTCTGTAAATCACAAACAGAATTTACTCTGCTGAATATTCCACATGCATACACATATCAACCCTTTGAGAACATGCATTTCCCATATACCCTTCCCCCGAGTATACTCAGGACCCCTTCTCAACGGGTTAAATACAGACTGTAGCTAACCTTGTTTTGAGCACTTCATTCGACTGCAAAACCAACACCTCCAGATGACTGTTGATTGCAGCTGTCAGCAGAATATCATGTTAATATTGCAGATCATTTTACACCCAGGTTTTGCAATGAGAAAACAACATATCTCACATTTCATCTTATGTTTCCATCCTTTGCATTTGACTGTGAACTGTGATTTTGCATGATGTCATTTGATATGTCTAATCTGCAGTCACAGTGTGAATAATATTTGGAGTTCTCATTTACGTTTACCTGCAAGTATGATATATGTGTGTCATAGACTTATCAAACAAATGAAAGTAAAGCAAGATAATGAATACTTTGACTGTGGTGAAAAGAATGGGAAAATGGGTAATATGTAAATAAACAACAGATAGGGCTATACGACCAGTCTAGGCTTCTCAGCATTAGTAACTGAATGCAAAAACAGCTCAGGCCTTACTCCAAACTGGGTATGGCACTGGTCTAGGCCTAGTCTTGTACTAAGGTCTATGCTACCAAGCTAGAGTTTTTTTATGCACATGAAACTTTTGTAAATTTTGCAAAAAACCGAGGTTCACAAAACAAGTCAAATGTACACACAAGTTTTTGTTTGTAGGCCTGATGCTGACCTGGTTCTTGGACAAGATGGACTTCTGCATCTCCAGGAGTTGGATGACCTGCTGGTCCTCTCCATGCTCCTTGGCCAGCCGTTTGTTCTCCTCCTCCAGCTCCTGGGCTGTCTCTCTCACCATGGCGAGCTCCTCCAGGGAGGATTGCAGGGACTGCATCTCTGATTTCAGCAGTGATATCTGGCAGGTGGTGGAAGAAGTGTATAACACTGTCAGAGTCCATTGGCATTGACATTCATTCATTCATTCATTCATTCATTCATTCATTCATTCATTCATTCATTCATTCATTCATTCATTCATTCATTCATTCATTCATTCATTCATTCATTCATTCATTCATTCATTCATTCATTCATTCATTCATTCATTCATTCATTCATTCATTCATTCATTCATTCATTCATTCATTCATTCATTCATTCATTCATTCATTCATTCATTCATTCATTCATTCATTCATTCATTCATTCATTCATTCATTCATTCATTCATTCATTCATTCATTCATTCATTCATTCATTCATTCATTCATTCATTCATTCATTCATTCATTCATTCATCCATCATTCATTCATTCATTCATCCTTCATAGGAATTCATTCTCAACACAACCATAGCAAGGAGCACATCAAGTGTTTCCACAGAAGAGTCTTAGATCTATCAAGGCATGCACAATTTCACCACAATTTCACATCAATGAGGAAATGAACAGGAATGTGATATCTTCATGCTATGTAGTCATATTGCTCCAAAATCACATATTTTTATTCTTATCACCAGGTAATGGCATTCATTTGAAGACAACTAAGTTGCATCATGTCTGCTTTTTGTTTGTGCATGTGTGTGTATTAATTTTTGATCATCTGCAAAAGAGGAAATTAAAAAAAGGTGTATGTCACTTACTTGAAAAATAATACTAATTGGTAAACACCAGTAGGTCACTAACAAACGTTTCAATGTCCTACCAATTAAACAGCATGAAAATTATGTGTTTTCTACTCCTGCATGAACTAATCAATCAGGTATAATTACTGTACAAACAAAATTAATTGAAATGACCACATAAGGACATCTTTAGCAATGGTAGTGAGAGGGGAAGTAATTAAAGACAAAAATATTTCTTCTCCTTACTCTAATACCATTATTTTCACCTACATATTAGCACTGAAATTGAAAGTGCCATACAATCATGATGTAGTAATGCCTATTGCTTAATGTGTCATACCTTTGGATTGGTTTTTGTAAGGTACATGTGCAGGCATGTGTTGGGGAGGGATGATAATCGTGTTCTGAGGAAAGTGCTGGAGTTTAATCTGAATGAGCCACAAAAGCAAAGATGATCAAAGAAAACATGGAAGAGAGGTGAACGTAGAGCTTGGCAATGATGGCTTGAGAAAGGAGGATGCCGCAAATTGGGCAAGATATGGAAAAAGTGAGAGAGCAGTTGCTGTTAGAATGAGGTAAATCCAGCCACCCCATTATAGGGGGCAAACCCAAATCAAAACTGGATGATGATGATGGTGACGTGCAAACCTTGTTACAGCACCCACCTGTTCATTGGCTTCCCTGAGTTTGTCCTTGAGTGAGATGGATTCCTTCTCCTTGAGTGCCAGACTGCTTGAGAGGCGGTCACAGGAGGACTTCCACTCCTCCTCCTCCTTCTGCTGCTTCAGGGTGGCATCCTTCAGGTCCTCGTTGGCACGGTGAAGCATCTGGGGGATGCGAGAAGAGGGATGCAGCAACATAATGAATCAGTGAACTATTCATCCACTGACCAAATCATCCATCCCTCGATATACTCATTCATTCATTCATTCATTCATTCATTCATTCATTCATTCATTCACTCACTTACGCATTCATTCATCCATTCATTCATCTGTTCACTCAATTCATTCTGAAATCCATTCTTTTGTCCATTCCTTAATCCCTCCATCCATTCCTTCATTCATCCCCTTATTCATTCATCCATCTATGCATCTTTCCATCTAACCGGACATTCATTCATCCATCTATCCATCCATTCATTGTTTTATCAATTCCCTCATCCATTCATCCATCCATTTATTTCTTCATTCACTCATCCATCCATCCAGTAATATGCTCATTCATTCATTCATTCACTCACTCACTCATTCATTCTTCAATCCATCCATTCATGCATCTGTTCATTAATTCATGTATCCATTCATCTGTCCATCCAGTCACTCATCCATTCATCCACCCATCAATTCATACTTCCTTTCATTTATTCAATTGTTCATGGTTGATCTTATGGAAGCATACTTCAGAGAAATAAGTCATACACGATTCAAAAACAGGTATGGCTACAGAAAACACAGGGGAACAGGATAATTGCCAAAAGACTCATGCTCTGAGAATTACTCACACAACAATTTGCTATTATTAGTCATTGCAGACCAAAATAGGTCAGGTTTATCACAGGCTTCGTCAGCTCATAAAACTGCTGCTAGAGATATTGACAGAAGTGAAGGCATTTCAGTCCTTTGAAGATTCAGTGGAGTTAAAGTGCCAACTATTACTTCTCAACTACTGATTGTGTGAAACCCTTGTCATCTTGCCGTTGATTGAAAAATGATCAAGTCCATGGCCAATTCTATGGTTATCAAACGCTAACTCACCGTCTCTAGTTCCTGGGCCTTTGAAGATGACTTGGTCTTCTCACTGCGTGCCTCCCTGGCACTCTCTCGCACAGACTGCAGCTGTTCCTCATACTGTTCTTTCTCCCTCTGGAAGTCTGCCTTTAGCTGCTCAATAGCCTGGTGGTAAAAACCACATCACAGGGGTGTGTTCAAGTGAATGACTGTCCAGCGAATTTGCAATACTGTGGATACATGTGTAAAGGTACTTTCACTTCTTATCTGAGTTATCTGTCGTATACCTGGTAATTTACAGAAACACATACCTTATATCTAAATCTTTCAGCAGACACTATGTATGACAAATAAGACATGGTAATAACTAAAGAATTCTATCGTTGTGGGCATCTTCCAGAGTCATTTCTTCCAGAATTCAACTTCTGAGGCTTGATTCGCGACACTGAATTGGCATATCTCAGTAAATGCTCAACTCAATTAGACTGGGCTGTGAGAACAGTAATAGAACTTAAGTTGAAATCTATGGCTTTATACGCATGATGGCATACACTCAGTGAGATTTCAACATAGAAATTTCCTACATAGGCTGTGTGAGCCCTTCTCCCACAACAACCCTGTAGGCAATAATGATCACAAATTACTCCATCAAAAAATAAAGATATTCAGAGATCAATGCTATAACTACCCATTGGTCATTTCTAACAAGAGCCCTGAAGGGCTTCACACTCAGCTGCATTCCAAGATATCATTGACCTCGGTGTAATCTTCCTGCAGAGTGGTGCTCCTTTTATGGTAGGTCAGCAAAGAAACTATAGGCGCGGTCAGACTGGCAAAAGATCGCAAAGTTTAAGATCTCGAAGTTTTGCCAGTGTGACCGCAAACTTCCCATGAAACTTCCCGCGAAACTACTCGATCTGTTTGTGGGCGGTGTCTCCGAAGCGCGACGCCATTGTCATGTACAGATGTGCTTTGTTACGTCACAATCACTAACCATCGGACGGCGCACTCTTTCTTGCGCGCGTACCAATGGCCCAAACTTCGCGACCTTAAACTTCTCAATCTTTTGCCAGTCTGACCGCGCTTATTAACTATACCTACTCAGGGGGACCAGGAACAGGCCCTGGTATCATTGTTTCCCTATTTCAATTGTCTTTTAGAACAATGCACAAAGTAATTGAGCCTCTTCAGAGAAAAGAGAAGCAGACCACTTACCTTGGTCAGGGTGTCCCTCTCCCCTGCGATTCTCCTAGCCTCTCCCTCCCAGTAGGCCTGCTGCTGGGCGATGGAGCGCTTGTCGGCTCCTGTGTTCTTCAGCTCCTCCTGTAAGCGCTCCTGGTTCGTCTTCAGCAGGGAGAGCTCTGTCGACAGCACCTCGCTCACCTATTGTATACCAACAGCCATATCAGAGATTTCAGTCATTCATTTGCCATTCTTGAAACCATGTTCTCATTTCCATTATAGTCATTTATTGCATATGAAAAGCAAATGGCAGTATCCACAGGGATGCCAGCCTTGCAAAAGGCATTTCAGTATTCTGAGGGCTAAAAGAGAGGTGTATTTTCTTGTGAAAAACCAGTATTTCCTGCAATAAACATGGGTAGTAATACAATGTGTAAAAAACATATTTTTCATAAAGCCTTAAATATTTTTGGCAAAAAAAAAAATTGTGCAAAATGCTGCAAAAAACATAACAGCTGACATCTCTGTATCTATTCACACACAATCATATAGAAAATTGTGCTTAGTATTCCCTCGTCTGCACATCAGAAAATGTGAAATGAAATATTGAGGCAAGTTATGGCCTGTAAGAAATTTGGAAAGAGATTTAGATGGCTTACCTTCTTAGTGGCATTCAGTTCCTCCTCTAGTCTCTCCAACTCCTCCTCCTTCTTATCCACCATGAGTTTATGCTGGGTGACAGCCAGCTGGGCCTGCGTCAACTGACCATCAATATCCTGCTTGACCTAAAGGGGACAACAGACACAGTCACTAGGCAGATGCATAACATCAAGGGCACACTGGTCATCAATTTTAACACCATGTTTAGGTTTGAATGAGACTAACTAGTGCTCCTAAGAAGAGCACCATAACTTGTGTTCGGGAGTACAACCAGAAAGTATGTTACAAAGTCGTACCTTCATCTAACACTCCTTGGGAAGACAATATAAAGTAACATTTGTGCCCCATAGATTATGGCATGAAAACCTCTATCAACCCAACACCTTGACATTCATGCATAGAATCTGTCTTTTTACCTCAAAAAACAATCTCACCTAGGTAAACTAAACATCTGTTTAAATGTTCAGCATTCTTTCAGACATGGACGGATATTTACATCATTGCTGGGGTGACAAGACCTTGGATCTAAAATTTTGGTGAATATGGGTTTTTGGATAAATAGTCAGATAATCAGGTAGGTGATGTCCCGTCCAAATCCTAGCTGTCTTACCTCCCAAAAATGAAGCCACCACGGCATGTCAAAGGAAAAGTTATCCCATTTGATATAATGCTTTGGCTGCCATGTTGTTGTGTTTTTTCTCTCCTGCACATTTGACATTTTGTAGATACCGGTACACAGTCTTGTTGCCCCAGCGACAATATGTAACTGTTACAATCATGATATCAAATTTTAAGTATGTGAGTAAAGTTAATCAAGCTTTGATGAAGGATACTAAGGCAAAAAATATATATGTCACCCATGGAACTTTGAGAGATAAATCTCTCATAAAATATATAACCAAAAAAAGGCCTTCTTTCACAGACTGAGATATAGACTGACAGAAAGAGAGGAAAAGAAAGAGGAGAGGCAGGCAGAGAGAGAATGAGAAAGAGAGATAAAGAGAAGGAGGAGAGCTAGAATTCAAAAGCAAGAGACAGATCAGTACTCATCTCCCACTCCCTGACGTACCTTGATGATGTCTTCTTTTTCATGACTGGTCTGGTTGAGAGCTTGCTGGAGGTCCAACTTCTCCTGCATCAACCTCTCCTTGGAGGCGGCCGAGCTGACGCAGCGGGCGTTGAGGTCAGAGCACTTATCCTCCAGCTGTATGGCCCTGTTCTGGAACACCTCCCGTTCCTTGGGATGGAGAGGAAGGAGAGAGGGCAACGTGGATTTACCATGTGACAATCCTCGAGTCATCCCATTAACCCGTTGAGGACGGGCTGATTTTGTTACAACACGCATTTCCCATAGACACTTGCCCGAGCATACTCGGGACTTGTCCTCAACAGGTTATCAGAATTTGCAGCTATAGCCCGCAAGTTTTTCCACCAGTCTCATACTGTTTCTTTAAAGTTTATCACAACAATTATTACTGCTTCAACCAACCTTTATTGACTGGAAAGGATGGTTGAAGCTTTAGTCTTTGATGTGATATAATCTTTTCCCAACTGGTGCAAGTTTCTGTAGCATTCTTTAAAGTTGTTATCATATGGGCATGACATCAACACTACTCTCTGGGGAACTAATAGTTATGTGCACTGCATTTCCCAGGGTTTCCAATCACAAGAAGAACAACTCCTTTTATCTGCTGTAGTGTTTAGTAGTCCCTTATATGTCTTTACTAAATTCCTGACTTATGCTGAAATTGCTGACTTATGCAACAGCTATGTGGCTTAAGTACAAACAGGAACGACTATTCTCTGCACAGAAATTTAATAAGCAATATGAAAAGGCTGGCAATTCATCAATTTGAAATACAGTGGACTCCCGTTACATCAAAGTCCTTGGGACGTGCAGTTTTCTTTTGTTATAATATCAAAACCTCGTTATAACCGAACAAATAGACAATAAAAGTACATAGAGTGGTAATGTTGTGGCCTGAATTTTTACTTCGTTGTAACGAGAATTTCGTTATAACCATGTTCGTTTTATAATGGGTGTACACTGTACCAGGGTTGGGTTTTGTTGGACTCAATAATAAGATTACCTACAGTATCAATGAGTATGCAGAAAATCAGATGATGACTAAATCAAATGCCATTGAAAATAGTAACTTCATGTTTCACCGTTAGAATCACTCTTGACTTCTAAATCAAAGTTGGTGTAACTTTGTGATCAAAGGGCATTTTTGTCAATATCCACAGTCATATATTTGGCATTCAGGCAGTGTCAAAAATGTCACAAAGGGAAGAATAAAATGTTGTTTTACGCCTCTCACCTCACTGGTCTTCATCAAGTCAGCTTTGACAAGCTCTAGATGATGCTCCAGCTCAGCCACATGTCTTCTCTCGTCCATGAGGTACGCATTGAGCTCGGTGTTACGCGCTGCCAGCATCTCTCGGCTCTGTCATCACACAGGGAACGCATCGATCAATTCATGCAAACATGCACCCATTCATTTATTCTTTTGACGTATTCCTCATATGTAGGGTGCATTTGAGTACTCTAAAGGAAACCAATGTGAACTGAACCAAAGCGCACCGTACTGAACTGTGCCAGATTTGGAGCGTTCGAGCGCTCTGTTGAGAAAGTATACCTCGTGAGTTATTTGTAGAGGGGTCACGCATTTTGTTGCAAGAGGGTCATTCAACTGGCACACTTGAACTACTTACGGATGTTCCGTACAAAGAGAATTAACTCTTTGCATTATGACATATGCTCATGTTACGCCCATTCTTCACATGCGAACTATTGGTACCCTTTTGGTACCCTTTTGGAGCACACTGGCAAGTGGTCATCTTTTGGCTTGGTTCAGCTCAGTACAGTTCACTTTAAAAGTGTTCAAGAGCTCCTAGAGAGCTCTTGAACGCACCCAGACTGACCAGATGTAACACATGTGTGGTCCTTCAACTACAGTAGGATGAAGTTCTATGGGCTTGCCCTTTAACATTGAGAATCCACTTAGTGTGGAAGAGTGACAAAAGCTAGTATACTTGTCCTGTGTCCTCTCCAGAATTATTACAATTAATTTCTGATTTTCTCTGGTTTCTCTTAAGTAAAGTATCTGCTGCAAAGTCAAATACATCAAGGCTATATAATGTGAAATTTCAAAAGTATTCTAGAGAGACTGTATATCAATGCCATATATCGATATTATATCCATTATGAGTTCTCAGCATACGTGTGTTGCCCTTCAATGTTTTTCCTTATCTCTCTTTCTTTCTTTTTTTTTTAGTTGATTATGCTGCAACACAAATTCACCAACATCTGGATAATTTGAAGGAACTTTCCAAACCCACCTCATTCAACTTCTCCAGTTCTCTGACTTCTGCTTCCAACTTCTCATTCTTGGTCTTGGCAATCTGAATGGACTCTCGCAGGGCCATCGCTTCCTTCAGCATGGTTTCTTTAGTCTGGAAAACAATTCACGGACGAAATTTGGAATTCCAAGTATTTTGTATTTATGTTTATTCATATAGAGCTCTTGATGCAGAACAGACATGAGTACAAAATTGGTAAATATCCTTTATACAAATTGTGAACGGCCACATCTTGTTCCATTGCACTTGTAAAGACCATACACTATTTGTTTTATACAACACCTCAAACGTCAACATATCGTCGGCTGACAATGATAAGGGCGTTAAGTTGCCACTAAACCCATAGTGTTCAAGACAACTTAACGCCCTTCTCATTCTCAACAGACGATATGTGGTCCACACAGATTCTTGAATTTAGCACAGAAATGACATCCATTTTCCGTGAACGACGAATGAGTAGCCGCACAGTCACCGTGTAAATACGTACGCAAAGCCGATCGGTGGAAGTTGCTTACAAAAATGAGTGACAAAAATATGCGCTTGTAAGCATGCTTGTAATTGTTAAGTGCGCACAGCAAATGTTTGTTTACTGTGACATCCGAGCCGTGCGGTGGAACAAAAACTTTGAGTCAATCGTGAGGTTAACATGGGAATCAATGGATATGGGTGACGTCAGCCATGCGCTATCCATTTTTGCTCAAACAAAATTGCACAGCAGACAGCCACAACGTACGATGGAACTTTTGACTAAATATCACATGATGGGCAATCGACCAATCTAATTGTTGTATAATATTTCATATTTTTATAAAAACTGTTCAGTCAAAACCTCTCTTTTGTGGCAACTCACTGGAAAATGAAAAGCCACTGTCACTGGCAGGTTGCCTATGAGAGGTCGCCATGAACAAGAATACTGTTAGCCCATGTTGGAGACTTTAGCTGCCACTACCAGTAAATCACTTTGACAGAGATAAGTCTGCTGTGACAGGTTAGACAGTGTTTATACTGTGAAACCAGGAACATTCTCGGCATGAAACTTACATAAACTGGAGCTGACGGCCTTTTTGGCGACGTGAAACTTTCGTGCTTTGGTAACTGGCGTTCAATGCATTGTATAGACAAAAACTATAGCATGCATTTTACTTTTCCAAATCATGAATGTTTCATGCTAGTAAAAATTGCTGGTCTTACAGTGTTTCACCAACACCTGGGGTCCGTTTCATGAAAATCTTATGAGAGACTTTTCGCTCCTGAGACATACTTGTGGGAGACTTCATGAAATGGAGTCTCCCTCTCTATGAGAGTCTCCTCTCTACCTAGCTACATATGAGCAACTTTGGCCATTCTGAGATTCATGAAAAGACTTTTATGTGATGACTTCACGCAACGGACCACTAGTATCTAAAAAGCTAGAAATAAACTATAAATTGTGTCTTGAGACTGGAAGGCAGGCTAGCAGCTCACTTGTTGGAATGTCTTGTTCTCCTCCTCTAGCAGCATCATGGCCCTGGAGGTCTGGTCTACCAGAGACTCCCGCTTCCGATTCTCCGTCTGCAGGGCTGAGTGGGCCAGCCGCAGACTCTTCAGCTCCTGCTCCAGTTCCCCCATCCTGGTGGGGTGAATTATAGGAGGAAGTCATAGGTGGGTGGGGAGAAAAATGTGGCATTTCATATTGTCAGATAACCTATTAAATCGTGGAGGGGGGGGCGCCTTTACTGCAGAAATAATCAACCTGACATTGAATTGTCAACTCTTAATTTCATGGCATATCTTAAGTTGGAGAAAGTTGGATGAAATTGGTTAAATTCATTAAATCCACACACAATCAGAAAGATTTAAAATTTTGTCAATGTGACAGAAAACAAGGACCTTGAATTTTCTAAAATGTGTTGCTAATTTAAGAAACAAATCTAACAAATAATAGACTTTCAAATAATGTGTAAAGTGATCTAACAATGAATATTACAAATCATGATAAAGAGACATCCCACCAAACTACAGCAATGCAACTTTTGCAATTCAAATAGTTATTAAAACAAAAGTGGCAAAATTAATCAAGATTGGAACAAAATTAGACACAAGATAAGATAACTTGTGTTTAAAGCCACTATTATGAGATCATCTAATCTGGAAATATAATACAAATCACCACTGTCAAGTGGCTGTGTCATTGCTTAAACAATATCCCTCATTTGCATCATAATAAAAATATACCCCAAGGTGCCCTCATCAAATTTGTATGAAGGAATGCATTGTTACTTCCGCTTTATGAAGTCAGGAAAAGTGTCAGCTCGCACACAATGTTACAACAACAGATACAAATTTGTAGATAATGGTGCAAAGAAGGATGAGAAAGTGAAATTGAGTTTTCAGGAGCTGGAAACAGAAAAAGATGAGATTGAGCTCTAGGTAGTACCAACCTCTGTTGAAGCAAGTCTTGATTCCTGATGGAATCCATTTTGTCTGTAACAGACATGTCTCTTTCCTTCTGCAGATCATCCATTCTCTTTTGCAATGCCTGAAAGATCATTGATCAGGGAGAGAGGAGAGAGAGAGAGATGAACATCATCATTACATACATTCTTTAGACACAAAAAAAAAATCATATGCAAAGTTAAATCTCAGATTTGGATGATGAAATTCAGATAAAAATATCTTCTGTAGTATAACAAACAACAGTGATGGACATCATAGACTTTGTAGACGTGTGTGTCTCATGTAAGAGATATCCCTTTATTGAGGGTATTACAGAAGCATGCTGTTATACATTGTAAATTAAACTCTATATATCACTGGTATATGGAGAGCCTAGTTGCTGTTTGAAGAAAACAAAAATAATCTGATATATCAAAAGGCAATTTTTTTTTTCCAAATCTACACATTTATTCAATTAAGACAAAGAATTTGGTATCTCTGCATTAATTTGAAGATATGCAAAACCAGTAAGAATAAAATTTATTTTAAAAAAATGAAAATATGAAGTAAGTGGCAAAAGCCAGGAAAGAAAAAAAAAGAAAGATTAACTCTCCAAAGTAAGAGTATGTCTGTCCTATTAAAAGGTGAGAAACATTATGACCTCTATGGACATAAACTGCACAGGAAGGAAAACCTTTCACCCTTGAACCCTCACCTCATTAGTTGCAGAGAGGTTGGAGAGGGTGTGGTGAGTGTCATTCAGCATGCTCTCATTGCTGCACAGTCTCTCCGTCTGAGTCTGAGCCAGAGTGGATGCAGCACCAGGCATAGATGAAACAAGAAGATGATGCGCAGTGTTACATGATATCACACAAGAATTGGATTGGATTTCCTTCACTTTAACACAGGATCATAGATTAACAGTGAGATAATGAAAGCAAATCTGGTAAACCCCAATTAGGGCTTACTGCAATTGCCATGGAATACTGAAAGCAATCTACAATGTTATAGACATTTCATGGAAAAACTAAAAGAGCATCTATTATTAAAGAGAAAAAATATCAGCTTGTCCTGGAATATTACCTTGATGCTTTTAATATTAGCCGTAACTCAGGGTCAGTCATGTAAGGCCCTGTAATTGAGGTTATGAATTTAAAGCTTATCAAATATGACCAATTCTGATGATACTGAAGTGTTAGCCTAAACTGCCTAAATTTGTTGGTTGTTATGGTTTTTAAGTGTCTTCACATTGCCTCCTTCACTTTTTTTTGTTGTTGTTGAACCAAGAAGCATAATCAATTAGGGTATTTACAATATTCGAGTACCACAACTGTACATTTGCATAATTACTGAAAGAGAATAAAAGAGAAGAATCAACACACCTGTAGAGTTTCATGAGCTTCTCTGAGTTTCTCAACCAAAGCCAGTCTCCTCTGCTCACTCTCATACATGGCATCCTTCATGTTCTTGACGGAGGAGGGGGACGTATTCCAGAAGTCTTCCCCAATGCTCCCACCGCCACCCACTCCAATGCTCCCTCCCACTCCCCCATTGGTTACCCCGATGAGGCTTCCTGCCCCCACTCCTCCCCCGTAGCTCCGCGTGGAGTGCGGCAAGGGGGCGGAGGAGGGACTCCGATGGGTCATGTGATTGCTGGACAGCTGGGGGAGGGAGGTGGATGGCTGGGGAGGGGACATGTGGTGGTAAGGGGACTTGGTTCTTGAACCTGTATAGCTGCTCAGCCAAAAGCAGAGAAAGTGAAGACATTTCTAAACCCATCAACTAAACACTGACTGAAGAAGATGTATAATCTTAATATTGGCTTTTTGTAAATGTACAAAGTGTACCAGGAAATCCAACAACACGCTATAGATGTGTATATGGTGACAGCCATGTGATATTTGTACATATGGGTACATGTCTTTTTTTTTTTATGTTAAACTGTTACTGCAAGAAATTGCCATCCATTACTGAACAAAGATATGCCACTTTTAAGGACTTTTTCTTTTCTCTCACCTTATACCAGAATCAGAGTCTTGACTGTTGCTAGGTAGCAGATCACCGTACAACTTCCCATGCAAGGGGGAAGAGGTTTTGGGTGTGGTACTACTCCCTCCATAATGACTTGGGCCTGTAGTTCTCTTCAGGACATCAATTTCTACCTCTTTCTCTCTTCGCCTTACCTGTTCCCTCTGAAAGAAAAAAGAAATGGATAAAAAACATACAGATAAGAAAAGATGTGACAGGAAATAAATCACCACAAACTACATACATGGCAACTGATAAAATACTACTCTCAACTTCCATATGGTACAGTACAATAGTACAACATATAAAGTGCTATGGATCTACCATTGTACAAAATGTAGGTTGCACAATATATGCATATGGTAAACATAACTGTTCATATGATACACAAAATTAATTTATGTTTTGGCTCTTACAGCTCTAGATATCATCTCTTGGTAACCTTTTCAAACAGATGCACATTATTTTATGTTGATGACAAAACCATCACTATTTTTTAACGCTTTTTTTTTTTTTTTTTTTTTTTTTTTTGGGGGGGGGGGTTGTTTCTGGTGATATTCTGCCAGATGGGTAGGGATTAGAGTACACACTATACAAACAATTGACCAGAACTGATGAGAAAATATTGATCTTTTTTTTGGGGGGGGGGGGGGAGGGGAGTAATCACTTGGGTAACTAATCCTAGCAACAGGTTACTCTGGGAGAGCAGTACTAATGCTGGAAATGGCTTCACATAATGTATACCTGAACCATGGGTAATAAATCAGACCACCAATAAAACTACCTAGGATAGAAATAGGATCATGATCTTCTACACAATTATTGTGCAATTATGGACACAACCAGGAAACTGAGTAAAAATCATACCATGTGAGAGAAACTTTTCAAAAAGTCATATTTCCGCATTCAGAGCAGGTTCAGTTGTACATGTACGCTGATGTACAAGTGGCCTCTCATGCAATCAATGGAACTGTAATCATCCATAAAATTGATTTGCTAACCTGAGTGTGCCAAAAAGTTCTTTGTACAGATACTTTTCTCACCCTTCTTATGGCACATGTACAATTGTACTGTACGTTTCTGCACACTGCACGTCATACAGTAAATCAAATTGTACTTGCCTAAAGGCCACAGGCTATTTAAAGTGCTTTATGATAGTGTACAACTATGCATGCAATCAGGGAGGTGTCTCTTCCCACTTCCATTAGTACAATGCAGTGCCCTGCAAGAATATTTCAGTAAATTCATGTTTACAATCACAATGCTCATGAATGTAGTCGATAATTCTTTGCAAATCACATTTACACAGGTACTTGTATGTCTGCAATTTTGATGAGGCATTCAGTGAGGACAAGACATCCCATCATTCTTGTATATGAACATGTGCATGCAAAGAGGTACAGTGAACCGTACAATCAATGTACCGGTACTGGATTTGGACAAGACAAAACTAAGTGAATCATTTCTGTTAAGTACACTCATACAGGAACTGAAAGGCACAACTAGTGCATGTCCTTAAAGTTTACTTATGAATTTACTCTGTTTGCTTTACACAGTGTGGTTATGTGTAAGAGAAATACCAGAGAGGCATGCAGTGTATGCACTGCACACTTTGAACTTTGATTGAGGGTTGATTTGGATAAAGTTATGATCAGTCTCACAGAGTGTTGAAACTGATTATGGTACAAAGTGTGTGCTACAGCATATGTTGTTTTATCATTGAAGTTGTAAAATCACAGATTTACAATCGATATCAACTCAAAAAGCAACTGCACTTCTTTTTAGTTGCATAATTTACTAGGGGCTCTTGATAGTTTACACTGATCATGATCATATAGGCATTGATGGGTATTATTCAATCTAGTTGCCAAGTGTGGGCTGCGATTGCAGGCAAATACTGCTGTCACAGTCTTGCTCTATTGTACAATGTCAAAGTAAGAGTTTGCTTTGCTGCCTGTGATGTTATACTCTTGTGCATCTACAAAGTTTACTCACTACACTAGCACAATGCTCAATGTTTACACTTTTCCAGATCAAGTACACTCTATGCAGGGATCAAGCTGTAGTCAGCTGCATGCTCTCACACTTGGCCAACATGCAGTCTCACTGCACGTCAGCGTAAAATGGAATGGGATCCATCCCACATTTGGATAACAGATTTACCTTGAATGTACATTGTGTCTACAATTGTACAAATCCACTTGTTCACTGACAAAAGTACTCTTTTTTACTGACCATAATGTCATGTTCACTTTCTTCCAATTACCAACTGTCTCAGTTAAGTATAATGGTCAATTTTAAAGCATAGAAAAAGACATGAATCCCACAATAAAGTTTGAACAATTTGCATTTTAAAATAGACTCTTGCAAAAGTTGTTATTCTAGTATTAAGATGAAAGCAGAAAAGAGACAACAGGGCAATTCCGTATGGGAAGGGCAAAAACAGCAAAATTCAAAGTTAAGTAAATGCTCAGAAATTTCAGTTTCCCGTACAGACGGATTGTTGTATTTACGGAAACAAAAAACCCTTTACCAATAACTTTCCTCGTTTTTGTTGTACACACTTTTGAAGTTGGAAGACTATTTATTGTATTTATCTAAAATCTTACAATATTAAATGAAAATTTAAAATGAAACAACTTAAATATCTCTCTGCTTTATCCATACTTCCACATCTTTATTCCTATGCTTCAACAATCACATTTAAGGAAGCATTCAGTCACTCTCATTACGATATTTTTTGGAGAAATTTTCAAAATCTACTGACAAATTGACGTAATTCCGTTACCATAAAATTGAAAAAAGTTTTCTCCTGAACAAACTAATCACTTATTTTTTCTCCCCTTGTAAATTTTTTCTCTACTTGTGACTCCCTGAAAAGTCACAAAATATTTTGTGAAATATCTCCTTCAGTTCTTCTGTAATTGTGGTAACGGAATTACATGGTAACGGAATTACACGCACATCTAATATGGAAGAGAATGACATATCCTACTTTCGTGCCAATATGTATGTGAACTGTCCATGAAATAGCTTCAGGGCATTATTATTGAGCTTAACAGTGTTAGTGATTGGCAGTAAAGGAGTGAAAGTTGAAATATATGTATGGTATGATACACTGACATGACTCGGCATACAGTGTAGCTGGATGCCTCTGACAGTGAGTCCTGACATCAGGGTATACGCTTGACAAGACTTCTTGTGCTGAAAGTCTCCTCCCTTCTTTCACCTTATCTCATGTACAAGAACTACATGTGTACATGGAGACTGTGCTAACTGATCACTTTATAAGGTTTGCTACAGATACTCATTCTCAAATGTTAAAAATCATACTGAATTCTGAGATATCAATTTGTATATTTTCTTGCTAAAAAGTCTCATGGTTTCATACAAAATCTAAGTATAGTGATGAGGGATTATTGAATGGGTGTGATGCAGCATAAATTGAACAAAGGTTACAAAGAAGAGAAAGGACATAAAATTTCTTTAAAAGGAAAAGAGAGCACTGCTACTGACAGAGAGAAATGAACAGGATAATTTTTGTGAGGAAAGATCATTAAGAGAAGGATCATACACAATGTGATAGAAGTCATTACTTGACATGGGATGCCCACTGAATGTGACACCTTTGATCTTTCTGTATGCTAAAGGCTTTATTATCACCACGTCGATAGTCAGACCTTTCATTGAACATGTCGTTTTCATCCTCAAGTCCTTTATCTTTAATGGTAAGTGTATGACTATTGTGTACCTTCTTTCATTTGTTTCTTAGATCTTTCCTCCACAGAGACATGTATATTTTGATTTTCATGCCCATTTGATACAGAGCATCTGCTACCCTTTGAAATTTGTTCTTTAATCCTTTCTTTTTAAAAGGAATAAAGACAAAAACACCATTTGTGATGAACATTTACCCAGTCAGTAATTGTGATACGGCTCTAAAATGTAACATTTAGGCCTATACTTTCCAATCCTAAGAAGATTTTAGATATTAAAGTCAATGGGCTTCTGCTTCTACCTTTACTCTTCATGTTACCATATGCCGTACAATCCAGTTTCCTGTCATACAAGTGCCATTACAGTGTATTTCATAATATGCTTTCAGGCAGTCAAAATACAACTTACTGCAAAAAAGAAGATGCACACTTCTTGTGAGTAAATATATGGCAACACTCAGGATGAGAAAATAGACAAAGTCAAAGAAGAAAGACAGAGACAGGAAACTTGTAGGAAAATTATAGGCCAAGTCATGATTGTGTTTCTGAAGACGTCATTTGGACATTTTGTGTGGTCAGAAGTAAATACTAACATTATTTTTAAACAGGTTGATTAATCTAACTCTAACACAGTGAGCTGCAGATGGATAAAAGAGGCCCTCTGACCTTTCTATGAACTAACAGAATTTGGTGGTCTCACTCTAATGGTTCAAAAAGTTGTAGTTTGTTAAAGTTATTTTGCTGTTTTCTATTTCCTTATAGTTTAGTTCATTTTATTTTGGTGGGCTTAAGTAGGACTTACACTGTAAGGGAATTATCAAATTATGCACGACATGATATACCAGGGGGCAACTTCAGCTATTAGTAAAATGTCACAAGTTTTTAGTGATTAATATATGCCACAACATATAGATAATAATGATTAAGCACTAGTGCAGTACCATAACCATATAAGAAAATTTTCTTTCCTATTTATGATTGAAATGTAATTTGTTATATTTGTCATTGAACCACAACTGCATCTTTTCACTTAACAAATTAAAAGTTTCAAGCATCTTTAGTGTTCATCCTTAATATTAAACATTGTGTTCAATGATGGGGCTGCACACTGTGATCTTGCACTGTAAATTGGCACTTTATGATTTAGATTTAAATTCAGTGTCAATCCGGACAGTTTTTTATTATTTTCTTATGCATGTGCACATAATATTTATGTAGAATACTTGTAAGTAATTCACACATATTGTCAATTATTGGCATATTTAGAAAGAAATAAACAGACAAATCTGTCTTGCATGATATCAACAAAAGAAATACAAGAAAATTTGAGTATTGTTGACTGGATTTATAGAATTGTACTTGTGTAGGGCTATTCTAGCGTAATTCCGTTACCATGTGTCTTAGATGTCATTTACCTGCAGAGTGTGAAATTCTTAACTTGAAAGTAGACAAATTTTGATGGATGTGGTACTTACAAGTTACGAGATCTTGACTGACATAGTTACAACTTCAAATCACAGTCGTTAGCATGAACATTTTATGTTTTTTGACAATAAAAACTCATTTGGCACCTATACACTTGTAGCAGTTCAAGGTCAAAGGCTAGAGAATACTTATTTAGTGGTTATATTATAGCTAAAGGCATAAACAATCTTTATCAAGACATTTCAGAATACATGAGTACCAAGAATGTGTATTTTTTCCAGTGTATTTCAGAAGGAGTAATTCCGTTACCATTTGTGTAATTCCGTTACCACTGACTTTACAGGGAAAAAGCGTGCTGCTTGGAAAATGTGATGAAATATTTGAAAAACAATACAATCGAATTGAAGTCGACACAATCAAAGATGAAATCAGACAACAACCTACAGTGTATGTGTCATAGATTTCAGAGAAACAACTCCCAAAGTCAGAGTTGAAGTTGTGACTAAATTCTCTGGTAATTCCGTTACCATCGCACATAGACCTCCTTTGTCACCAACCAAGTGAGAACATTTAACAAATTTGTATTTGGGGTGACAGTGTGAGTACCTCTGCATCTTTTAAATGTATCAAGAGAAGGCAAAGTAATCAATCCTGTAAACAGGGTGAAAGAATATGAGCCAAAATTCTCTGATTTGTAATTCCGTTACCGCGGAATTGCCCAACAGTCTCAAAAGGTTTGCACAACTTGTAATTTACACAGACCATGTGATATAGACTGTGCATCCGAAACGTATTTTTACATTTGCCACACAAATATTCTTTTTCTTTAGTCCAGCAGACCTCTCTCCATATCTTCACTTTGGTCTCTGAGTAAATCTATGTACCTGTAAGCCCAAGAGCTGTACAATAAACAAGCATGAAAATGTACTCTATGATAATAAAAAAATGGGAGTTTTTCAAAGATTTCCACACCATTGCTCAACTCCTTCTTCTTCTCTTTTTAATGGGCTGTCATCTTGTTTTTCAACTCCACTAAAAGTAGTAACTAAACCAGACTTATCAAATAATCCTGCTTGAAAACACAAACCATTGTAGATCATCTAATTGTTTCAGTTCTTTACAATCAGAGCAGATTGCAAATGTTTAGACCTGTGTCTTCAAAAGGCAACCTTGTTTGATAGGTCACAATGTCCATCATGGATGTTTTTCTTCAGACAAGTCTGCTGCATTTCACTGCCTACCCTGGTATTCCTATCTGTACAGAAGTTGAAAAACAATGCTGTAATTAGACTAAAAATGGTTCATAAACAGATATTACTCAACTCCTGGGTTATTTCTAGATGATGCCAAACAGTGACAGCTTTTCCAAGAAATAACACATACTGATATGCTCAACGCAACCAGAAAATTTGACACAGAACTGGACTGACTGAGGAATAATTCGGAAATGCTGCCATAAAGCATCACAGATCGAATGTAGGTATGTTCACAAATCACACTGCTGCACATTACTATGGATGATTCAGCTTACTTGAAGAGCTGACAGGCTTGCTATGATCTTTAACACTTTTCATTGTGCATTTGAAGTGAAATCAATCAGAAAGAGCAATAATTTTACCAGTGGTAATAAAACTGTAATTATGACAAAAGTCAAACAGATTTCACTTCCAATGTGAAAATAGTGTTTCCAGAGACAGGTAAAACTGTACATGAAGCCATACTTCAGAGTCTGGAATTTCGTGTGAACATCAATAATTTACTGTGTAGACGTGGAAGACGCAGCAATATAAAACTGATGGAGGATTACCAGGGCTGCCAACTTTCACTTATTGAGAGTGAGACTCACTCATTTTGGTCCTTTCTCACTCTAAAACGTTATTTTATTTGCATGCATTTCTATTGATCTCACTCATTTTGACTCCTAAATTATAGCATTGGCCTATGGGAGTCTCACTCTCAACTAGTTTCCAATGTTGGCAGCCCTGGATTACCATGGTATCTAATAATCTTACATAAAGGCTAGAGTCAATACATACCCTGTTTGAGGAGCAGACACATGTAACCAACAAATGAAAAGATCCACCTTCCCCAAACATCATGTTTTCAATTTTGCATTTCCATCCCCTCGCAACATGATTGCTTGAGGTGGTGTGCACACAAATGTACTCTGTGTGTGTGTCAGCAGCATCACACACGGATACTAGCATTTACCTTAATGGATTTTTATATCAATGCCACGACTAATGCTTTATATCATACTATACCCAGTTTCATTAAAAGATTACAATGGTGTACATTACAGTAATTGCAATTATCATATCAACTGAATTTACAATAATTGCAGTTTGTCAAGTCTATTAGGGCAATCAAAATGCCCACCACTACTACAACTGTACGTTGTTGTCTAACCGACTGGTCTGGTGATCTACAGTGTAGCATTCATTGTAAATTACACATTATAGCCTGCTGTATTGATGCTTTACAAATTAAGGTCCTGCTGGACTCATTAAATTTCAAATTTGATGATATTGATAATTTGCTTTTAATAGCCCCTTCCTTTTTCATTAGACCTTCATATAAGAACAGTTTGCAGGCCTGTACATTGTATTCATGACAGCTTGTGTCATGTTGCATACATTTCTGTAAAGATAAGAACATGAAATCTACATTACATACCCTCATGCTGATGCACTGTTTTGTCAAGTGAAAGGCACAGTTGTTTTTATCAGCAACTGAACTGCCCGAAATCACTCATCCACTTTTTTTTTTCTTTTTTTTTTTTTTTTGGGGGGGGGGGGGGAGGGTATCCTTAATAGTAATACCAATTTTTTGTTTTCATATCTGGCTAGATATATAATTACGTCATTTGAAAGAGGTCAAAGGTCAACAAAAGTATGTCAGAATTCTGTGACACACCATTCTCTTGGTAAAGTCTAAATACTGTAAACGTGGAAATTTTCGCGGTACATTAATTTTCGCGGATTTCGCGCTACGTTCGGCTAGCGCGAATTCAAAAACGCGCGAATATATCTTCACAATATTCTATGCACATTTTGAACGGGATGAATTGTGTGCGCTTCATCGATGATACTGCTACGTAGTACAATGTACAGGCATGTTTACGCTACTAGTACTGTGCGAAGAGACGATAGATTGCTGTGTACTGTAGCATGCATGTGTGCACCGCACGCACCGATGCTACATTCCCCCGTGACTACGGTACTACAGTCACAGCTGTACTACGTATTTGAGTGCTTGTACTAGCAGTCGAGCCGCTTGCTACGTCGCTTGTCGTACGCTGGCATAGCAAGCTATGTAGCAGAGGCTTTGGATGAAAGCAGTGAATGTGTACTACAGTAAAGTAACCTGCTGCGGAGCGCGAATTTAAGAACCCGCGAATATGTTTTCGAGCCGCTCAGCGCGAAAAATTAATCGCGCGAAAATATTGACGTTTACAGTAGGCTTTCAAATAAGTATAATTTGATACTGTATATCAATAAACATGCAGTGAGCTGTTTTAAATGAATTAGAAAGTTTTAAAAATGAGATCAATATTGCTGTACCTTCTAAGAAACCATAGGCCATTATGTACAGAATTTTCAGTTGCTAAAGGGTTGAATATGGGAAATGGATCAAATATGACTATCACTCCAAAATGAGTGACATATGAATGTTCAGTATGTCCCCCCGAAAAAATACAATCGGATTTTCGCAATGATAACACCCAATATGATTAAACTGTCTAAATGCTACTTCAGGGTCTTAAAATATTGGTTCTATAGCTCTTTTTTGCAGAAGACCCCATTTCTCTTTGACCACTTACGCAAATCGAATGGGGTTTTCTGTAAGATGTGGGCAATGAGTTATACTGTAGGTTCATACAATTTTGTACCCTGAAATTGTATTTGGATTGATTCACTGTTTTTAAAGTTATCGTTGTGGAGGTTACCATTGTAATTTTTTGGGGGGACATACGGTATATCTCCATACAATGTACACTGTACATACAATGCACATGTACAGTATAAGGGATATCATCACAGTTACAATGAATCTCAGCAGTGATACGTACACGTATGTTATACTGTACACCTGAATCAGAGTTTCATGTTTGTTTACCCCCCAAAGCATAGTATATTATGCAAACTAAAAGAATACAGAGAGAAATATTGCTATTTAAAGACTTCTAAGCTTTATTCAGACAGTGAAGGAGACTAACAACATACAAACAACCAAACAAAGCAAACTTCAAATTTATGGAATATTTTTAATGCAGACTTTTGAGATCAGGATAGGCCTATATGGAAAGATGCCGAAGAATATATATGTGTTTATAGTGCTCAATCATATAAAGGGAAGTATTTTCTCTGGTTTGGCATAAAGTGGCATACTTTCCATGATGAAAAATGGCACACACTTTGTACAAAGAGCACTGACCTGTAGCATCTTTTAAAAATGTTTCACATAATTTCTTTTCCTCTCAATAATCTTGAAGGCAACGCTGAACATCGTATATCTGCAAAGATGCAGAAATCTGAGACACATGCAGTGTAGCTACCACAAATGTATTGACTTCAGCAATTTTTACTTTCACCTAAAACACATACACCTTGTATTTGCAATGTACATATATTGTATCACACATAGAGTTGTACGAGCAAGAGCTACAAGTACATTATATATATATCATTAGTGATCTAAAATGGTGTACGTTAGCAAAATATACTATAATACTGGGTGATAAATGAGCTCACACTTACTCTCAGTTGATCCCTGAGCTGACTGGCAGACATCAGTTCAAAACTTGTGTCTAGGTTGGAGCCGAATCCAATGCTTGAATCGACTTCATAGTTGCCTGGCGAAGAGGTCATGTTATTGTGCACAGATCCAGAATCACGTATCCTTACGTCCATACTTGTGAGTGCGTCCCTTTAAGAGCAAAAATGCCCGTCTTCCTTAGAGTTGAACATTTCTCATTGTTTTGCACATTTACAGCATCCTTGTCTGTGGAATGTAAGTTAAAAACAGAAATCATAAAAGAGACAAAGAAAGAAATAGAGTTGCACCTCACTTCAGCTTTGAGAGCATCTCAACTCGGGCAATTTTGACCGCCTGACCAATAACCCTACTGTACCACTCACCAGACTGGGCTATACTTCCTGGATGTCCCTAGTTGACACTTATTCTTCAGTCTAAAGTCTCCTTTCGAAGGAAAAGAACACTTAACACTGTAAAAGTAATAGATGCTTGTTAAATATTGATAGTGATCAAAGCATTGTTACATCATTCTTGATTTACATTGCAATGGTGCAATGATAATAATAATGATAATAATAATAATAATAATAATAATAATAATAATAATAATAATAATAATAATAATAATTGCAACAATAATAATAATAATAATTCAGTAATCACTACAAATAATTCATACAACTAGCAAGAGTGCAGACCCTGGCAAGCAGCTCATTTCCACTACCATCTTGTTCTTCCATATTGTTCCAAATCACTAATTTCCTACCACACATACAGCGTGTATCATGCTGAAAATCGCTCGATTTCCCAATATACTGTGAAAGCCTTTTGTTATGTCATCAATGAACAGAACTACGCGTTGCACTTTGCCCTAGCAGAAACTAGAGCACGCACTTACAAGTGCGTGTATGAAAATCTAACAAATGCACAGCTCAAACTCCCCAGTTCGTTGACCCTATACCTACTTGTACAAGAAAATCGAAAATCCTCAAAAAAAATTCACAAAAATTCCCAGATCACTACCAAAATTTAATCATCTGTGTCTTGTGTCATTCTCAAACTTTCCTGTAAGTTTCATCTAAATCCATTTACAACTTTTTGAGTTATTTTGCACATGGACATACAAACAAACACAGATGAAATATGTATAGCCTCCTCCCTTGGCGGAGGTAAATGTCCAGGGCTCAACATTAGCATTGGCCAAGTGCAGTGGCTCAGCCCAGGGCCACAAAAAAATTTATATCATGCCACCAAATTTCCAAAAAGGTTATCATTGTCAATGGGAAATGCATGTTGAAGCAAAATCAGCCCATCCTCAATGGGTTTTAAAAGAGTTAAAGGCCACTTCCATGGCATAATTAAATTATTCAAGAAAGTCACCAGATGAAAAAAATGAACTCCAGCAGTGAATAACACTAGTTACTAGAGTGCAGTACACATAACTGTTAGGCCCAGATCTACAGCACAAGCGTGCCTGGCCCTGTGCATGGCTTTTTTTAGTTTTACAACATCATGAATGTTATTAAGAATATTTCGGGACTAGGGCCCTCCTGACGTAATTTATGATAGGCGGAAGTACCAGCAGACTATCAAGGTACAGTTAAGCCGCCGCACACTAAGCGATCAGACTGGTACGACCTTAAAACCGGAAGTGTGATGTCACCAGCCTTGCCAGTTTGCAGCCGTGCGACTGGGTCTAATAGTGCCAGTCATATAGATTTGACATGTTGAATTTCCATGACCGGTCATGGGCTTTCAGCCAATCACAGTACATCATTATGCGAAGAGCATAGAAGCGCAAGCAATGCGCGCGCTTCTACACTCATTGGTAAAATGTACTGAAGCCAGAACGGTCGCAAGCCTAATGTTAATTAGTTGTGAAGTCTGATCGTATAGTGTGCATTGCCAGGTCGTACGACCAGGGCCCCATTTCATAAAGAGTTTATTTGATGACAACTCTTTGCTGGAATGGCTATTGTCATGGTAACGACAAGAATACAGCTTCCTGATTGGCTGTTTGCCGTGGAAAGTTGTCATTCCAGCAAGAGTTGTCATCCTAACATCTTTTATGAAATGGGGCCCAGGTCTCAGAGTCATGGTCCTAAGTTCAGGTCATATTCTAGTCGTGAGTCGTACAACTGGAGAATGTGCAGCCGGCTTTTTAGTCACCTGTGTGCTGGTCTATACAATACTAATAGACCTCTTCATATAATGCCTAAATAGATCCTTGTCATTTGATTGGTTGTTTGACATTGATCATTCGTCCCATTCACTATGACGTCATCATCCTTGCAGTTGTGGCTCCATTTACCGTGCAATTTTGGATTCATACGATTTGCTCTATTGCACGTATGCCGAAAGCCCGGCACACTACGCATGTAAAAAACACTTGCGTTTACAGTGCCAGTGGTGTATGCAACAGTGTGCTAGTAAAGCAAAGCGCTCAGTGAGCACTCTCTCGATCTCAGAATAGTCAGATTCTCTCGTTTCTGAATAAAACATCAAATGACAAGGATCTATTTTAGGCATGATATAAAACAAATAATACTTGCTTTTCATTCGTGCAATGGACAAAATATTTCATTTGGTGAAAGATGAAATCTTTAATCCATTCAACTTGGCTGTGCCTCGCTGTGAGTGGATCATTTCATCTTTCACCTCATCTTATCAGTGTCATGAAATATTCTGTCCATCGCACTCATATAACCTAAACATTCATTATTTGTAAAATATAGTCAACTGCAGTCGAATGAATGTAACGTAACAAAAATTGTTTGAACTGATACAAGTCTATGCATGTATGTAACTAACCCCGGGACGCTCCGTATACACAGTTACACACTGTGGGAGCGTCCTGAGTCAATAGAGTGCTATATCGGTAAGCTTGAAAAACATACACAGTCTGTCACAGATTTTCGCACCTCCGTAAGTTTCGAATATCACGAGGAAAAAACGTACTTTTATAGTATACATAAGATTCTTATCTAATTAATACCCTTCGTTCACCTTGTTCTTGTTCACACTGGTCCAATGATCTTGAAAAAACGTTTTTTTCACGGCCATATACGGGTCCGTAGTCCTAGCTCCCCATCCCATTCACCATTTTCGAAATCAGTATGCAGTACACTGCGCACGTAAATATTCATGTGCTGGCGGAGTCGCAATGCGTTTAGCCTTCTGACAAGGCCTGCGCGCGCGCACCCACCCAGAAAGCAACGCAATATACAGCGAGAGGGTTTGCCAACAGTATGATAAAGCCTTGCCACAAAGCTATACGACTTGACGTCCAGCGCATGCGCACAAATCTCAATTCCATTGACCGTATAAGCTGTAGTTCTCCCGAGTTCCTCTCGACCGAGTCGCATTTAACTCATCAAACCGAGCAGAAAGGGACTATTGCCAGAACCAAAAGTTGAACGCAGTCAGTCTTCAACATTACATCTTCACCTGTAAGTCTTCATATTGCAGAATTTCTGCGATTTCATATTGATTTTTAGGCGCTACACTTCGCCTGTCATGATCATGTCTGCTACAATGCGCAGCCCCAACACTGCGTGTTGGGGCTGGTCGCAGTTAGTATGTAACGAGCTAGGCCTAAAGGTCAACTGTAACAACCCTGCCAGACTGCTGGTGGTGCTCTACCACAGAAGGCCTACAGCACTAACGACTTTATACTAGTACGTTTAGGCTCGCTGGCACAGAAAACCTACATTTGTACGTAAAAACAAGTCGCAACCTACTGCCAGGCCAGCTGCAGCTGCATCGCCGGACGGACTCTACACGCACACGTCCCAGCGTTGCAGGGCTCAAACCGATCAAGAGCTACTGAATACCTGGCGCCTGGCCGCTGCTATATTATGCAGCAGCGTAACACTACTATCTACAGTACAGTAGGGGATCGGGGTTGACTGAATGATGTGACTGTAAAACCTCGCTTATTTGCTAGATACGTCACATATATTCCCAAATGTAATTCATCTGAGATGTACATAACACCATAACGTATCAAATACTGAGAAGAATTTATATCAGTGGTAATTATACTTACTCGGAAATGAAATCAGTAATATCTTCGTGTGGGAACTAGGGACGCCATCGCCATGTCAGTTGTAAACTACGAAGATTTGGAATATTCTATTATAGACACGGGGGTGCTTGATTCACAATAACAGTGCCTGTTACGCCTCACTAGTCCTATTCTTCATGCACTCTTCTCTTCCTGAACGAATGGTGTCAAGTATCGGCCCAAATAATCATATAAAAATTAGTGAGAGATGATAGTATCACCTTCATGGTCAGCAGTTTCTTAAAATTTACGAAACATGCTTCGTTTGTGTTGAAATAGAAACGTAAGGTCCCTCTTCCCCGTGGATTGTATTCACCCACATTTGAGTAATCAAGCGTGCCTAGCTGAAGAGCTAGATCTTGAGCGAAATGGATAACGTCGAGTACATTTGTGTTTTTATCGTCTCTTTAGCGAATAAAGCAGGGAGCTCCACCTCCCTGAATAAAGCAAGCGCGTGTGTGTTTGTGTGTGTGCGTAGAAGCGATGCGAAACAATAAAACTAATCGATATTTAGTTACTGTGAGAATAAACTGTTTTACGTACCAAGTAGCCCGTACCCCACGTTTTGCGTCATCTTGATCAATGGACAACTTTCAAGGCGTGTTTTTTCGAGCAATAACAGATTTTGTGGAGAAACAATGTATATCTTTGTACAGTACTAAAAATTGATCTGGTACAATTTGATTTTCCGGAAAGCGAGCTATATCCGGGGTGTGGGGCTGTTTTAATTCGTGTACGGGTTTTTTGTTTTATGTTTGTTTGTTTGTTTGTTTGTTTGTTTGTTTGTTTGTCTGTCTGTCTGTCTGTTTGTTTGATAGTTCTTGTTTCCTGCATGCTAAACTACATCGACATATATATGTCGTGAGACTCCACAGGAGCTAATATTGATTGGACAAGTCAATACGCGTCGAATGATTGAAAAAGACAAAATAGCTACTATAGTGCCCTTGAAATATTGCTACTATAAATCTAACATGGCGTCACATGCATGGCCAGCGGAACCGGGTGGGGGGGGGGGGGGGGGGGCCTCGGGTCCCCCACTTTTTTGCACCATGCAAAGGAATCAAGGTGTCACCACTTTGGCCTACCCTGGAAGTGGCACTAGAAAGAAATAGATAGAGATCTTGAAGTGTGAGCGCGGTAAGGTTATGTTTTTGCGCTTAAGACCTTTTTTTTTCTTTTTTTTTTTTTGCTTGTCAGCTGAAGAAACCGGGAAGTGGAACCAGAAGTTGCGCTGAAGCCCCCCCCCCCCCTTTTTTTTTTTTTTGCTTGTTAGCTCATGAAACCCGGAAGTGCCTCCCCCCCCCACTTTTGAAAACGCTCCGTCGGCCCTGATGTGATGGATATCTTCTTCCTGTTCAGTATAAGTCCATCTTTAGTGTATCGTCATACTGTTATAAGTTACCTATTGCAGATTTCAGCCTTTGCATAATTCCAAAAATTTCAGAGGTATACTGACCGGCTAGGTTATCCTCACATATTAACCCCTTAATTATAGTTATGACATCAGGAGGAGGAATGAACGGAGTTGTTAATTTAAAGGACAAGTTCACCTTCATAAACATAAGGATTGAGAGAATGCAACAATGTTAGTAGAACACATCAGTGAAAGTTTGAGGAAAATTGGACAATCGATGCAAAAGTTATGAATTTTTAAAATTTTTGTGTTGGAACCGCTGGATGAGGAGACTACTACAGCTTGTGAGTCATATGCGTACAACAGTATAAAGAAAATATAAAGAAAATTCAACATATTTTCACTTTTTTCACATAATAAAAGAGCACTTGACTTGGCTCTTTCTAAAGGCAGGGGGGATAATATTACCCATAACATTTGTCGGTAACGAGTCGGGGGAATGTGAACTTTTTTCATAAGATGAAATTTTGTGAAATTCTCTTTATATTTTCCTTATAATGTTGTACGCATGTGACATCTAAATTATTCACACACTGCAGTAGTCTTCTCATCCAGCGGTTACTGCACAAAAACTTCAAAAATTCATAACTTTTGAACGGATTGTCCGATTTTCCTCAAACTTTCAATGATGTGTTCTACTAATATTGCTACATTCTCTCAATCCTTATGTTTATGAAGGTGAACTTGTCCTTTAAGTACAAACTTCTTAAAAGCTAGAAAATTTAATGCCTAACATATCTTTGGCAGATGAGTAAACAATTAGGGGCCTAATTAGCTTTTGCTTCAGGCGCAATTGCTCAAACTGTGACCGCTGTACACCTTTATGTGGAGCCGGGAAATGTGCAAACACCGGGAAATGTGCAAACGCCGGGAAATGTGCAAACGTCTCGCCGGGAAATGTGCAGACGTCTTGCCGGGAAATGTGCAAATCTCTAAATTTCATCAACGGGAAATGTGCAAACGTGACGCCGGGAAATGAGCAAATGTTCAATTTTGCCGGGAAATGTGCAAAAGCCGCCGGGATATGTGCAAACCGTTCATTTCACCTATATTATGTATAGATGGAAGAGCTACTCTCAATCAAGCATGTGGATGAACCATTACTACCTTTACCACATGTCTTAGCCACCACCTGTCTATATAGCGACCACTTGTCTTTTTTAAAAAACATTTTCAACATTTCTTGTAAACCTCACGACGGATTTTCACCAGATTTGGCAGATAGCATCTTAACAGTGATATGACCGTAATTTGTTAAAACGAGTCCCCCCACCATCACCGAAGGAGGGGGGGGGGGGGGGGTTGAAGCCTCAAAGTCCCTGAACTATATGTTTTTTTTTTCTCTCTCTTCTTCTGCCGAACCGAAAAAAAGATAGAGCAAAGTCACTGCTTTGAAGACATTTGTGACTGAAATTTCATTATTTTATTATAGTGGATCGAGGGGTGCCCTGATTTTTTTTTTTTTTTTGGGGGGGGGGGGTGACGCAGAGGAGAGGGATTGTCCACATTTTCAGCATCTTCATAAATCTCACGACAGATTATCACCAAACTTGGCAGATAGCATCTTTACGGTGATCTTTATTTGTTAAAATGTTTCCTACCCCCCCCCCCCCCGCCAAAGGGGGGGGGGGGTGGGGAGATGAAGCGTCAGATCCCTAACCTCTGGAATTTTTAAATCTTCTTCTGTCAAACGAGAAAAGATAGAGGTAAGTTAGTGATTTTTATATGAAGACATTAATGACTGAAAATCATGTTTGATTATGGCGGGTGCCCAGATCGGGGGTGGGGGTGGGGGGGGGGGGGAGAAGGAGATAGGGTTTTTCACATTTTCAGCATCTTCTTTACAAATCTATGGGATTTTCATCAAACTTGGCAGATATCATGTTTATGGTAGTGTGAACTTTAATTGATAAAATGGGGGTTCAAGCCTCAGAGTTCCTAAACTCTGGATTTTTGTCTTCTTCTGTCAAACCGGAAAAGATAGAGGTAAGTTACTGCTAATGAAGACGATAGTGACTGAAATGTCACGTTTGATTATGGCGAATCCAGGGGGGGGGGGGGTAGAGTGAGGGGAAGAAGGGGGATTTTCCGAATTTTCTGCATCTGTTTTAGAAATCTTTGACGGATTTTTACCAAACGTGGTAGCATCTTATAGGGTAATAGAATCCCACTTTGTTCGAAACGGCAACAAGTCCAATATGGTCCCTTTCCCCAAAGCGGAGGCTAAGACGAGGGTAGCCACCACGTGACGGTTATAGCAGACGTGAAATTTCATCAAAATAGATTTCTATTACTCTTAGTTGTACAGAAAATTTCTTCAAATATGACATTTTGTATTCCTTTTGTCATGCGTAGGGTTTTCAAGAAATACCTGAAATTCTGAATTTCACCCGAACGACCCCACCCCTCGTCTCGGTCCCTACTGAGGGGCTGAGAGGGGGGGGGGCTCTAACTCCTCCCACCTTTGGGGTTGGGAACGTGAAAATTCGTCATAGATTTTTTCAAGCGAATGGAGAAAATTTGGAAAATCTCCTTCCTCCCCCTCACCCGACCCACCCCCGATCAGGGCATCCCTGCACCCGCCATAATCAAACATGAGATTTCAGTCATTAATGTCTTCATAGCACCTTAATTCTTTTTCAATTCTACAGGAGATAAATATCAAAATCCAGAGTTCAGGGACTCTGAAGCTTCAACTCCCCAACCCCAACCCCCTCCTCTTCGGCGGGGAGGGGGGGGGGATCATTTTAACAACTGAAAATCAAATTAGGTGAAAATCCGTTGGGATTTTTCAAGAACATACAGAAAATGTGGAAAATCCCCCTCCTTTCCGTCACACACCCCTATCAGGGCACCCCTGGATCCGCCATCATCACACCTAAAATTTCAGTAACAATACTGTCTGCATTATAGCATTAAGGTAGTTCTATTTTTTTCGGTTCGACAGAAGAAGATTAATAATTCCAGAGATTTAGGAATCTTAAGCTTCACCTCCCCGAAAGGGGGCTGTATAGATAGGGAGGGGTGTTGAAGCTCTCAATCCCTATAGACTTTTACTGTTTTTTGAGGGAAACCAAGCGGGGAAAGGGCACCGGCGTAGCTAGGATTTCATCGGGGGGGGGGGGGGGAGGGGGTTATGCGAGGGAGCGAGCAAGGGGGGGGGGGGTGGAGGGTGTGGAAGTGCCTGTTGTGGAAGGGGGTTGACCCCCTATAAATGGATTATGGAATGACGGTGTGAAACGACAAATTACTGGCAGCAATATCAAGAGAATGGCATAACGATTACATGCGAGCGAGCTTGAAAATGTTGACATTTTACAGTCCAAAAACTGCCGTTTGTAGCCATATTTTTTTTTTTTTTGCTTTGGAAATTAAGGGGGGGCCACCGGGCGCAACTGCCGGCAATTACTGGCAGCAACATCAGAAGAATGGCATAACAATTAAATGCGAGCGAGCGGAGCGAGCGAGCTTGAAAATTTTGACATTTCACAGTAAAAAAAACTTGTAGCTATATTTTTTCGCTTTGGAATTTAAGGGCGGGGGGGGGGGGGCGCACCGGCCGCAATTCCGCTGCTGGCAATTACTGGAAGCAATATCAGGAGAGCATAACGATTACATGCGAGCGAGCGGAGCGAGCGAGCTTGAAAATTTTGACATTTTACAGTCCCAAAACTGCCGTTTGTAGCCATATTTAGGGGGGCGCACCGGGCGCACCGGGCGCAACTGCTGGCAATTACTGGCAGCAACATCAGGTGAATGGCTTAAAGGAAAAGTTCACCTTCATAGACATGTGGGTTGAGTGAATGCAGTAATATTAGTAGAACACTATCAGTGAGAGTTTGAGCAAAATCGGACAATCCGTTAAAAAGTTATGAATTTTTGAAGTTTCTGCTCAGTCAAGGCTGGATGAAAAGACTACTATAGCTTGTGATGTCACATGAGTACAACGATATAAAGAAAGAATAAAGAAAATTCAACATATATTTCTATTTTTCTCGAATAACAAAAGAACACTCGACTTCTCTCTTTCAGAAGGCAGGGGGAATAATATTACCCTTAACATACGTCAGTAGCAAGTCGAAGAAATGTGCACTTTATTCAAAAAGTAAAGTTTTGTGAAATTCTCTTCTTATTTTCCTTTATTATTGTACGCATGTGACATCATACACTGTAGTAGTCTTCTCTTCCAGCAGTGACTGCGCAGACACTTAAAATATTCCTAACTTTTGAACAGATTGTCTAATTTTCCTCAAACTTTCACTAATGTGTTCTACTAATATTGCTGCATTCTCTCAATCCTTATGTATATGAAGGTGGACTTGTCCTTTAACAATTAAATGCGAGCGAGCGAAGAGAGCGAGCTTGAAAATTTTGACATTTTACAGTCCCCAAACTGCCATTTGGAGCCATATTTTTTTCGCTTTGGAAATAAAGGGGGGGGGGGGGGGCGCACCGGGCGCAACTGCTGGCAATTACTGGCAGCAACATCAGGAGAATGAAAAATGTGAGCGAGCGAGCTTGAAAATTTTACATTTTACAGTCCAAAAACTGCCGTTCTTAGCCATATTTTTTCGCTTTGGAAATTAAGGGGGGCGCACCGGGCGGAACTGCTGGCAATTACTGGCAGCAACATCAGGTGAATTGCAGAACGATTCAATGCGAGCGAGCGAAGAGAGCGAGCTTGAAAATTTTGACTTGACAGTAAAAAAAACTGCGGTTTGTAGGTATATTTTTTCTCTTTGGAAATTAAGGGGGCGCACCGGGCGCAACCTGCTGACAATAATTACTGGCAGTAACATCAGAAGAATTGCAGAAAGATTAAATGCGAGCGAGCTTGAAAATTTGGACATTTTACAGTCAAAAATCTGCCGTTTGAAGCTATATCTTTTTTTGCTTTCGAAATTAAGGGGGGCGCACCGGGCGCAACTGCTGGCAATTACTGGCAGCAATATCAGAAGAATTTAAATGCGAGCGAGCGGAGCGAGCGAGCTTGAAAATCAGAAGCGGATCTAGAGGGGGGGGGGGTTGGGGGGGGGGTCTAGCAACCCCCCCCCCCCCAAAAAAAAAAAAAAAAAAAAATCCGGGGACCATTTTTTTTTAAATCTTATCTTTATTTTTAAACTTGTAATTTTTTTTCTATTTATGTATTTATTTTATTTATCATTATTATTTTTTTTTTTTTTTGGGGGGGGGGGGGAAACAAATGTCACGGAGTCCCTTGCCCCCCCCCCCCACCCCCCAATCAGCTTTTTTGAGGACACGGGCCACCGCCGAAGTGACAAGCTAGGCCAGCGTTGCCATGTGGGGATTCTCATCCAAAAATCCCCAAATTAAAAAAAAAAAATGGGGATTTTTGAAGTCTTTGGGGATGAAAACTAAATATTTGGGAATGAAAATAACATTGAGTTGTATGTAAAACGAATTTGGGGATTTTCTGTCAAAATTTGGCAACTTTGGGGATTTTTGAAGTGTCGTTTGGGTGGAGATTTTGTGAAGATTTGACCTGGCAACGCTGAGCTGGGCTGCTCATTTCCTGGATTACTTGTTCAAGTTGCTCACGTTTTTATCAGTCTGAGTGACAAGCATTATGGAACCTGCAAATAGGGCAAAGAGGTTGCGGCAATCCAGTCTCGCATCTTTCTTTACTGGAAGGTATGTTTGAATCATGCAAAACAGTTGGCATACAGGGTAAATTACCATACATGGGGGTGTTACGGACGTGTTGTACAAGGCTGACAGTGCTTATTCCAAGGTCCCTAATTCTTTGTATCTGTGTTGTCAACTGGCCTTACATTGCAGGAAAATGCAACTAAATTTTACAAATTTTCATGGGGGGGTTAATTTGGCAATGACCTCTATACCAAAAATAGTGGTGTTTTAGATGCAAGAAAACGCCATTTTCACAAACGGATTTTCAAAAATTCTCCCTACTGTGGGAGGGGGGACACCCCCCTCCCACACCCTCCCCCCCCCCTTTATAAAAAGCTAGATCCGCCCCTGAAAATTGTGACATTTGACAGTCAAAAAAATGCCGTTTGTAGCTATATTTTTTCGCTTTGGAAATTAAGGGGGGGGGGGGGGCGCACCGGGCGCAACTGCCGGCAATTACAGGCAGCAACTTCAGGAGAATGGCATTACGACTAAATGCGAGCGAGCGGAGCGAGCGAGCTTGAAAATCTTTGACATTTTATAGTCCCAAAACTGCCGTTTGAAGCTATATTTTTTTGCTTTGGAAATCAAGAGGGGGGGGGCCGGTGCGCCCCTCCCCCTGGATCCGCCACTGGTAGTCAAGGGTGTCGGTTTATGTTCATGACTGGGGGAGGTATGACCAGCGAGGTGGCGTCGAAGTGACCAAGCGGGGGAAGGATGTCCCAAATCTGCAGTTTAGAGCATCCCCTAATTGTGCGTGTTTGTTTGTGTGTGTGTATTATACATGGAAAAGTTAGGAATTAGCCCAGTTCAAGTCTTTTTATTGGCAATGCAAGACATTTTTATATAGACTAGTATGTAAAGCAACACTGCAAAATCAATGATCTAGCTTTGATATAACCAGGCAGGGGCGGATCTAGCTTTTTATAAAGGGGGGGTTGGGGCGGTATGCGAGGGAGCGTAGCGACCGAGCCCGAGCGAGTGGAGCGAGCGAGGGGGGGGGGGGGGGGGGGAGGGTGTGGGACACAGTAGGGAGAATTTTTGAAAATCTGTGTGTGAAAATGGCGTTTTCTTGCATCTAAAACACCACTATTTTTGGCATAGAGGTCATTGCCATGTGCAATACATAAATAGAAAAAAATAAAATTACAAGTTTAAGAAAAAGATAAGATAAAAAAAAGGTCCCCGGATTTTTTTATTTTTTCATTTTTTTATTTTTTTTTTTTGGGGGGGGGGGTGCAACCCCCCCCCCCCCTCTAGATCCGCTTCTGCCAGGGAGGAGTTAGAAAAGGAGAGACAACTCCTGCTCTCCTTTGAAGTCATGCGCGGCACCGCCGAGAAGTTATGTGCTTAACTACACGTGGAAATCAGGTGCTTTGACAAAAGAGAGCATCACTAATCGGGACTAGCGCTCTCACATCTAGAAATACTTGCCCCTACTGCATTTCGCTCTCTCTCTTTCAATGTGATGGCAACAATGAATTTGTGTACCTTGAATTGGAGCAGCGAATCAAAATGCAGTGTAAACTGACAATTTTAACAAGAAATAGTTTAAAAGCGCGCTGGTGATCACTCCAAAATCTTCGAGTGATCCCTGAGGTCACTCTTAAAGGAGTGAATACAAATAAGAGTAAATTTAGAGTGAAATTGGAGTGAATTTTGAGTGAAAATGCTCATTTTCACTCCTTTTAGAGTGACCTCAGGGATCACTCGAAGATTTTGGAGTGATCCCCTGAGGTCACTCTAAAACGAGTGAAAATGGTAATTTTCACTCAAAATTCACTCCAATTTCACTCTTAATTCACTCTTTTTTGTATTCACTCCTTTAAGAGTGAATATTTTCACTCAAAATTCACTCCAATTTCACTCTTAATTCACTCTTTTTTATATTCACTCCTTTAAGAGTGAATATTTTCACTCGATTTTTTTAGAGAGTAATAAACATAAAGATTAATATTGTCATAATCATGTTCTTATCCTGCAAGTCCAAGAATTGTGCAGTTTCATCCCTACCCATCAGAGTGACATTAGAAAGTTCATCGCGACATGACTTTCGAAAAGAAGTGGAAAATCATTTGATTCTTGAATATGATATACGGTTTATAGTATAGGTCCCTATATTTATTATTGCCATTATAAGGGCTAGGGACCCCCTATAGTTTACTGTTAGCCCGACCAGACGACGTGTGAAGCATGAGTGACGCTTAGTGATACTTTTAGTATATGCGGTTAACAGGATGAGTAACGCTTCGTTTGAAGGTTAGATGGTTGTTTCCATGGAAAGTGAAATAGGGTTATATAGTTATTCCAAAGGTTTGTTATTCCGAAACACACAAATTCTGTGTGAAGCTGTTCAATAATCTGAAATGAAATAGGATTCGTCAATCTGAACGGGTGCACACCACAAATTCGACACTCACGAAGCGGTGGATACCAGCCCACGAGTCATAGAACCCATAGAGTTCGACACTATAGGCAAATAATTACAAGGTCCATTGAGTTCGACACTATGGCCCGAATTCACGAAGGTGGTACAAAATGAAACCATGGTTTAAACCATGGACAAAAACCATGGAGCGCCAAGTGTCGCATGGAATATTTCGTTACGATATTAGTCATTTCGTCGATGAAATGATTATTTTCTAACGAAATGACAACATTTTGTAAATAAATGAACATTTCGTCCACGAAATGATAATTTCGTTAACGGTTCATAGTATACACTGTAGGCCATTTTGTCGACGAAATGACTAATTTCGTATATAGCGAAATATTCCGCGCGACATGGCGCTCCATGGTTTTTTGTCCATGATTTAAACCATGGTTTCATTTGTACCACCTTCGTGAATTCGGGCCTGTAGGTAAAAACAGTGACGAGTTCGATATTACAACACCGGACTTAACCCGTTGAGAACGGTTTGATTTTGCTACAACACGCACTTCCCATAATAGACGGTTGCCCGATGTATACTCGGGACTTGTCCTCAAAGGGATGCCAGTTTTAGTTAACATATAGAGATTCAGGTTTTAACTTTTAATGAAGTAATTAGAAACCACTATGGAATATCAAAGAGCATATACAATTCTAAGAGGTATTAACACTGTTTTATGAAAATCAATATCTTTATTTGTTGTTAAAACAAAAGAAATAAAAAGGAAAAAATGAGATGAAACCCGGAAGTAGCACCAGAAATATTAATTTGCGCCCCCCCCCCTTTACGGAATTCCTGGATCCGCCCCTGTATATAAATAGGATTTGCCTTCACCATGGTTGTGGGTATATAGAATTTGTTTGACTTAGCATGCAGATATTTGATGGGAGCAATAAATTGTCTGCATGGGAGCAAAATTGATGTCATATCACTTGAGAGGTAATGACGTCATATTTCTGTTTTGCTCTGGGAATACGGCATTTTAAGCCTGCGAGGGTTAGAATCAGTTCTAAGTTTTGTCTCTTTGATCGCTTTCACCCCATAAATTTGTAAACACCAGTAGAAAAGAAAATGTGAAACTTTTAAATAGGCCCTATCGTATGGACGGTGATGAATTCAGCGTGAACGGTCAATCATATTCGAGGCACAGGAAGCACTCTCGCCTGTAAGTGCAGAAGGCACCGTTCCGATTTTACCGGTATACAGTGTGACCGGCGTGAAAAAGGGCATTGTGCTTAACCCTATATAAAGCCCAAGGGGGGGGGGGGGGCACATTGTGCCCCCTACCATATTTTCGTTTGCCACTCCTACACTCTTAACCCGATTTCAACCAAATTTGGTGATTTTTCCTAAAATCTTAATGCACACATTTTGATGTATAATTTAGCTATGTCCGATATTGCTGGTTGCCATGGCAACCGTAAACTGACAACCATGTTCGTCAGATTTTGCACGATTTTCTGTTCCAATTTCAGTTAACAAAAATGGATGAAATGGGGGTTTTCTTGGCTGTAATTTGCTGAAGGACCAAAGGGTGAAGTAATTATGGTTGTGAATTACCCTGAAATGGTCTTCTTATTATTTCCTTTATTTTCTATATGACATACGCATCAAACAATAGATATAATATAATATAAAGCACATGCTTTAGACGACGCTTCCCATACTATAGGTGTTTTTCTCGACTTCTCGAAAGCGTTTGATACGATAGACCATGATATTTTGCTTTATAAGTTAAGCCATTATGGCATTCGTGGGACAGCTCAAGATTGGTTTAAAGACTACCTTACTAATAGAAAGCAATAATTATGTTTATGTAAATGGATGTGAGTCTCTCTTGAAAACAACTTCTTGTGGTGTCCCTCAGGGTTCCCTACTTGGCCCGTTATTATTTATCCTGTACATAAACGACCTCCAAAATTCGTCCCAGATTCTTTCTTTCATATGCTTTGCTGATGACACAAATTTATTTCTTTCACATCGTAACTCAAACACGCTTATACATAATATGTTAAACAATGAACTGAAACTTGTTCAGTCCTGGATCCACGCAAATAAGTTGTCACTAAATATTGATAAGACGCATTATATGCTGTTCAGCAATTCTCTGAACTCTGTTTCTGATTATGTTAAGATCAATGGTATCAATTTAAACCAGGTAGATAGTATCAAGTTTCTGGGACTTTACATTGATAGTGATCTATCCTGGAAAACCCATATTAACTATTTAAGTAAAATTTTGTCCAGAAACATTGGAATTTTAAACAAGCTGAAATATAATTTCCCCATACATATATTACAAATTATATATTCAACAATGATTTCCCCTTACCTCAACTATGGAATTCTAGCATGGGGTAATTCGTCCAAATTTTTGCTTGATTCGCTATTCCGTCTTCAAAAACGCGCCATCAGAATTATCAATAACGCCGGATATTTATCTCATACAAATGAATTTTTTCACAAGAATAAAATTTTGAAATTGATTGATTTGTTTGATTACAACCTAGGTATTTTCATGTATAAATACTCAACGAATGATCTTCCTGATGTTTTTCTTCACATGTTCAAAAGAAACTACTCAGTTCACAATATTATCCCACCCGCCAACGGGACGCTTATCACCTTCCACGTACTCACACAATTTTCGCGATGAAAACAATTATGTATGCGGGACCGAAATACTGGAACGACCTCCCCCCTGAACTCAAAGGTTGTTTATCACTATCATCCTTCAAATGCAAATTAAGACAGTCATTACAAAAAGTCTACACACGTCGGCGGACAAACTCTTAATGAGGTATGATGTCATATTTTCATTAACATACAACCAATTGAAACCCGTTGCTGGTAGTGTATAATGAATATTCATTAATTGATCACGCGTTGACCTCATTTGCATACAAACACAGGTCAAAGATATTAGCCAATCACGAGCTAGCGCTGGACGGCTGGCTAGCGTGGTCGCGCTCCGCGAAATACCAGCATGCGATGCGCGCAGCTAGCTGTATTATGCATGCACTGAGGGGATAGCTAGCTAGCTATACTAGTAATATAGCTAATGTGACTAGATGTAGTTGTATACGTAATATTACGTATGCATGGCGCATGCAACACAAGAAAGTGTTAGAACTTATTTCATATTTGGACTTCATCGAGTAGGGCTCTAGACCTCTATTCTACAAGTACGAGACTACTTCATTCTGGAACCAATGAATGAACACCCAACCCAAAGACCAAGGAGAAGATGTGCTTCATATTGCATCGGACATTTCAAAAAACTTCAAGAACTTCCAGAATTAGGCCTACCGCGGAGACCAAGGAGAAAACAACTGCAGTGCCAGTGGAACAAAAAGTCAGCATTTGATGTCGAGGTAGGCCTAACGTTAAACTCTACTAAACATCATTCTAATATTTTGAAGCATGTTTAAGTATTGTCTCATGTAACTGTTAGCGCCGATGTAGAATATAACGAATCAAACTAGTGTAATTTATAGAGGGGATTAAACTAGTAAAAGTCAAAACTATTTATGCATTCATCAAACAGTCACTAGTAAAAACAGTCAGTAACACTAACAGTAAGGTATACTGTAAGGTATACACTTACACTTACTGTAAGGTAACACTTACTGTAAGGTATACACTCTAGTCTGTAGTGTACTAGCTATAGTAACTAGTACTAGTACGTAGTATTAACGTAGTAACAGCACCAACCGTAACCCGGTCCACCAGGGTCAGTGAGCGGTAATTAACACGAATGAGCCTTTTTCTTGCGTATTCAGCGGCAGTTAAATAACGTCCCTCAATTGTTCTAGCCAAGTTACAGTCTCGGGAGCAGGCCTCAGGCTTAGGGTGTAAATTAGGTCCCCCAACATGGACCATGTTGTCAGGAAGGCGGGTGATATGAGCGCCCATCTGGGGGGCGTTTCATCAACAAGTTCGTCGGAGGTTTTCACCGACAAATTTGCTATCAGCCAATCAGACGCAAGGATTTCAGTAGCTTTCAACAGTTGTCAGTGTATATCACTGACAAAAAGTTTACCGTTTCATGAAACGCATCACGTCCTCGACCACGTAATCGTAACACCATGGTTACTTCCTGTCTCCCCCCCCCCCCCCCCCTCCCCCCGACCCGGGGGAAAAAATGGAAAAAATTGGATTAATTTTTTTTTTCATCATTTCATTTTCATTTTCATCGACTGTAAATCTGACGTTAGTGTTTAATAACTGTCAACCATATTAAAGCACTGAAGCACAGCAGTATTTAATAAAAGTCCCAGTAAAAAAATAATATCGAACACTTTAGAGACAGTAGTGCGTGGGTAGCTTTTTTCTTATTTCCGTGAGTATTATACTATACTTATAGCACAAGGTGATAGCTTATTAAGTATATTGTCTAGATTGTTCATCTCATTCTAGAAAATCGTTTTCATCATTTCATTTGATAACTTATCATAGAAACTCTAGTTCTTACAATTAATTATTGATGCTCTGTTTATTTTTACATGAAAGATTCTGGAGGAAGATGATCACACGGTTTTAGTTCACTATACCGGATGGGGGGATCAGTGGGATCAGTGGCTGGAAAAGGTAAGATGTATTTTCCAAAATTTAAACTATGGTCAATGGAAAGCCAAATGCCTGTTGACTCCTGCTGATGTGCATGGATGCTGCATACATCTCATTTTATTGTGCTACTTATTCATCTTCACATGTACTTGAATAGATTTTCAAACATTTTTTTCATTTTCTCAAACCTAAGCTCAAATAAAGATAAAAAATACTCCAGAGCACAGTCTGGAGAGGACATCATTTGCCAAACACAAATCAGTTCAACTAACAGGAACGTACAATAGATACTGCAATGTTGTCTTCCCAGAGCTGATCACTTCTTCATAATTATATACAATACCAGCATAGAAGAGAATTCCTATGTCAGAAATGCTGTCCATCTCTTGGAAAATGAAGGCACTGTGAATGTGTTGTACAAAGTCCCTAAAAAAGTCCTATGCTCCAAAAGCTCTTGGGAAGTTAAATTCCACTGTCAATTGTAGAATTTAGTTTAGCTGACTTGCGTTTGACAAATGATGTCACCTTATAGAGTGTGATCTGGAGGGTTGTTTATATTTACATTTTTGTTTTTAGGGGGAAGCTTAGATTTGAGGAAATGATATGATTGACAAAAATGTTAGAAAATTTGTCATACATTGTATACAATGTGAAGATGAACAAGTAACGCAATAAAATGAGATGTATGCGGTATTGCACGTCACCAGGAATCAACATGTATAATTGGTAGAGATGCTTGTTCTTAATTGTGTAACATAATTCAAATAATCTATCAGGAATCTTCAGTCACGTGTCTTTTCGTGCTTACTTGAATGCCCTATGGTATATGGAATCTAAATAATGTTTTTACTCTGTAGATTGCTCTAATGTGAAACTGAATGCCCATTATGAATTTTTTTTTTGTTGCCCTATATCGAAATTGAATGACTCTCTATACTCTTCCATGCACTAATACGAAATTGAACAGGAAAACGTATATTCCTAATCATGTAACCCATGTTTAACATTAAACTGCCGAAGGGATAAAGCCATTGTTATAATTCAGTTATACATTGTACATGATTCCTTTCTACCTACTTATCCTTCGTGTGTATACTTACCACTTCTCTAATAAATGATGGGTGCTTAGTATTATCATCTTTGATTTACAGAGAGATTGTATGAACTTGACTTTTAATTTCAGGCGGATCTCATCACCAAAGAAGATTTTTCAGGCAGCTGCGGAACAGCAAGTGATGTCAAGACTGCGCTCAGGCTTGCCATAAAGGAAAAACTTACAATCAGCATAAACCAGAATCCGGAGTGCGTGGCACGTGTCCCTGTAGATCCACTGGTGTTCGAGGAAGTATTTGCACTTTGTAAAAATACTCAAGACCGTAACCTAATGAATGAGCTGAATGCCATCCTCGGACCCGACTGGAACGTAAGAATAACCAATATGGCAGGGGATTTCGCATACGTGAAAGAAAAGGGCCTTTACCTAAAGCTCAGGAAAATGAGACCAATTACCGAATTTGTGGAACGTAGTGGTACCCTGCAAGAACATCACCTGGAGAGAGGGCACTATCTGATGTTGAGGTTCATAAGGTCGTATGGAACTCGAGAAGAGTGGAAACAACAGAAATGAAGTCAAGACACAACAACGTTTTGTTTCAGGGTTGTTTAAGAGTTTTACAGTTTCTTAGTTTCAAAGTTATTGAGACATTTTACACTCACACGTCATTTCCATATTTTTTATGCAGTTTGATTCATTCATGAACTATGGCATACTTTTTTTTAAATGTAGATTTGGCTTTTGTTACTGAAGTTACAAAGTTACATATGCATAAGGGTCCACAACAGGTTTCAAACATTGTGTTTTCTTCTATATGTCAACATTATTCTATGAATATTTCTTCAACTCCTCGTCTACTGAATGCAATAAAATCGTATCTAATCAGACCTAAAGGACTTTTTTCTCGAATAAAGCAGTCACGACGTGGAGGGAAGCAGCGAGCTCTGTTCAGTAAGTGGCTTAAAAAGACAAAGACATGGCAGCTTAAAATTTTGCAGTCAGAATGTCCGCAAAAAAGTCTGCTTGATACCATAAAGAAACTGAAAAGAAAAAATGAGAAGTTGACAGACATAAAACAGAAGCTTGAAAAAGCTTTGAAAAAGAATGAACGCCTTGAATTGATCAGGAAAAAGTACAAGAAACGTGCTCTGCATCTCTCTATGTTACTGAGAAATAGACAATCAGGCAAGCGATCAGCATGGATGAGAAAAGAACATTACTCAAGGAGACATGCCAGGAGACTCTCAATGCATCTCAAAGAAGAGTGTCGGGCCAGGTTGCAATTTCTTGATTCGTGGGGAGTTCGTGTCATACATATCACTGTAACAGACACAAACAGTGGAGAACTGAAGGATATTTCTCTGATTGAAGATACAGAAGAGTTGTGTAGCATGACAGGATGTAATGAAGAGGACATTTTACAAAGGGTAAATCTCGCCGTGCTAGTAAAGGATGCTCATGGCATCTCAGATGAGTCTTGGAATGCACTTGCGTGTATCAGCAATATCCCGAATCTCAAAAAAGTAAAAAGCCACATGACAATCACTGAATGCGAAATGGATATCCCTTTGTCCAAAACCAAGTCGTCTAACCCAGGAGTTCAAAGAGATATAAAGGTACTTTTGAAAAAAGAAATTGAATGTCTTGTAGACAAGGGCATACTTGGAAAAGGTAAGCAGAACGTAGATGTGAAGATAACTGGAGATGGCACAGTGGTAGGCCATTGGCATTACGTGAATGTCACATGTACAATTCTAAACGATGAAGCCAATGCAACTTCCGCAAGTGTACATCATCCCATAGCGATACTTTGCGATGAAGAGAAATACAGTCAGTTGAAAGAACACTTGGTGGATATAGTGCAGGATGTAGCTTCCTTCACAAGTGTTGTCATTGACGAGTTGGAGTACACTATTCGATATCATTTATCAGGAGATTACAAGTTTCTTCTAACCATCTGTGGAATGGGAGCGGCCAATTCCAAATATCCGTGTATCTACTGCCTGATTGATAGTCAACATTTGCATGTTACAGCTCCAAAACAGCCCAGGAGAATCGGTGAAAAGGGATATTCCTGTGTACGAGATCCTATATTCAAGTCGATCGGAACGGAGAACGTAGTTTTTGATACGTTGCACATGTATCTTAGAATCACAGACAGGTTACTGAAGAAGATTATTCAGATGATCAACGAGCTTGACTTGCAAGAAATTGGATCAGTGAGTAGGTGTTATGCTCCTGAAAAAATGAAAAGATGCGCTAAGATGGAAGACATCTTGAAGAAAGCAGGTGTGCGTGGTGCTCCTCTGGCTTATGACAAAGATGCCAAAATGGTCAAATGCCGGGATCTGAGAGGACCAGAAAAACAAAAAGTTGAGAAAGTCTTGGATGACATAGAAAAGCTTGTTGACTCTCATGCACACGGACATGTAGTGGTAAATGCATGGCGCAGGTTTAGGGTTCTGTATGACGATGTTCGATCATTCAAGAAGGCTGAGGCCATGTCTCCTGACAGGCCTGCCAAATTGACAAAGTTGAGAAATGACTTGGTTGAGTGGTATGACAACCTGGTAGATGCTTGCACTTCGAAGATAGCAACCCCCTACATGCATCTCTTTGTAGTACATGCCGCTGATATCATAGAAAGGCTAGGTTCTATCCACATATTCAATGCTCAGGGACTAGAAAAATTAAATGACATGACAACAACGGAGTACTTTAGAGGTACTAATCATCGAAGAGGAGTTGAGTCACTAGTCCAGATCATGCGAAGGAGCAATAGACGCCTCTACCGTGCACACAAAGGCATAAAACTTCCACGAAAATCCTACAAGTGTGGAAAGTGTGGCAAATATGCTGGCCATAATAGTGCTACTTGTCAAATGTAGAATTATGTCACAATGAATCATAAATGGTTCATGCACATCCAGTCACCCAGACCATACAGAAGCAATGAAAAATTAATATGGATCTTTATGTTCATCGTTTTGTATAATAGTACAGAGATGTTGTTGATGTTCAAGATAGTATGCATGTCCAAAAAAAAAAAGGAGAAAAACGCAGGTGTTTAAACTTTGGGGTACTCTGCCCTACTTTGGGTAAAGGAATCAATTGACAAAACTGACAGTTATTGTAAAAAAAAAAAGATAAATGTTTCTGTCATTCTTTAGTGACGCCAATGTAATGTCATGATGTCTTGCCCAGCACATCACTTGGTAGGATGAGTGTCCATGCACAAGAATTGACTACTAAGAGCGCACTAGATAGAGTATGAAAATATCACTAACTCAGATTGGATGGTATGTCATTTGCTTCCAATTGCCAAAGTAGAGCAGTACTGTTCTGATGGAAGTCAACTTTTTGAAACTTAAAAATTACCCTTTGAAGAACATTGCATAATTGTGTATCTTTCCTGAGAATATAAGGGTATAAAGTTCTATTTTCAAATGTCACCGTTTCATGTTTAATAATGTTACTATGATGGATGTACATGGCAAACTTTTTATGCTTCCGCCAGAAGAGGTCCGAGAAGTTTTCGGGTTGTCCGTCCGTCCGTGGATCAATCAAAATGCTACCAATTGTATATGATTTAAAGAATACAATGCCATCTAAAAAGCCCGTAAAAGAATCGTTGATGTAATATGCATTAGCTTCTATGATCGCAGGTCTCAATTACTGGTATGTCTTGAACATTATGTGCACTTCATTGAGCCGTAAGTCTTTACGCAATAATCATGATAATGACAACGGCTTGCAACTATGCAAACTACTAGTATTTCTTCAACTTTATTTTGAAATAATTTTTAAAATGTTTATATTTGATTTTTTTCAAACATATCTCACGTTTATAGAGTACAGCTTTGGGTCAAATTCTACTTTTTATAAGGTGTTCTGAATTTTTGCAAATGATAGTGCAGTATCATTGTTAGGACCTATTGTATTCCTTCACAGTACATGCTAAAGTGCTGTGTCGTGCACACTTAAAAAAGTGTTCATAATCATATCCATGTATATCAGTTAAACGACTTAGAAGCAATGAACACATGGCCCAGTTGTTCTGAAATAGAAATGAGTTTTGGATATGGATTCCTAAATGGTAGTTCTGAATACATGCACTCTGATACAATGATGATACAAACAGGTAATACATTGTACTATATTAGCAACTGAAATTTTCATGATGTTCCTTGTTATCGTTGCAGATTATGAAATTTATATAAGGTTATTTTTTTTTTTTTTAGGGAATGTGGTGAATTATAATGTAATTCATTTTAAATCTTTCCAAACCTCCGTGAAATGTATAAATTGACTCTCTCATAATCGAAATATCCTAAAGATAAAGTCATCAAAAATATAATTGTATTGGCTGGAATAGTTTAGCTTATGAGTCATGCAGCCTGCTTCACCCGAAAGCTCATCAGCACTGACCAGTATTTTTGCATTCAAAAGAGAAGACGATACAACCCTTCGTGCCGTCTTCTTCCCTCATAAATGAAAGAAGCAAAACAAAACAAACAAATGGTCAGTCACTGATGAGCCTTATGGTGAAACATCCTGTACGTCTCATTAGCTAAACCATTCAAGCCAATGCAATTATACACACAGCTCCCCTAGTTCAGCGCTTTTCCAAACTTCAGTGTATTATGTATACATTACACTATATTCGTATAAGCAAAAATATACCCCTGTTTTTTTGTTACAAGTTTTACGCGCAAAGGTACAATCCTGCCATGAAATTAATCCGTACATTGTTGACACAATGACTTGTTATTCAATTTCACACGCGCTGGATTCTTTTCTAAACCGTCACATAGTTTTGCAGATATCTACTACCTTGTAGGACTAAATATTTAATTGATAAAGACAATAGATGATTTGTACCAATTCTGTCTCTTGTTAGAGCATTTGTACCAGTTCTGTATCTTGTTAGAGAATTTGCACGTATTGTAATTTTGCAGATGACTAAAAAAAAAAAAAGACTGAATAAAAGCAAATGGCTGTTGGTCTACCTTCATATATACACTGTTTTGTGTTTATGTCCAAAAGGTTTTGTCAGTGTATGACATGTGTATACAGCATGTGCTTGTGTCGATTTTGCTGGGTAGAGGTGTGCCTGTGTGTGTGTGTGTGTGTGTGTGTGTGTGTGTGTGTGTGTGTGTGTGTGTGCGTGTGTGTGTGTGTGTGTGTGTAAGAGAGAGAGAGAGAGAGTGGGGGGGGGGGGTGGCGGGGGATCGAACTCAACGGAATCAAAAAGTAATTACGACAGTGCAGAGCGCAGTGACATACAAGTACATTATGCAATTCAGCCACACAACGACATTGAAAAGTGATTAATAGTTCGAAGTTTATTCATAGCCGTACACAAAAATCTAATCCGAATGATTAAGTGTCAATTCTGTAATGATCAAATTGATATTTTTTTTATATTACTGATGTAATACTTTTCTAGCTGTGCGAGCTGTCTTTAATATTCAATGGGCATATATACCGTATTTTGATTTTGTCATACTCTACTAATACGAGTAGTAGTACGAGTAGTAGTAGTAGTAGTAGGAGGAGGAGGAGGAGGAGGAGGAGGAGGAGGAGGAGTAGTAGTAGTAGTAGTAGTAGTACGTCCAAAAAAAAGTGTATGGAAGGGATTATAGAAGGCAGGAGATGCAGAGCACGCCAGTGCAGTGTGTGGTGTAAATGAGTGGACAGGAAAGAGTGTCGATGTAGTAAGGCGGCCATGAACAGTACAGAGTGTGGAGGTCACAAAGTACACTGTATCCGATCGCGATGCAGCGAGATCATTATTTTTGAATCTGAGGTTCATTTACATGAAGCCAATCACAGCGATCCAGTGGCGTGAGTAGTGATGAATATTAATGAAATGATCACGCGGTGACCGATTGCCCGAAAACCTATTAGCCAATCAGAATGCGGTATCCTAAAGTGCGGCACGCGTTAAATACAGTGTATCAGAGGCAGATTCCGTCAGCAGCTAAGGAATATGAATATTGCAGAGGTACCTATGGGAAAGTTTTTCCAATTGGCTAGATATTTTACATGAATATTCATTAGAATATGATTATTCATTTTAAGGAGTTACTTTTTGGTTGTGCGACAGGAATAGTGGTTCTTTTACGTCTCGAAGTAGGTCATTCTGATGGGACCTCTCCCTGCCTGTTCGCGCGCACCGCGCCGTTCATATAACGCGCGAAAATGTGTGTCCTTATGCGGAGTACTGAATCCTAAGGTGAAAAACAGCTAATTTTCAACTCAAAAGGTACCTATGTAAAATGTGTACAGAAATGTAAAATTTCTGCATCTACTCCTTGTGTACGACCTACATTTCCATTTTGATGAGTTACTTTTACTTCCCGAGATATTACTGCGCAGCTTTGGGCTCATGAACTAGACTTTGCGTGTATTAGCCCTATACCTGTCTATGCACTCAGATGAGTGCTTTTTCAAAACGCGCTCTGCGTATGGAAGATGTCACTTTAGAAATTGTAATGTATTTATTGAATAATTACGCTACATCAGCTCATTGAAATTCTGTTTTGTGCTGTTCAGGACTATCCCGTTATACTGTACTCCAGGGCTGTTGTCATGTTAAACCAGACTTTAAGAGCCCAGCTGTTTGCGCCCTTAAATTCTATCACTGTGTTTATGTATATTTTTCCTTCTTTAAAGATAGCTGGGACGAGGAAACAGCTGGTATTTCACATTTTCACTGCACTGCAACTGGTTGTTGAATGTCTTTTTTTTAATGGATTTGCAGGTGCATGTGTTCCCTTCTTAATACACGCAATGTATACATTTCTAATACTGTCTGAACGGTATCATTGTTATTATAACTATATTAAGTCATATTGTATTGCCAGAACGATAATGGTTCATCCGCCTATATACAGCATGTGGCTTTTCCGACCCCTAACCTGCACTAGAGAAGAATTTGCTATATAACTGTATATTTTGTACTTTTTTATTTTGTTTTTCTCTTATGTTAAGGTCATTGTTGTACCCGTGCTCCCCTTCTCAATCTTAAACTCGTTTTTAACCGGGACCTACGCTCAACAAGCTCGCTTTTAAGTAGGTTCCTTCATATTTCTTTAGCATTCATTCACAGATTCCAAACTTAACAGATCGACCACTATTTTGTTTTACATATTTGCAATATTCTCTGTATGTCATGTATTTCATTTAATTTTGTTAATATTACATTGATGTACTTTTTCATCGAGAAATATGAAAATAAATTGAAATTGAAATAATAGAAATAATCGAAAATACAGCATTTTCCAAAGACTACCCTTTTATTTTATGTTATCTTCACACAAGCTTTGCCTGTAATATCATTTGTTAATCATATTATCAATCTGCAAACTCAAAATTTCAATATTTTGGAAATATGAAATGCGATACCAATATATGTATCCATTCCGAGCAATACATCATAGGTTTTAAATAGTTCTATATATTGTAATGAATAGCGCCCCCATATGTTGACCTTGAGAAATTTCAACCATAACAAATGGTGAAGGTTGACTTGCTTTTCCTTTGTGGTAAATATGAAAATGATTGATATAAAATAAAAACATATATACTTGGGATAAAGAAATAAAAACAAAAAACATTATTTTAGCGTATTTCCTATGTATTTCTTTATATTTTGGTAAATAGCGCCCTCAGTGGATGACCTTGAGAAATTTCAAATGTTGGGTCATGTGGAGTATGATTTGCTCTACCCATGTGCCAATATGACGGTCATACATGATATAATAAAGAAGTTATATAGGGGGGCACAATGTGCCCCCCCCCCCCCCTTGGGCCTGGAAGGGGTCAAAATAGCTTGGGCTTTATAGGGTTAAGAGGCGGCCTGAAGTTACGATAAATTGCAATGAAATCCTGTCACATCATACAGCCAAATTTTGCGTGGCGCCCAATCGGCTGACGAGCAAAAGACAAACAAACAAAAAGGTCCTCGCATTTTTTCTACCAATAGTGGTGCAAAATATTGCCTGACAAGCCAACAAAAAAAAAAAAGTTCTCACCATTTTTTCCTACAAATTTTGGTGCCCAATTCATGGTGCCCAATCGGCTGACATGGAAGCAAGGTTCTATCACTTATGTGCCCGATCGGTTGTTAGAATTGTGGTTCCCAATAATGATAATAATAATAACAATGATGATGATGATCCAATGATAATAATGATAATAATGATGATAATGGTATGATAATAATAATAGTAATGATAATAATAATAATAATAATAATAATAATAATAATAATAATAAAAATAATAATAATCATAATAATGATAATAATAGTAATAATAGATTCCTCATTTCTTGTTTGACAAGCCAAAAAGTACCCAAATTCTATGCTCGCAAAGTGCTCAATCAAAAAATAGGTCTTCTAGCCTACCCTTTTATTGTTAGGCCTAATTTCATCAACAAATTAAAATAAATGCAATAATACACAAAATATTTAGTGATTTCCTTTCTGTCAGCAGTTATTATTATGCTAGAATTATGCTAAAAACTAGTGGTATCCAGAGGGTGCCCCCCTTTATTTTTTGTTAAAACAAAAGAAATGAAAAGAAAAAATGAAAGGGGCGCCTGCTAAGCGCCCCCCCCCCCCCCCCTTAACGGAATTCCTGGAAACAGACGAATTGTGCCAAAAACAGACGTTGCCTAGCGTATTTGAATAGTAATGCTAGATGCTGAAGCGTCAAATAATATGCCAGAAACAGCTGAGAAAGGAAGCAAGAAGCTCCTTGTAGCGCCTTTGTACTCTTTGCTGGCAATAAACTACTAAGTACCAAAGAGCGACTCCGCTCTTTGCATGCTAAGTACTGTACACACGCAGATAACACGCGTAGGCCTACTGCTGAGCCCTAAGACCTAAAACCTGAAACCCGGTTCACTGGTTGCACCCATACCACTGCACTCTAGCACTGTTCATACACGCATCGCACAGTGGTCAATTGATTCGATCTCTCTCTCTTTTCATCAGGTTCGCGCTGGACATCTCGTTGCGGCTTGGACCTAAAGGAGTGCCAGGAATCTTAGCCGTCTCTGAAGAGTCGATTAAATGAACATAGTTCTCGATCCTCCAGTTCATCAGAAACGAAACAGAATGGGTGAAGAAGTCGGGTACGTAGTCAGTATGGTCACATTGTCATTTTACTGTGTCATTCGACTGCCGGTCGACCGACCGACCGGCCTAAAAAAAAAAAAATACAGGTTCCTTATTTCCAGCACAGAAATGGGTATGTGGGGCCACACAAATTTAGCCTGATCGGCACTGGCGGGCATGGCACAGCTCAGCGCTCATGTGGTGGTGATCGTCTGAAACGGAATGTTAATTGGTCACTCTGCCTTAAATAGCTTTAGAGTAGATATCTAGATTTCTAGTCTGGGATGTAGTATAAGAAGTTGCATCTTTTTTTTTTTTTTTTTTGGGGGGGGGGGGGGGAGGGGCTTTCTAATAATTTATGTGAATGTCACAACTCGGGTCATAGTCTAGAGTAACCCCGGGACGCTCCGTATACAGTTACACACTGTGGCTGGTCTAGAGTAACTGCGTCAGTAAGCGGCCGTGCAGCCGTTCGCGGCAGGTACAACATACACGGTAATATACAGCTAAACACAGCATTGCACTGTTACATGCACACTACACATATACTAACACACTAGCAATCAACAAAAACCAACCGATAAAATGGGCACGATCTCTGACGAAAGTGAAATTTTCCCACCTAAATGACAACATATCGCATCCAAAACGAAATTTTCGGTACTTCTTAACATAACAGTTAAGAAACAGTGGTCCAAGAAACTGGATTTTTTGTCGTTTTCTCGATGTTCATGGATTTTGAAAACATATCCTGACGTAAAAATAGAATTTTCGCGAGCCGATGTGGGCCGCCATTTTTTTCGGAAAGTGGATGTTACCATCGAAAAAAAATGAGAAAAACACGAGAAAGACATCAACAACACCGCCAGAATTGCGATCTTGTTTGCGGCCAATGCATGTGCGCACGCTATTTTCACGTGCTTTCGCAATAGGAATTGGCGCTTACGCAATGTTCGCGAGACATGTGAAGGCGTTCAGCTAAAGATCGCGGAGCACGCGCGTATTGCATAGGGATTGTACATCGTGCCGCTAGCAGAAATACTACGTCGCATATCGCCCTTATCGGCGAAAATTGTGCCGGGTTTTGCCCTGGTAAATCATGAAAACTGCGTTGGTCAGTGGTAAATTTCTTTCATGAAAACAATTGCGTTAATGAATAATCTTGTCTATGATATATGAAATGGTTGAAAATAATTTGCCTGATTTGTTTACAAGTTGGAAAAACCGTTAACAATGCTTAAACTGCCGCAAACGGGATATTTTACTCTAGAGGGTCTAGCGTTACTCATAGATTGACACTTGCTTGACAGTCGGTGCGTGAGTGCAGTGAGTGTGAGACGTGTGATTGAACGCGTTTGATAGTTTGCATTTACTGATTAATTGAAATGATAGTATTATTTGCCCTGGCCCTGAACTGAAGGATAAGGAACCTTGCCATTGTCCCCTCAGCATGCTCAGTGCATTGGAAACATATTTCGGCCAAATTGTGATATCGGTCCCCACTTCTTGTTCTGCGTGTGCGTCTATAACTATGATTTAAATAGGCAGTGTATACAACCACACGCGTGTGTCTTTACCATCCAGCCACACGAGTGTGGTTGTAGCCATGGCCCGAGTCGCTGGATACAGCCACACTCGTGTGTATAAATGTTCAGTGTGTACATATCCACACACACACGGAGATGTAGTATACTCGGCTCAAGGAGGTATACCTCCTTGGTATACTGCAGTATATTGCGTAGAGGGGAACAAGCTGTGTGTGGCCACATCAACACGCGATATGATGTACCACCGCAAAGCGATGAACCTACCTCCTAGATTAATTTAATTTAATATTATTTCACCATCTAGACAGATTTACTTTTTCATTTTAAACTTAATTCTCATTTTCTTTATTTGATAAGATGAATTTAAAATCAATAGCAAAGTTACAATTGATTTTGCACTTTGATTTACGATTGATCATGCATCACGTCTTTATTGAGACTTCGCCTTCGTTCGGGTACAGTAACTCGTAGTCGCAAATCGCGCACCTAGCGTACACAGGCAGCCGGCGCGCGGGTCCCTGCTGGTGCGGGCGGCGGCACAACTGCGCTGGCTAGGCTGCTGCTGCGCTGCGCTGAGCGATCGCTAGCACCCGAAGTCACGATGTAGGGCCTACCACCAGCAGTCCAGCGATGTCAATCCGAAGTCCCCCAATTTAGCGGCAGTTGTAACTTTGCTATTGATTCTAAACCCACCGTATCAAGCAAACACGTTAAGAATGGAGCGAAAAAAAAAATATTTGTAAGAAAACAATATTAGAAGGTATGAAAATGAGGTTACTTTCATCGCTTTGCGAGCAAGCTGGTTGTGTGGTGTTCATGTGCTTGACACGCACGGCGTTCAGCTTCTCCGTGTGTGTGTGGGGATATGTACACACTGTACATTTATACACACGAGTGTGGCTGTATCCAGCGATTTGGGCCATGGCTACAACCACACTTGTGTGGCTGGATGGTAAAGACACACGCGTGTGGTTGTATACACTGCCATTTAGAATAATATGTGCAAAGTCTATACTCGGAGGTTGAAAGAAGTCCCCGGCTATGACGGAATGAATGGCGGTGAATGGAGTGGTGGACTATTTCGCGATTATGCCCATATTTCCCAACTATAGTCTATAGACTTCTGTTCTAAACCAAATTGATTAGGCAATTAATTAAGAATTAGACTTGCTTGAGTTGATGTGGTGTGATTGCAAGACTTTGCATGGGACAGCCACCGCCGCGCGCTGCTACCCAAAGCTCTTGAACACAGCTGAGTACTTCACTAGGCAGTAAGCACTAACTAGTGTTAGACCTACCTACCTTTTGCCTACACTGTACGTGAGCATGCATAAACTATTAAAGAAGGATAGGGCAGTATAGGCCCTATCGAGTAGTATTGGGGTGGTGGCTGACCCCCTCAAAGAACTCTTTCCACCAAGTTGACAAGCAGCCAAGTGAATTTGCCTTTGGCTTTGCTTTGACTCCTGAGATTTAAAAAAGAAAAAAAATATGTGTACTGACTGCTGTGCTATGCTATCTTTTTATTTATGTATTTATAACTAGATGGAGGTACTAGCATTTTGCACAGAAATTAATCTTGAAAGAAAATAAGGTAATCGTTTGTCACACGAAGCGAGGTAAACACAAGGTATGCATACGACGTATCTTGTTCATGAAAATGTTACATTGTTTCATGTGCAGGATGTCATTTGCCAGGCCAGTTATCCGAAGTGTGATTGATTTTTAAGGGTTCATGCACAGCTATTGGCTTCATTTGTAAATATTTGACCAAAATAAATTATCTCTCTAGATTATCTGTATTATGCAAACCAAAGAAAAAAGTAGATCCTATATTTATCTGCAGTAGGATTTAGACATATTTGACTCATTTGTAAGTTTTTATTTTCTGCACTTCTACATTGTATTTTGTTTATCTGTTTGGTCACCTGGTGCTTCCTAGTGTATGTTGCACATTCTGTAAAATGTTGGGTAGAATTTTTTTCAATATTGAGCAATGCCATTTCCCTTTTTTACCACTGGTTTTTTATCTGTGATTGAATTCATAATCAAACTATTTGAAATCATAACTTTAATATGTTGCAGACATACATTTGCATTTTACTTTTCTTTGCAGTAAAATCTTTGTGGGTGGAGTCAACCGTGACACAACTCCAGGTGAGTCCCATTACTAGAGATATGTATCATGCTGTGATCTCAAGACACTGATTGAAATTTTATGCTGTTCATACATGTACATGACATTTCAGCATCAAGGGTTGTAGGTTTTTGTTTGTTTGTTTGTTTGTTTTTTTTAGTGAATAAATATAATCAAATACAACCAAAGACTTGATATAAATTTCAGCGGAATTGGAGTAATTAAGAGGAAAGTTTGACCAGAATCGTATGGCACATTCTTGCATTGCTACTGACTTTTAGCACCAGGTTTGGGTCACATTTTTCATAGCATGTGTCTTGTACTTAATATTCTCAATTCTATTTCTTTTTTTATGCCTCCGCCACGAAGTGCCGGAGGCATTATGTTTTCGGGTTGTCCGTACGTACGTCCGTCCGCATTCGTTTACGCGATAACTTGAGTAATATTGACTGGAATTTTACCAAACTTGGTCCAAGTATAAAGTATGATGGGGCAATTACTTGATTAGATTTTGGGTGGAATCGGCCAAAGGTCAAAGGTCAAGGTCAAATCATGAAATTGTATTTGTTTACGCGATAACTCAAGACTGGATCGAGCAAATTTTACCAAACTTTGTCTGAGGATGATGTTTATGATGGGACAATTACTTGATTAGTTTTTTAGTGAAATCGGACAGAGGTCAAAGGTCAAAGATCAAGGTCAAATTCTAAAATTTACCTGTTTACGTGATAACTCAAAACTGGATGAAGCAGCTTTCACCAAACTTGGTCCAAGGGTGATGTATGATGGGGCAATTAGTTGAGTAGATTTTAGTGACATTGGTAAGAGGTCAAAGGTCAAAAGGTCAAGGTCAAATGCTAAAAATGTTGCTATTTCCCCCATATCTGTGCAATGCCCGAAGGTATTTTCTTGAAACTTAGTGAAGACATGTACTACTGCATAAAGATTCTCCAGAGAGAGTTTCAAGTCTTATGGTCAAAGGTCAAAAGGTCAAAGGTTAGGTGAAAATGTTACAATTTCACTTTTCTCACAAATGGTTCAATGTATTTTCATGGAACTTGGTACATACACATGTACAGTATTGTACTAACTGGCAGGGATTATCTAGGGAACTGAGGGGTCATGGGTCAATAGTCAGGGGGGTCAAAGGTCAAGGTCAACTCCTCAAAATTTTACTATTTCCCCTCATTATGCAATGCTTGTATTATTAGTTTTAAAACTTAATATATACATGTATTACCTAATGGAGATTCTCTGGGAAATTTCCAGCCGGAAGGTCAAAGGTCAAAGGTTAAGGGTCAAAGGCCAGGTTTAAATGCAAAAAAAAAAAAATCCATTTGTACTGTAATTACACTCTTTTTTCATACCTTGAGAATTACTCAATGCATAAACATATAAAAGGGTCGGTCAGAAGTCAAATAAAAATCCTCAATTCCCCAAATATGTGTACCTGCACTCTTAGACAATTGTAGCAAACCCAGTTCAAGGAAAGTGAACATTCAAGGTATTGCTAACAAACCTGTCATTTCAATATTTTGCCATTTATGTGAAACTGTCATCACACATTGTGAAGACATTGTACTATACACCTATTGGGAGAATCATGTATTATGGCGGAGGCATCAGTCGCCATAGCGACATTTCTAGTTTTTGCCTCAAATATTGCTGATTCTCTGGAGAAATATGTTTCCCAGTTGTTGTTTTTTCTGAAGTATCTTGCTGACATGATATCCCCAACTGCAGTTTATCCATGAGATTAAAAAAAGATGTTTTTAAAATCAAAATCATTCTGGACTAAAGTATTACTGTGTATTGTTCGTAAGAATACAGATGCATTGCATATGAGTCTGATATTTGACAAGTTGCTTCCATCGTAAGAGTGCTTAAAAAGAAATAATAAACAAATCTATTTTTACTTCAAATTTGTTATTTGATTAATGAACAGTATTTTTTTCTTTTTGTGTGTTCTCTCTATTCAGATGCTTTCCGTGCATTCTTTGAGCAGTATGGAGCCATAGCTGACATAGTCCTCATGATGGATAGAGACACACGGAAAAACAAAGGCTATGGCTTTGTCAAATACACTGACCCAGGCTGCATTGATGCCATTCTGGATAAGAAGGGCACCCAAAAGCTCGATGGCAATGTGGTACTCTGCCAAACTTTATTACATTGTATTCTTGTTATAATGTATTGGAGGTCCATTCATACCCCCCCCCCCCCCCAAAAAAAAAGTGTTTAGAATCAATGCGTGACGTATCATTTGAAAAGTGGCAATTCTTGTGCATGGATAGTGATACATATAGAAAAGTAGTCTTTGTCGCAATGCATAAATAAAAGCATCTTGATTAAAGAAAAAAGAAATAGAAAAATGTCTGGGGTTTTGATGTGGTCATTTAGCATACACAGTTCGGGAATTAACAGGACCGTTCATGCCTCCAAGTGAGTATTGTTGTTTTGCAAACAACATTTAATTAAATTGATTTTTTTTTCATCCCATCATGATCCAAAAACTTATCATTTTTGTATGTGAATGGACTGAAGACAGGTTTGATGAACTCTTGTAACTTTGATCATTTGTGTGTTTGCAGTGCCATGTTTATATTACAAAGTCTAAACCATCATTCTGTAAATAACTTCAAATGATGCCATGGAAAAGTTGCAGTGTTGTCTGTAATTTGAGAGCATTAGTGACAAGATTGATGGCTATTTACTCTACTCTTTGGTCTTTTGTTACATGACACCAAAGGTCTGAAAACACTGATGTGCACTTTGACAAGGTGAAACAGAATACAGAAGGTGATCCATTTGTAAATCACATCGGATGACCTTCTAGCAGAGTTACAAGGTCTTATAGTTCTACATATGTCTATGTCTATGAAGATGCAATTACAATTTTTTTTTTTCTGAGGATGTTATGTACCTGTATATGTGATCAGCTGTCAAAATTGCACAAAATATTTGTGTTGGTTGTTTTGTTTGATGCCAGCTTGACTGCAAGCCCTGCAATGCAAGAGGGACGAAGCCGAGAGGAGATGACCAGCGAACCAAGAAGATCTTCGTCGGTGGGATCTCCCAGCAGGCTGATAGGCAGGATCTGTACGAAGCCTTCAGTCAACACGGCAAGGCAAGTTTCTTCATGGTGTTTCTGTAAAACAGGAAGTGCTAACAGCATGAAATTTTTGCAAATTGGAGCCAACGGCCCTTGCAATGATGTAAATAAGAACTTTTGCCTGCATTATAATTTCACAAACCTGGCATGAACAAAATTTGCAAAATTAAAATGCATGTGAACATTTCTGGTTTCACAGTATTCTGTTTGATGTACTGTGTATTTTTGCCTCTGGCCAAGTGGGGGGTGTTGGCAGATGTGCAGTGTATTGCTCAACTTTGGTTCCCACATGAACAGCAAAGGCAAGACCTTGTTTTTTTTTTTTTTTGTTTTTTTTTTTGGGGGGGGGGTTTAGGTTTTCCTCTTTATTTGTATAGCACTGGAATCAATTCTTCATTTTCAGAGGATGGAGTGCTAAATTAGTGTGAGAAGACTAAAGTTCTAGTTTGTGAAAAATTGTGTGCTATGAGCAAGATGAGATGTACATGTATGCAAGTCTGCTGAAGTGCTGCATGCTGAAAGTCATAAATTTTGCATTGTCTGAATTCTATTTACTTTAATAATTATTTTATCAATATTTTGTAGAAAGTATATGACATGGGTATGTGCATTGCAGTCTGGTGTAAAGACATGAACTTGGTGCATTAAGAGTTAATATCAGTTGGACAGCAGACATCTTCGATTTGTGAAGTGGTGTATGTTCTCTTGCCTCGTTCTTGCTAAAATAGATCCTGTTTTTGTGTTTATATGTGCTTTGTCTTCATTTCAGGTGGAGGATGTGCATATCATGATCGATGATGCAACTGGAAAACATAGAGGTAAGTCATCAGCACTGTCTCCCAAAATCTGTGACAAGTGATAACAGTAATTAGTTGAATTCACGTAGAATATATGTGTGTGCAGATAGAGCCTCTTTTAGACTGATAATTATTGTAAAAATGTTGCTTGCCAAATGAGTAGCATTCTACACAGATTGCAGAAATGGGAAAGTTGATGCATTAAGTAACCAAGTGAGGACTGTACCTTGTGCATTATCCTTGTGACCAGGTACATTTGAGTGCACATTGCAATGGTATAATCTAGCTTACCAGATTGGTATATATAGTGATCAGTAGGTAATCTATGCTGTCATGGAATCACGTACCATGCATGTATACAGTTCCTTTAATGAACTAGTAAGTGGCAAAAAATAACGTTCAACTCTTGATGCTGCATAAGAGTGTTCTGTTTTTGTAAAAGCAGTGTTATGTCTCCACCTTAAATGGATATGAAACATGGTTTGGCTACCTGGGGTTATCATGTGTGACGACATTTCAAGAGGCATTGATTACATGAGAATGCAGTGTTAAAGACTAGCATCAATTCAGCAACAGAATTAGCCAGTGAACAGGCTTCAGGGCACATATTACCACCAGAGTGGCTAAGGAAGAGAACACTTTGTGCAATTCTGCACTTTATCTTTGAGCCATCACACTGCTCTTGCATATGCCGAGAAACCCTTTTCCTCAACATGGTATTGGGAATGACAGAAGAGACGACAATGAAAGATAACAAAAGAGAACGAAGAGCAGAATTGACTATGTTGAATGCCCACCAGTTGAGATGGATGCACGTTGGAAGTTCACCATGTTTTACAATGAATGCTTACATGTAAGTCGTACTGTTATTTAACTGAATGTATTTTCTCCCTCTTTAGTGTTTCATTTTTTTGTTTCCATGTAGGTATTTCCTGAGTAAGCAATAAGGCTGTCACAGTGCAATGGCTAGTCCCTGTAACCTGTAAGATTACTAGAAAGAAAGAAATTACTATTATTTATGTCATAATTAAACCATAGATTAAGACAAAATTCGTTTTTAAAAGCTCTTTATTTTTACTTGACTCTGTATACAGGGAGACAGTGGATTTTTTTTTTTAAATATTAAATATTCAGACTGCAGTTTAAACAAATCAACACCCCTTTGTATGTTTGAATGTGTATGCTGAAATTTTAAGTTATACATTTTCAAGCAATTGTACAGAACTGCAGATTAGTTTCACAGATACTCACTCTAATAAGTACAGGGAGTCGGCCCTTAACAGGCAATCTTCAAAGTGAGATGATGTAAAATTCTGTTCAGTTTGTTTTACAAGGGACTAGCATTCGCTGTGGCACCATAGCCTATCTTACCAGTAAGATTTATTACTTGTACGTACTGTGGAATGGCATGTATCTACCTACCTACCTGTACCGTACCTGTGTATCTAGGCTTCGGCTTTGTGACGTTCGCTAGTGAAGATGACGTGGAGAAATTGGTCAAAATGCATTATCTGGACCTGAAGGGGAAATCGGTAGAGTTCTAAGTCATTATCTTAATCTTTCTTCCTTTTTTTTTTTTCTTTGTTCTTGCTGGGTGTGTGAGAGTGTTCTTGATATAATGTAAACACAAGGACTTTGTCATAGAGCATGGCTACAGATTCAAACTTTTTTTTTTTTTTTTCTTTTTTTTTGAGTTTTAAGGATTTCTCAGTCGGTAATAAAGCATATAAATTCATACATGTTTTCGACTTTGCAAGTTACAGTATTTTTACAGAAACAAAAACAGTAATCATGTGTCCTAATCATTCAAATAAAATTGAAAGCATTTGATACATAATGATTCCTATCAAAATTATTCTAAATAGATGTGATAACTGTCATATTGATGTTACATGACAAATCTTTAGAATGAAGAGTGCTTTCCTGTAAGTTGAAGTAAGAGGTATTTAACAAGTGAAATTAAGTATTACTCAATCAACACATCTGAACAAAATTGATAAGTGTGTGTGTATGTGTGAATGTTTTTGTGTAAAAATTCAATATAAGCTCATTTTCACATTGGGCCGCTAATGTATTGAATAAGTTAAAGTACTTGGAGCACTAAGTAAGCAGGAAATGTACTTTCTATCTGTACACTTACTTTTATTAAGATACTTACAGTGTACTTACATACATGCGTAAGAATATGTACAATTGTACGTACGTAATTTTAAAGCAGCAAATAGGCTTGCTTTCTATCTTCAGAGTGTAGTCATTTTACACATGAGGCTGTTGAATATGAGGTACAATGTATCTATGAAAACACTGTTTTGAAATGAGTAATTTTATCCACAATGTATTACGTCTTATGCTCCCATTTAGAAATCATCCTTTGACGTTGTGGTCTTACAGTAACTTATTGATTCTATGGAATAAGTAAATTTTGTTGTCATATATTGGGTAAGAGTTAAGTATTTAAACAAATTCATGCATATACTGCAAACTTGACAGTGAAAAGTACATGTACTAAGTTATATGCTCAGCATGCTCCAAGTAGTTTAATTTATTTTAGGAGTGTTTGCTTTTTCTCATTTCATCCCAATGGAAACTATGAAGCTCTGAAGACAAAGTGGAAACAATCTTAATGGAGCCTGTGGTTTCACTAATTCTGCATGAGGCTCCTTGTCAAAAGAAAGAAAGATAAAAAAAGAGAGAAAAAAAGGATGTATGTCTTCATCTAACACACCAGACATGTCACTATAAAGTGCACTTTGGTATCTTTGTGATTTTAGTGGGCTAATGTTAGGAATCTTCCGTCAGTGTGTTGCAGTATGGCTTGAACATATTCACCAAGCCTTACCTCTTCTGACAGTGCACAGAGTTTTACAACAAGCTTTATCTTTGCCAAATTTGTTGCTGGTGGTAAGCTTGAAATTGTTACCCTAAGCAAAGTGATGTGCGTACTGGATTGCAAAACTTTGTAGCAGAGCTTCATCGTGCAAAACTAGAGGATATTTTGTAACCATCTGAGTAATCATTGCACATTGAATCAAGTACTTACTAACCACTCTTTCTGTCCTTTCAGTAATATTATTTCCAAATCCTTAACACAGCAATTAAATGAGTGTGTTTTTTTATTCGTAATTCATTCTCATATAAACGTAGCATCAATTAAAAAAAAGTTTAGGTAAGTACAGGGTAATATGACATAAACTAGTCAGTAACAGATTAAAATGTTGTTAAATTGGAGTTTTAAAGGTGTTCAGTTCATGAATTATACTGGAAATCATTTAAATCTATTTGACATTACATATTGCCCTTTCTTTTTTGTTTTCCATGTTCCAGTCTGAATGGACGTGACACTTAAAATTATTACTTAAAACCGTTTGTTTTCTATGTTGCATATAACATGTCTTTAATTTTGCCTTCCAATATTCTTACTGATCTCTGAAAATCTCTCTGGCAGTGACTTACAATGTATCTTCAGTATCTAGGATGATACTCTGGCACCATTTTCTGCATTCAAACAGTTTCAAGAATATTATCTGTTTCTTGATATAACACTTCATTAAAAAAAAGAAATACTCCTTGTCTCCACACAGCAAGTGGAGAAATGTATTCTTGTAGCTCCTTGCCCTTTAATAGTGGCATTTGATGCCTAAATTAATTTGTCAGGCCATCATTAAACAGTATTTCCCATCTTCCTTGCAGCACAAGTGTTATTTCATAAATCTAGAATTCATCAATGTAAGGAGAGCATGTCATTTCTTACATGATTGATTTCAGGTTATACTATCCCTGGTGTATAATAATCACTTAATTTAAAGCGTTATATTTTCTCCCTTTGAAAAAAAAGAAGGAAAAAATGAATGTTGGTATATATGAACAAAATACACGTGCACGAAAACGTATGTCATGTTAATATGAGTGTAGACTGCTGGTGTGCTTACTTCTTGTTTTGATTCTCGATCCTGTGCAGATGGAAATCAAGAAAGCCATGCCAAAGATGAATCGCGGCTTTGGGGGACCCCCAGGGCAAGGCCAGATGGGCGGTCCAATGGGGGGCTTTGGCCCAGGAGGGGGCTGGAACAATCAGGGTGGCCAGCCTGGCTTCAACGATGGCATGGGAGGCTACAATAACCAGTGGAACATGGGTCAGCCCATGGGTGAGGATTATGGTTTGCTGTGCAAATATTAATAGAACCTGTAGCTTAATACTTTGATGATTTGTTTGTTTATTTGTTTGTCTGTGTGTGTGTGTGTGTGTGTGTGTGTTTAATTGTGTGAATGTGTGTGTGTCTGTATTTTGAACAGTAACAAAATTTGTGTAACCCATGTGTGAATGATAGACATCCAGTGTGGTAGCACTTAGCTAGCCCTGGCAGTGGTCAACTTTGAAAGACCAAGCGCAAAGTTGGGGGGTAATGACGTTTGTTTGCAGAGTGGTACACTGTAAAACTAGGAATTTTCGAGTGCACGAAACTTTTGCAAATTTTGCTCGAAACCAAGATTCACAAGGGTAAAATGAATGTGAAAGTGTTGTTGTTGTTTTTTTTTTCTGCACAATGCATTGAATGCCAGTGGCATTTTGTGATTTCATGCTGTGAATGTTTCTGGTTTTACAGTTTCTGCTTGCTAACTTTTAGTTTCTGCATGCAGTGACAGAGACCTAACACTAAAACAATAATGAGTAGGGCTCATAATGTTGTTGATGATCCTATATAATGTCACAATTTAACCTCTGTGTGGGACCAAGCACTGACTAACTTGTTTTGGTTGTTGTAACTTGCAATGGGTATGTGAAATGAAAGAGATGAAAATGGGCTGTATGAATTGAAATTCTCTCATTTCCATACATGTAATTTTCAAAGGGCAATTTGGCCAAGGTGGAGGTCAGTATGGCGGGCAAAGTGGTGGCCAGTTTGGCGGGCAAGGTGGTTTCCAGCAGCGAGGGCCACCCCAGCAGAACCAGCAGGGGGGCTATGGCCAGAACTACAACAATGGCTACCGCCAGCAGCAGCAGGGAGGATACGGCCAGCAAAGCTATGGCCAGGGCCAGCAGAGCTATGGTAAGCCATCAGCCACAAAAGTCAATTGTGAAAAAGTCCACTGTCCTACTGAACTGGAAGAATGTTCCAGGGCATGTAAATGTACATTGTATACTTGTGGATTCTGTGTTCTGATTAAACAGTGCACCCATATTCCTTAGCATGACTACAATTTGTACTCTGTGCTTGTTGCCCCTTCTCCAGAGTGTGGAAGTTAATGTAGTAAGGGCACACATCTGCTTTTGTTAAAGGAAATGATAAATGTGCCTATTGGATCTGCCACAAAAAAAAAATCAACAAGTTTTTCACATGTAGTCATCTACCTGGTGATTACACAAAAACTAGATTGTGACTGGCCCTCATGTAATTATGTTAGGAACGAGAGAAAACTGATATACAATGTTTTGTGTGTGCTTGTTTTTGTGTGCCCATGCATGTTAAATGCTAAAGATAATGCGAAGGTGCTTACATGAATACTCATGTCGGGATAGTGATATCTTGTAGCATATGGGGGGGGGGGGGGCAAAATATATTCTCCCAACAGTATGGTGTCAGAAGATTAAGTTTTAAATGCTTTCTCCTGCCAATACATCTGGGCCTTTTGCCCCACTAGTTATGGTGGCAAGTTCATTTATTGTTTGCTTGTTTTATATACTTTGTAAGATATTTTCTTGGAAATTCATGTAGATAACAGTGCTTCCTTGTTTTCATTGCCTGAAGTGAATGTAGAATATTGCCTGCTCAGCCAAGACAGTAATTTGCATGTGGTTTGGAAATGGCCAGTTGCGAGCATCGTCATGGGTGTGGCACTAGCATCATTTGTAGTTGTAGGATATATTGTAATATGTTGCAAAGAAAGACTTGTGTGTTTGAAAAGTTGGAGATGCTGTCTGTGACTGTACAAGTGTGTCACCCAACACCAATATCTGTACCTTGCAGGAAAGCCCAGTGCAGCTGGTGATGGAGGCAAAAGCTCTCGCTATGGTAACCAGAGTTTGATGATAGACAGAGCCTTACTCAGACAGCCAGTGTCATGTGAGGGAGGGGAAAGCCAGTTTGCAGTAGCAATATACCCATGACCAGACAAGGATTACTAGAAACAAAATAACTCGGGTCTATAGGTTGCTTTGATGGAAATTGTAAATGTCAAATTTAACTGTCATCGCATGCACTTGAATTATTCTTGTCTAAAAGATATACTAGAATTTTAATTAGATCACCTGCGTAGCTTCAGAAGAACTTTTCTTTATGATAACGAGGATAGTCGTCCAGTCTGCTTTTATTTGTGTGAGAAGGTGATGCTTTTCCAACTACAGTCTGGCTTTCTTAACATGCCATGGGTGGTTTTCACCGAGGAAAAAAAGTTAAAAGCAATGTAAAAGAAGAATGGAGAGCATGAAATAAAAGGGAAATGGACTTGTTTTATGCACATCCTCCAAGGAAACATTTCCATGGCAGTGTTCTCTGGTCGTTGCTGTGGGAGGATGTCATTCACAGTGTTAAATCTGTCCCGTTCCTCTTATATATATCTCCTGATTGCCACCTCATCACTCTGTATGAGATTTATCAATCAGATTTTTAAAAAAAGCAGTATGTTACAAGTGTAGTTTACAGCTTCATATATGCTCCATGAATGTAGTGTGGATTGATATGCTCGTGTGAATCTTGAGGTGAATTACAGTTTTATAATTAAACCACTCAGACTCATTTTTGTTGAATTTGGAATAACTAGATCATGATTCATCCATGTACAGTTTTCATTTGTCAAGGTTACATGTATCTCATAAGAGATAAAAATCAAAACAAAACAAAGTATGTTTTAGTATGTCACTACAGACTTGATACTCTATTAGGAATAAGGCATGAAAAGGGATTCTTACTGACCATTCTTGTTATAGGACTATTTCAGTCATTACTATTCGAGTAAAATGAACAATATCACAAAGCTGTCTGAGAAGGCCCAGTATTGTATCATCATCATTTTTATTTCATTGAAGGTTACTCCATACATATCCTGACTAATCTCCCATTGTTTTTGTCGTGATTACACCGTTGTTGGAACTAACACCATCACTTTTGGGCGGGGTTTTCATTTGAGTTGGTTTTTTCTTTCATTTTGAATTACTAGTACCCTGCAGTGGCAGGACATGTAGCTACTGGTTTGTTGAGCTAGCATGATTTGCAGTCATTCTGTACTCCACAGGCTTTCTTCACTGCCATGGAGTTTTCTTCTAATACTAGTATTGCATGCTTTGGCTGTGTTGTTTCTGATCATAGTTTTATCTTCACAATTGGCACTGTTTTTGTATGACACCTGATTTGATGAGAAATCAATATGTGTATATTCTTTTTTTTTCTTCTTATTGCTCCACCCAAAGAATTTGCTACGTATCTGTAGTGTAGTCAATGAAGAAAATATATTGTGGACCAACAAACTAATATAAACGATTGATTTGCTGAAGATGCGAATTGGTAAAGACATTCCAAACAACTTGTGGGCAACTTTTTATTTTCTGTTTTTATGAGAATCCACTACTCTTGTTCGTTTTTCCAGACAAAACTAGCCTGAGGGATGCTTAAATTCCCTTGTAGAATGAAACAAAGACTGCCCATAATACAATTAATAACATTCAGCCATTCTTCAATCTTGTTATCACTTTATGGTCAAAAAGTCTCAGGTGCAATCAAACTGCATTGCTTCAGACATGTCTCCATACCATGCCCAGAGTCATTTGATTTTTGATAACATGAAGAGAGAGAGAAAAAAAAAGGTAAATACGCACTAGTTTCTGCTCAGTGCCTAGAATGTGCATTGATCAGAGATATGGTGGAAGGCCTGCAGCAACTTTGTTCATACTTACCTTGTTCTTGTTATTGCATCCACAGGAACCCAGGGCTATGGAAGCTACGGGAACTATGGCCAGGGACAACAGGATCCGTACGGACAGCAAAGTCAGCAGCAACAGTATGGTAACCCTGGTGAGTGAGCAGTGGCATGCCTTGTGTACTGCATGTGTGTGCCTGCTTGCATGTGTTTGTTCAGTGTGCGGTGTTTGTGTGTGTGTATGTCAATGTGTGGTGTTTGTGTGTGTGTTTGTGTAATTATGTGTTTAGTGGTATGCAATGTGTGTCACTGTGTGTTTATTTGTTAGTTTGTGTGAATATTTGACAGTCATATGCATGTGTGCACTTGTGTTTATGTATTTGTTGATGTTGTATTTGTGACCCTGCATCACAAAACCAACAAAAAGTTGCCAAACATTGACTTTTAGTTAAGGGCAGATTCTGAAAGAGCAGACTCTAAGCTTTAAAATGATGTATAACTCAATTCAAATGGACTCTCCTAACCTATCTAACATTGGAAAGAAAGCACACACTCTGGAAAAGTGTGAACTGAAAAAGAGGCTCAGAAGTACAGGGTTTATTAAAGCTCTTAATCTTTACTACGCCATGCTAGCTGTGCGGTGAATGGGACAAAAAACAGGATGAAAACCATGGGAGCAACAAGGGATTATCAGATTAAGCTGAAATTGAGCATGCTCTATTAACACATTCTGTCCATGATTACAGTCAACCTCGCATACCTTGAATTAGTCGGGACTGAAGAAAATGGTTTGACGTACGCGAACCACGAGGTCCGCGTACGTCGAATTTTCTTCGACTTATCCGACGTTTATCGATGTTCAACATGGTATCTATTATAGTGCCTACTGATTGTTTGCATGCTTGTCAGTTGAAATTGAATCGACTTGAATATGAATGAATTGAATAGAAATCGATGTTCTTCTTTGAACACTATTTTCTGGTGGACAATTAAATCACCCATCACCATAAAAACAAAAAGAAAATACTGGTACGTAATCGAGTGCAAGACGGGTGTTGCAGAACATGCATGCTGAATGTACATTGCATGTGGAGGTGGTGTGTCTACAGAATACTGTGTATGCATTTGCGTAATACTCGTACACGTCATCTGGAGAAACCTGTCGATATACAAATGATGCACAGGATAGAGTGCGTTAGTGGAGGCGTATAGCGCACTCGAGGGTATTTACAATTGTGAAACATGCACGAGGCGAAGCCGAGTGCATGTTGCACTACATTGTAAATACCCGAGAGTGAGCTGCATCTCCACTAACGTCACAAAATAATCCTGTGCATCATTTGTTTTATAAAATGGGTCGAAAACTAACAGCATTTTTCACGTACCTCTGTGGGTCAATACCATTACCAGTCAGCTACATGTAGCACTCGCTCGAGAGAGTCGAGTCAAGCACGTACACGTCGCACTCGGAAATCCCGCACATAAGTACTGTACGTATAAGAGTACTGTATACTTACGCCACATAATATGTTATGCACACAAGAAAGGCCGGCCGGCAGCCCGAACTAGAAGTTGTTTACAGGATTGACAGCGCGTATAGTAGCGCGCGACGCACATCTAACAACTGATTGAGTGCGCACTGGTACTGTACTGCAGTGCAATGGTACTAAAGTAATCAAAGCCCACGTGACTCATTTCAGCGCTTCCTATTGGCTACGTTCTTGAACCCATTTTATAATACAAACTTAAGTTACCAAGCAGACAGTTCCACAAGAATCACATTCATAGCTTTGCAAACTTTTAATATTACGCACAACACATGGGTGTACATGTAGCTCACCAAGAACATCTAGAGCTACAGGGAGCGACGGCAATGTCGCACCGCTATGCAGCGGTCAGCGAGCAGTGCCTAGCTAGCTAGCTAGCTATGCTGTATTGACGAGATGAACATGCATTTATATGGATGAGAAACTGCCACAATGTAGAGAACAGCAGTACACCATGCACATGGCGAACATCATACAGTGTATGTGTATGTGTGCACAGATGCGTGATTGGGAGAATAATGGTCCACGCTGGCTCACGGCCAACAGTACAATGCAAATTCAAACAAAACCAAATGTATTAAAACATGTACAGCCGCAATCAGTAATAAGTGCAGCACACGAAGGATTGGCTACTTGGCTGCCAAAAAACAGGAGTGAGTAATATTGCAAGATCAGATTCGAGCTACGAGTACAGTGCTATTACTGTAATCATAAACATTTACTGAAGAGGATTGTTCACATTAAAAAAAAGAAACAATCTTAAGGGGCCTATATGATTGTGCTAGAAAAGGGGAAAATTTTAGATTACCGAAAACTCAAATAAAATTCAAGTCAAAACAGGGGCAAAGTACATAGTATGATAATTGCCTGAAAATCCTACAACATATCTTTCCGCAACATCAAAATTTATCTGAATAAACTGCTGTTAAATCGCATCTATTCTTTATTATCCTGGGCCTACTTCCAGATCATATACCACAATATTTACATAATCGCATCGCTGAAAAAAATTATTCATTGCTTGTGTTCTCAGGGGAGAATTAATGAAACAAACTTTGTGAAAGGAAAAAAGTTAGAAAAGCACTATGCAGGAGATTGATGTTTGGACAGTGGACCGTGATTAATGCCAAAGATATAACTGTCAACACCTCAGCAGGTGCACAAGGATGGTTAAGAAATCTACATGCACGGCATGACTTTCACGATCGCAAATCAGAACACAGTGGTTAAAGAAAAGAAGATGATGGGGCAGAGCGTAGTACTATCGTATGCACTCCATTGGCACGGATGCTATGTGCATACCATGTACGTGTGTAGGTAGGTGTGGGGGATTTTTCTTGCCAGCCGTGTATTGCTTTGGGCGCATGATTGTTCTGGTCTCAGAATAATCGAGTTGTGAAAAGATTTGTGACATGTCTTCGTTGTCCATGCGCGCTTAATCGGAAATGCTGAGTGATGTTTGCAATTTTGATTCGAGCAACATGCTGGGAAAAACAATAAGTTAATTAAGATTGGGACATACGATTTCCCTTCGGGGTAACCGAACTTCGAGTTAGTTTTTCGAGCTATGCGAGTTTTAACACACAGAAACTCCATAGGAACAATAGGGACTTTCATTTTGCCTCCGAGGTAAGTGATATTCGGCTAATCCGACGTCGAGGTAAGCGAGGTTGACTGTACTGCCAACTTTCAAAGCAGTAGCATTCTTCTTTCAAAAGTTATTAGAGTTGAGAGTGAAGAGTGCAAAGGATTTTCAAAAAATGAAAAGGGGCCTCCAAAACACACTTGATCTTACTACTTTACAAAAAAGGATTGTAGAAAAACTGCTGAAAACACACTTTCTCATTCATTTTATGATCCCATACTTAGGAATAGTGTACTAAAGAGAAGGAATACAAGTAGTGAACTAAAGAGAATAGCTCTTTCAGAAAATGTGAAAAACTCAAGATTGACTAGGTTGAACCGTTTCACCTTTTTAGCTCACCTGAGCCAAAGGCTCAAGTGAGCTATTGCGATCGCCCTTCGTCCGGCGTCCGTCGTGCGTCGTGCGTCGTCCGTCGTCCGTCGTCCGTCGTCCGTCGTCCGTCGTGCGTCGTGCGTCGTGCGTAAACTTTTTACATTTTCATCTTCTTCTTGAAAACCCCAAGACCGATTTTCATCAAACTTGGCAGGTAGCATCCCTAGGGGGTTAGGAACTCAATTTGTTAAAATGGGCACCATGCCCCACCCAGGGGGCCCCCAGGGGGGCCCAAACCCCCAAAAATTAAGGAATCTGTAAAAATCTTCTTCTCTAGAACCAGAAGTGATAGAGCTAAGTTAATAATATGAGTTAGTACATTGATGACTGTAGTTTCAAGTTTGTTCATGGCAGAATCAGGGGTGCCCCCCTTGGGACCCAGGGGAGGGGGGTGGGGAAGGGTTCTAATGGGGCCTAAATTGTACATTTTCATCTTCTTCTTGAGAACTCCATGACCCATTTTCACCAAACTTGGCAGGTAGCATCCCTAGGGGGTTAGGAACTCCATTTGTTAAAATGGGCACCATGACCCACCCAGGGGGCCCCCAGGGGGCCCAAACCCCCCAAAATTAAGGAATCCGCAAAAATCTTCTTCTCTAGAACCAGAAGTGATAGAGCTAGGTTAATACTATGAGTTAGCACATTGATGACTGTAGTTTCAAGTTTGTTCATGGCAGAATCAGGGGTGCCCCCCTTTGGACCCAGGGGGGGGGGGGGGGAGGGGGGGTGGGGGTGAGGAGGGGTCCTAATGGGGCCTAAATTGTACATTTTTATCTTCTTCTTGAGAACCCCATGACCCATTTTCACCAAACTTGGCAGGTAGCATCCCTAGGGGGTTAGGATCTCAATTTGTTAAAATGGGCACCATGCCCCGCCCAGGGGGCCCCCAGGGGGCCCAAACCCCCCAAATGAAGGAATCTTTATAAATCTTCTCTAGAATCAGAAGTTATAGAGCTGAGATAATACTATGAGTGAGTACAGTAATGACTGTAGTTTCAAGTTTGTTCATAGGAGATCCAGGGGTGCCCCTCTTGGGGGTGGGGGGGGGGGGGGGGGGAGTGGTTGGAAGGGTCCAAATGGAGGCCTGAATTGTACATTTTCATCTTCTTCCTGAAAACCTCGTGATGGATTTTTGTCAAACTTGGCAGGTAGCATCCCTAGGTGGTCAGGATCTCAATTTATCAAACTGGGCACCATGCCCCACCCAGAGGGCCCCAGGGGGCCCCAATTCCCCCAAATTAAGGAATCTTGAAAAAATTGGGCCCTTATTGTACATTTTCATCTTCCACTTGAGAATTCCTCGTCAAATTTTGGTAGAGCTGTGAATAATTTAGATTAGTGACTGCGTGAAAGGTGAACTTGCGATACTCAGGTGAGCGCTAGACCCGCGGGTCTCTTGTTTTTTAATCCTCGCGCAAAATCAAGGGTTGCGACTTTTTGTTGGTTTTGTGATGCACGGTCACATTTTTGTTATGTGTGTTCAATGTGTGGTTTGTGTGGTGTGTGTGTGTGTGCATGTTCATTTAATTTTGTGGTTTGTGGATGTGTTTGTGCATTAGGTTTGTTTAATGTGTGGTTTATGGATGTGTCTATATATGGTATTTGTGTGCATGTGAGACTGCATAAACTTCTGTATGTAGATGTGTCTTCATTCTCTTACTTGTAAATGTCAACAACAACAGGAATAGTGCATTTATTTGGTATGCAATGCAACAATGTCAAGCTTTATTGGGGGTTGGGGGGTAGGATAACCTAGTATGTTCCCTAAGGCTTGCAAATGGGTTGAAGCACAATTCCCACCCCCCCCCCCCCCACCCCCGAAACAAAGAAAGAAACAAACAACACCAACAAAGCAAATATGCAGAAATTTGCAGTTCAGAAGTGATTGTTATATGGCACTAAGGAGAAAGGTGACTTGCATTTGTGCTGAAATCGAGGCCAACATTTTCCTGTTAGTGAAACAAGAAATCGTGAAAAATGTGATTGCTCATTCATGCCCAAAATATGAAAGTTGAGGGACCTTCTCTCCTGTTTGGAAGTCAAATGCGTAGAACTATTTTTCTAGTGAATCATTGCCTGGACAGTAGTATCAAAGGAATGCAGTCCAAGTTTTCTATCCTGTAAGGACTTACATTTATGGCGCTACAGACCTACTTGCGCATTGCCTGGAGCAACGAACACTCACTGTTGCGCAGGTATTATAGATTCAATCTATGCCCATTTGGCATTTGCCAGCACAAGGTTTTGGACCCTTGCCTTGATGCCTGTTCAGGCAAGTGGGAGATATACAGAGGGTATCAAAAAAAAAGATAATCCAACTTTGGAGGGCTGCCATTTCTTAATTGTCAGTTATGAAGAGCACAATGTTGGTTGTAAGAAAATAGGAACTCTTCCTCTTTCCATTGATACTTAATCACGTTGACAAATGTCATGCATGACCGAGCACATGGACTTTAAAGACAACAATGTCAAATTGCACTTTTTCCAAGTTTGCGTGTTATTGTGAACAATGCATGTCTCACTGCATGGATGAGATCTGTCAATGAAAGTGGTCATATCATCAGGCCAACCTGCACAACTGCAGTTTCGTGTTTTAGGGTTTCTTCTAACGTTTTATGGTTCATGACCTTCAACATGGCCATACTTGGTCCTTCCCATTAAGGCGAAACCATTATCCACTTTACTCTCTTCATATTCAAGACATGGTTTGCCACTGGGAGCTATGTGTTGAATATGAACAGAGAAAAATGGATTGTGTGGGTTGGCCTCTGTGGTAGCGACCAAGTTTTCAGACAAAAGGCCATGTTGAAGGCAATGGACCATCAAATGTTAGGAGAAAAACTAAACACAAACCCTAAACACAAAACCTAAACACAAACTTGCATTCGTACAGGCTGGCCTATTTGGCAACTTTCATTGACAGATCTCATCCATGCAATGAGACATGCATTGTTCCTTCACAATAACACGCAAACTTGGAAAAAGTGCAATTTGTCATTGTTGTCTTTAAAGTTCATGTGCTCAGTCATGCATGACAATTGTCAACATACAGTCAACCTCGCGTAAGTCGACATAATCGGGACTGAGAAAAACACGTCGACTTACGCGAAAGTCGACTTACGCGTAAGTCGACATTTTGTCGACTTATAAATGAAAACTAATTTCCCCTATACAGAGTGAGATCATGATGCGGATTGCTACCCAAATCTTACTTCTTTTGCCGCCAAAACATACCTACTGACATTACCAACAATTATGTTTTAGTTCATGTATAAATCTTGCGCGGATTAGTAACGACAACGCACAATTCCCAAATCTCTAGAGAGATTTTGAGAGAGCGGGATCGGAAACCTGGGCCCATTTTTAGACACTGTACGTTTTAAATTTGATTTGAAAAATCAAACGCATATTCCCCAAATTGCATGCAACTTTGCGACTTCAATTCAAATGCGCCGCTGCGAAGATATGCGTGTGAATTCGTATGATTCTGTCGAGATAACTTTTCAGTGCCGACTGAGTTGAAATATGATGTATGATTTTCCTTCCCTAAGTCGCCATATTTGTTTTGCTTAAATTTCTACTGCCATACTCTGAAAGTGAATCTAATTGTTCTCGCGCCCCGATTCGCAACATTACCGCTCTGTACGGCGCGGGCCAGTCTGAAATAAAAAGAAGAAGAAAACGTTTATTAATCCGAAAACGACATCTTTCGGATTACTAACCTTCGTAAAAACAAATCTCTTCCCAACGTCGGACTAACCTTCGGCATAGCGAACTGTAACAATAATTTGCTACTATATTTTCATTGACATTTCGTGAAGCAGCATGCGTTTCGGTAGTTTGAAACGTGTAAATGTTGCGATGTCTTTCCCCTGCTAGTGCAGACTAAAAGTTCAGTCATGGCGAAAGTTCCGTTACGAAATAAAGAATAATGCAAGTCTTTTCAACATTAACGCACTTCTAGATAGATTTTTATGCGTTTAAACGCAGTTTCTAGTTTCGTACAAAAACCGCAAGTCTTTTCTGCAACGCTCTTGCGTTTTAAATACAGCGTTGCTTGTGATTTGATGAACTTGCATTTGATTTTTAGAATTGCGTTGAAACGCAATTGAGTTTAAGTTTCTTACAATTTTCTAGTTTCGGATGATTATCAAACGCAAGTCTTTTTAGCGTTCCATGTGATTTGATGGACTTGCATTTGATTTCCGGGGTTGCGTTTAATTTTTAATTTTGCGTACGAAATAAAAAATAATGCAAGACTTTTCAACAATAACGCATCTCCGTAGCGTATAAGAGAAGCTTTTAGACGCAGCTTCTAGTTTCTTATGAAAACCGCAAGTCTTCTCTGCAACGCTCTTGCGTATAAATACAGCGTTGCGCGTGATTATGGACTTCATTTGATTTTTAGAGTTGCGTTTAAACCCAGTTGAGTTTCAGGTTCGTACAACTATTTTCTAGTTTCATATTCATGATTATCAAACGCAAGCCTTTTCAGCTACGCACTTGCGTTTATGTGCAATGTTTTAGTTGCATTTAATCACATGTAGTTGCATATAGTAATTAATATTCTAAAAACAGGCCCAGGTTTCTAATACCGCTTCGGAATAATCAACGTGAGAATATTAGGATAAACGGAAACGCCTATTTTATGTTCTGATAATGATTCTCTACTAGGACCTATAGGTTTACAAAATTTGTGCGTTTTGAGAATAACGAGAAGAAAAGAGGGAGAGTGAACTACTTTGGGTACCACAAGTAATTATCCAATGTACTTAGTAAATGAATGTATGCCCTTTCTATTCTGGCGTACAAGACAATGGACGCATGGCGCGAACGCTACCGCGCAGTACACTAGCGAATTACCGAGTAGAAATGCTGCGAATCGGAGCGGGAAAACAATTCTTTTTCAGAGACTGGCGATAATATTTTGAGCGAAAAAATTGTCGACTTAGACGAGGGTATTAACACGTATTTTAGCTCAGTTGGCACTCAAAAATCAGGTCGACTTACGCGAGTTGTCGACTTATAAATGTCGACTAAGACGAAGAAATTTTCAAGAAATAACAAAGGCAAAAATCGGGACTTTTTTATCGTGTCGACTTAAGCGAGTTGTCGACTTATGCGATGTCGACTTAAGCGAGGTCTACTGTAGGTATCAATGGAAAGAGGAAGAGTTCCTCTTTTCTTTTCGACCAACATTGTGCTCTTCATAACTGACAATTAAGAAATGGCAGCCCTCCAAAGTTGGATTACCTTTTTTTTTATACGCTCTGTACAGTGCACTCTCGTTATAATGAACACGGTTATAACGGAATTCTGGTTACAGCGAAATAAAAATTGAGGCCGCAACATTTTCAGCTCTATGTATTTTTATTGTATATTTGTTCTGTTATAACAAAATTTCGATACAACGAAAGGAAACTGCTGGTCCCAAGGACTTCGTTATAACGGGAGTCCACTGTACTGTTTGTAGTGCCCAAGATGGTGTACATCTAGTAAAACTGAGTCAGTGTAGTTAATGATGAGTCCGCGATTAGACTGAAGCAACAACTTTTGTTCCATGTCTGTGTCGTAGGTTCCATGGGTAACTATCCCCAGGAGGCTTCCACCTATGGGCCGCAACGCGTGAACTACAACCAGCAGGGCTACAGTCAAGGTCAGTTCCTCTTTTGACTTATTTTTTATGCCTCCGCCCGAAGGGTGCCGTAGGCATTATGTTTTCAGGTTGTCCGTCCGTCAGTCCGTACGTCCTGGTGTAAAGTATGATGGGGCAATTACTTGATTAGATTTTGGCTGAAATCGGCTGAGGTCAAAGGTTAAAGGTCAAGGTCAAATCGTGAAATTGTATCCGTTTACGTGATTACTCAAGACTGGATAAAGCAAATTTCACCAAACTTTGTCCAAGGGTGACATATGATGGGGCAATTACTTGATCATTTTTTTAGTGAAATCGGCCAGAGGTCAAAGGTCAATAGTGAAGGTCAAATCCTAAAATTTATCTGTGTATGCTGTAATTCAAGACTGGATGAAGCAAATTTCACCAAACTTGGTCCAAGGATGACATTTGATGGGGCAGTTGATTGTGTAGTTTTGAATGAAATCGGCAAGAGGTCAAGGTCAAACGGTCAAGGTCAAATGCTCAACATTTCACTATTTCCCCCATATCTATGCAATTTCTGAAGGTATTTTCTTGAAACTTAGTGTATACATGTACTACCAAATAAAGATTCTCCAGAGAGTTTCAGGTCATGAGGTTAAAGGTCAAAGTTCAGGTGAAAACGTTAAAATTTCACTTTTTTCTCCATAACTCGCGAAGGGTTCAAGGTATTTTCATGGAACTTGGTACATATACATGTACTGACTGGCAGGGATTCTCAAGGGAATTTATGGGTCATTGGTCAAAGGTCAAGGTCAACTCAAAATTTCACTATTTTCCTAGGAGAACCATGCATTATGGCGGAGGCATACCAGTCGCCATAGTGACATTTCTAGTTTTTTTCTTCATGGAACTCTTGTGGTGTTGGAAGAGCCTTACCATTCTCTCACCAATTCTCTGTGCTCCAGTGGCTCATGTGCTTTGAGATACAGTTACTGAACATGGCAGTGTATGTTGACTTTAAGTTCTGCAGAGCCAAAAGCTCAATGAGATATCTTCATTGAATTTTCATCCTCTGTCCATTGTGTGTTGTCTGTTGTTCATCATACTTGGGTAAACTTTTACACATATTTGCTTTTGTCTCATACTGCCTGTGCTCCAATTACAAATGTATAACGAAACAATAGAGGAATTATTCTAGGGTAGAGGATTCAAAATTGTTTATCTGCTTCAGGTAGCCCCCATGAGGGCACATGGTTGTGCCCTGAAACCCCAAAATGTTTTAATTTCGGAGATTTTCTTTTCCAGATCCAGAAGTAGTACAACCAAGTCATATCGCAGTTAGATACTCGTAGAGGTGAGAAAATAAGATTATCATGACCATGGGGCATAGGTTTTTTCAAAATGGATGCTTACAGGATTTAACATGTTTAGGTAGACCCAGGGATTAGAACTGACGTTTTCATCTCCCCCTCTTAAAATGCATGATAACATTTTCACCGAACTTGGCAAGATTCATTCTTAGGGGTAAGGGAAACAAGGAATTCAGCTTCTTCAGTTGGCCCCATGAGGGTCAAGGGGCAGGGCACCAGGGGCAGTGCACCAGGGACAAATTTGGGTCAATTCAAATATAATATTTCTTCTTTTTTTCCCCCTCTGCCTATCTTCTTTTTTTTTTTTTTTTTTTTTGTTGTTTTGTTTTCGGTTGTGTGTGTGTGTGTTTTTCTTTGTTTGTTTGTTTTTAAAGAGGGGTTTGGGAGGGATCCAGGAGGCACAGCAAAGTTTACTTGGTCTAGGTAACTGCCAGAAGTGTTAAGTTGTTCATAAGAGTGGTAGTGACCCTCACGGAGGGAACAGTTTTTTTGAGATAGCAAACTATTAAAAAGCAGTGGAGAAAAAAAAAATATGACAAGAAATGATCTACAGTATGTGATTATGGCTCAGAAGGCATCATCCTGGGCTGTTAATTGATTTGAATTGTGCAGCATATATGTCCTACATTGTGGCCCAGAAGCAGGGCCTAGTGAAATGTCCCAGAGGTCCCAAGCACTGATATTAGGTAACATCTTCTCCAGATCGAGTATTGCCTTTTGACAAGGCATCACATCTAGGGTCATTTTCCATGTCGCATATCGTCTCAGATGAAACAATACTTTCTCATACTGAATTTCCAATTTCAGTGTATAGTCATCAAGAATTTGATGGCCCATTTGTTTCTTTGGATGAACTTAACATCAGATGGAATAATCTTATGGTGTTTCATGTGTTTGTTTGTTTGTGTTGACAGCAGGAGGGTTTGGTGGTGACATGTCCGGCCAACAGTACAGCCAGGCCACCCAGCAACAACCCCAGCAGCAACCACAGCAACAACAGCAACAAAGCTACGGACAGGCAGACGGGAGCCAGGACATGTACGGCGGCAACAACTATGGCCGAGGCAACATGGGCAACTCGCAGTCGCAGGCATTCCATCCGTACCGGCGGTTTGGGGGCAGCCAAGTTCAGTAACTACCCTCTTGAGTCGGGACCAGAGATAATCAATACCTAATAAAATTAGATAAGAGTAATGCTAATGAGAGGATTTTCTCCAAAATTTAACCCCTCCCTCTTCCTTCTTTAAATACAGTGTAGGGTAAAATTTGCCAACTTATTGTGATTTGGCTCCTTTTTTTTCAGCAAAGATAAATGGTGACAAAATATGCATTGATTCATAGAAAAAACGTTTTATTCTGCACACACCATTGTTCTCAGTGTTAAGCCAACCTTATTCATTTTCTTTATAAAGGAGACCAGCTTCAAGAGATCTAGACAAATTGTGTCCTGTCATTGATGTATAATTAGATTTAGTGCTGTTACTTTTAAACAGATATTTTTGTGATCCCAATCATGTCGACTTTCCCCTCTTTTCACCTCACGTTTTTACCTATATGACTATAATTCTCAGCTACATTTGATTCTCAGTTTTGCTACTTAGCAGGCAGTGAATGTGATGCGGACTTGTGTAGTTCCTCCCTTTCCATATCTTACTCTATGGTTTGTTTGGAAGAAGTGGGTATATGTACATGATTACTTTACTTCAGGCTGTTTTGTATATCTTCATGCTGCCCTTGTATGTTTACTTGGTTAAAATGATTCAAATCAGAGCACATTTATATTACATGTACTGTGAACAGATTGGAACTTGAGTCAATTCTTAGTTCCTTCAGTCCTGTAAGGATATTTGTTCTTCCATAAACTGACTTTTTGTTCCTCCCATGTGCAATGAATGACACTTATTTGAATAGTGTTGCATATAAATATACCATCTAGTTTTGTTTTTGGCTTTGATTATTATTATTTTTCTTTTCAGTGGAACCCCAGTGCTGATAAACATGCCGTGCTGGTGCTCCTTTAGACATTTTCAATTTCATGTTGTGGAAATATTGAGACTGTTAAGAATCTTTAATCTTGTTGTGTACACAATAGTTATACATACAGTTTACAAACAATTGCATACGTCTACAGTGACGGATATAATATATGTTCTGTCTGCCAAGAGAGATTTCCTATCCATTTCATATTTAAAGTGACTTCTGAAATAGGGTCAAAGAACAGCAGGAGACCTCACTTGAAACCTCTTTTGCCACTTTTATGTGTGTGAGATTAAAATACTTCACATTAAATGCCATAACTGCTCATATAAAGGTAAAAACAATTTAAGCCAAAGGATTTGTATTTTTTTTTTATTATCGCCTGTTAAGTACACAATATGTAATGGTTGAATTTGATAACAAATTATTTCGAGAATGCATGTAAATAGTTCCAACAGCATTTGCATGTATGTGTAGCATAAACCATTAAAATGGCTTTAGCAGCATGACTTGATCCAGCTGAATGTACATTTTTTTTATCATGTTACCTCAGCATGCTCAACACAATTTCCGCATCATTCAAAAGTTGATCTTATTTATGTCGAAGAAAGTATATACAATGTTCTTGTACATAAAAATATCTAGTGGTATTTTGGATATGGACTTATTTTAGTTATCTACAATTAATTGATGTGAGCCGCATTTCTCTGGGGAAATGAAATTCCTCTTCAGTTGATGTTTGAGGCTGATGAAATTCAGCATTGTTGATAAAGTACTGTCATTTTTATATAAACTCTGAAGCATGACTGTTCTGTCATTTGATAAATATAAAACCATGCACTGTGTAAACTTGAAAATTCAGATACATTTGATGGACGTTCTCTTTGTGCCTGATTACCGATGTTTGTACAATCATTAGAGCATTGTATCTTGTATTCAGTTCACCAGCAACATGGGCAGGGCAGTGTGTCTCTGACTAAAAGGCAGCTAGTTATGTTCATTTTACTGATTGCCTTAATTAAACATTCACATCCGATTAATTGTTACTGTTCACTTTTTCGAAGGAGACCCATTAAATTTCCATGTTTTTAAAGTTGCGACCAAAACTTGCGAAGTTGGCTTCTTGACTGGTGGGTTTGTAGATGCATGGTGTGGTGGTGTGTATCATTTTTAATCGTCAAAAAAAACATGGGCCTGTTGCACTAGGATTACAGACAGTATCAAGACTGCCGCAGATTTCGAACAATCGCAGGCTTACAGAATACATATATGGTGACCACTTTATGTAGCGGCCCATTCAGACAAGTTTGGAAAGATACCAAGCTGTACATTGTACTTAGTATATTGCAAGCTTGCATTTTACGTCGATCTACATACACTTGAAGGAAATGTATTGGATATGTAGCACATGTCAGTAGGATTATAATGTACATGTACGAACAGCTGTATGAGATTTTAATGTTTGACAATCTATCATTACCCTGTAGACTTACACTTAAAGGGGAAATCCAGCCCAAATAAAAACGTTAGTCTGGTAAAAAAGAATAGAATCTTACGAGTTCAACAGTAAAAATTTGACTGAAGTAGGATGGAAAATAAGGAAATTACGACATTTTGAAATTTAGCTAATTTCTGCAAAACAGTTCTTGTACAGTGGATATCATATGAATATGCAAATGAGTGAGCTGACCATGTCATAATTTCAGTTTTCCATTGATCCTGTAAAAATATGAAAAATATGACGAAAATTCAATGTACAGTGTATCTGTCATTGAAGTCTGAAACATATTATTCTTCAGAATAGTGATCACTTAGATATACATGTACGAGGATTTGAGCGTTGTGTTTGAATGAAAAACTAGAAATGTCAAAATGTGATGTACAACCTATATGGCAAGTTTAGAGGGAGTGACATGCTCACTTTACCATTTGCATATATACATGTATTCATATTGACCGTTTAAAAACACTGTTTCCCGAAAAAATAGCAAAACTTCAAAATATCTCATAACTTCCTTATTTTTCATCATAATTATCACCTTATTTTCTAATTTTTATTTTTCATACCGTTTAACTCGTGATATTTTATTTTCTAATCAGACTAACTTTTTAGACTGGGTTTCCCCTTTAATTACTTACACACTTCTGTATAGCCTCCCCCCCCCCCCTTTTTTTTTTTCTTTTTTTTTGGCCTGGCGGCAAAGCCATGTGGGCAAACGTCTGGTGAGCACTTTTGAACACTGAAATTTATTCAAACTCTGCTTAGATATTGATTGCAGTCACATACATTAATTTGAAGAGTTTGTTTGCAAAAACCGATAAGTCCATTTTTGAAGATTTTGAAGTACGGTCTCTATCATTAAGTACAAAATAATACCTTTTAAATGATATATTGGTCACTACATATAAAGGTACATTTTTGAAGTTATGGTCAAAAGAAGCAAAAATTTTCTTATTCTCTTTATTTTTCTTGACCTTTAATCGCAAATACAATTTGTATCTCCATTTGGCAAATATGGACTCGTCGGTTTTTGCGAACAAACTCTTCATTTGTTTCATGCATTAAGACAAGGCAGTGATGTGACGCTACATAAATTTACAATTGCTCTGTTAATTGAAAGTACAACTGTGGATAACCACGTAATTCTCCCACCCATTTTCTCTTACCACGTTGGTTGTGGCCGCGTAAAAAACACAAAACACGCAACTCATTTCAATTACCACAGTCCAATAATTGAGCTTTACGATTCTTTATACAAATTCAAACAAAACAAAAACACTACATACAACACATCGCCACCATGGTCTGTAATTTCATGGTCGGTGCACACATAAAAAGTCATTGCATACTGAAAATTCATCAGGAAATGTAAGTCGAAACAAAAAATGACTTCGCGTCACGTCGTCTTATTTGCATACAGTGCATGTGACTTCGACCAATACAGCTATCACTGACTTGGGGGAAAACATGAGACACCATAAACATACCATTGCTGGTCTTACTCTAGGAACTTGACGCTGTTTTCTTTATTTGATTTTAATTGAACTGAAGCCGACTTATGGGATGTGTTCTAACTTAAAAGATGTATTTAGCTTTCGGTAGCTCTTTAAGCGCCGGAGGTTTCAGTAGCAACGAGAGGAAAATGCTGACAAGAGCAAATACAGTAACCCATTTAGAGATTATTAAGCAGAGGGGTGAATTGAAGAAAACTCACAGCCCCTTTTACTAATACAGTATACTCAAATCTGGATATCGTTTTCCTTCGAAAAAAAAAGACTTGGTAACAAGCGATAGACGCCCTTCGTACTTCAAAGTGTGGAATCTTAGTTACCCTGTGTTACTGAATAGTTGCTGCATAGGGTAAGAAATGGGCAGTTTTTTTCAAAAGATCAAAACCGACAAACGAGTACATGTATACTATAGTGTAAAGGGGAAGGGGATTTTGCCTTACTTTTGTGTGCGTTGCAATTTCTTGAAGTACACTAAATCTTGTATTGTATATATATTGATACTTCTTCAAGTCCGAAGCCATAATTAGTCATTTGTAACTAACACTATTTACAGTCGAGCAAATTTTCTTTTACGTGATTCTTATTTGATTTCACTTTTAAAGTCATCAATTTTGTAACTCATGATTAGATAACTATGTTATTTGAAAGAAGACACACGCGCACACACACACCCACACACACACACACACTCTCTCTCTCTCTCTCTTTTCAAACAAAGAAAATACACTGTAAATCAATTAAGGATCTCAGTCTACACTCACAGATGTCAATACCTTTTCACGAAGAGACTTGCAGTAGGCCCTATAAAGGCCGAATGACAGTAATTGGCGTGCTCTAATGAAACAAGTGAATTAATTTCGTTGCGGAGCTCGGTTTAATTAGCGACGATAATGTAAACCTGTCATCTCTTACGTAACTTACGGTGTTTTCTTTTGTTACAAGGGAGAATAACTGAGAAAGGGGGGGGGGGTCACGAGCTTTCTAAGCATTCTCGCCAATTAATCTGGCAGCATCGACTATTCTTGGTGGAGTTAATGGTTGAAAGGCGCGATATCCGTAACGAACGAATGCAAATCTGTCGCGTTTTAATCAGGTGTAATCCCTGTCTCCATGGGCGCTCGCGGGCGATCAATTTCAGTTCTGTACTGACACCTGCTAATCACAGCTTCGACAATGATAAAAGCCATCGAAGGAGATGCCGTTGTTGGTCCATCCATGGACGTAGGTCCATGGTTCATTTCCCATCAATTAACATCAATCATGGGTGCCATCAACAACAAAGGAGAGTTCAGGAAATGTCACGAGATGAACACCACCAATGATGGAGGGTTTCGTCAGTCATCACTCATTACTCCTGATCCATGGACCTATACAACGCTCCTTCCAGTATGTTTTTCCCTTCTCTTACTGACCTGTTAATATTGGGAGCAGTGAATCCAAAAACTTTCAAATTACATACTATGTATCTCATTTTGACGTGTATGAATGGTTACTTGTATCACCAAACACTATCTTACAAAAATTCCGCCATGAAACACTCAATATAAGTAACATTTACTAATTTTGCTGTATTACCAAGCTGACGAATTTAATAAACAATAATTCAAGAAATGGTATATATGATTATGTAATGTTATATCATATCACATCGTATTGTATTATATAATATCTTTATTATATCATCTTATTATTGTATTATTTTACATTACTATTATATCATATCATGTTATATTATATTATATTATATTATATCATATTATATTGCATCATATTATAATATATTATATCATATTATATTATATCATATTATGGTATATTATATTATAAAATTAAAACAGTTCAAAAATTCATTTTTCATGAAATCTACATACTCCATCAACTTGATTCTTACATATTATGGGTAGCAATTATTCCCCCTGCTTTCTGAAAGCGGTTACTCAAATAATCTTTCATCATGCTAGAAAAGTGAATTTTTGTGGAATTCCCTTTATATTTTCTTTATATATATTGTTGTCCACGCATGACATCATAACCTTTAGTAGTCTATCCAGCGGTTTCAACACCAAAACTTTAAAAATTAATAACTTTTGCGTCGATTGTCCAATTTTCCTCAAACTTTCACTGATGTGTTCTAGTAATGTTGCTGCTTTCATTCAATCCACATATCTTTTTGTGTTTTGTTTTTTTTACGCACGAATTTAAAGAGAGATACATTGTCGCTGGCATATATATATATATACATATATATATACACACACACATGTATGTAATGATATGCAGAGAGAGAGATAATGTATGTGTGTATACAATGATGCCACTTTTTTCATAATTCTACATGACACCAGTATGCTAATGTTGATCCCCTTTATTTCTTTCTGATAAATTTCCACTTTCTGTCTTGTGTCCCATCAACCACATAGAAGATAATATCACGGTATATCTTGTGTGATACTGTACAGTACCTCTTTGATAAAACCATGAAATTCCTGCCATGATAAAACTGACAGTCTGAATCACGGTACACGGGTTCCTCCCAAAACAGTTTCGTCTAAATCCTATGAGACTCTCCCCTACACACTTAAAACTCCAGTCATTACTGTGGGATGTAGCCATGACAACCGCGTAAACAGATTTCCCAGTCAGCGCCTCTTCGGGTAAAGCATGCGATCTTCCGTGGTATGCTAGTCCCTTTGTATACTGTTGTCCGGGAGTCCTGAGCTTCTTAATTAGTGACGTACATTCTTCCACTTTTGCCACACAAAAAGGCCGCATTGCTAAATCAACAGATCAAGATGTCCTGTAGTCGTTGCTTTCAGACATTAGAAGTCCCAGAAAAGTACGAACGCTCAACCGCTGACGGAACCAAAATAACCAAGATAAGCAGCTACAAGAAAAAAAAAAATAGTTTGAATGTAAAATTATATCTCCTTTGTTGGAACTTTAATTGTCTTTCCTTAATGTCAAATTTATCATATCATGTACGATATATAGAGTAGTTCTACATGAAAGCAATATCCCATCGATCATCAGCAGTCAATTCTTAGTGTACAAAGGAGATGATCAGCATGACAAAATATAATCATGGTGATAGTGTCCTCTTACATGATTTTTACGACTTATTCTGATCCATTTGGATAGCAGGCCTACCCTCGATCTTTTTGCCCCACGTACACTGCGTTAAAAAGTATCATCGTAGAATCAAATGTTTCTTTAGTACACTTTATGATCATCCACGTATCTATAGCATCGAATGTGTAATTACCATATTATGATTTATGTCTACATTTTAGAGATTGTTTTGCGACGCGCTTCCGTGACATATACATTGCAGTCCATAAAATATTCTTTCATCGCGTTCAATGAATTACATGTAAAATGAATAAATTTTAATAAGTCATAGCAAGGAGCTTCCAGAAAATCCAAGCTCCTTGGTTATACAGATTTTTTTTTTTAATTTAAAAAAAAATTTAAAAAAGGTATGTTGTATGAGACTAGCCAAGCTCGTCTCAAGAAACCGATCGCTAAAATAAGACTTGGCGGGCCCGTGATTTTGTCTCATTCAAACTCGTTAATGCGTGACGTTAACGAATCCGAGAGATCTCGTCAGATAGCCCAGTGAAAGCTTCAGGTAACTACACTGTTAGAAAAAAATCAACAAGGTTGTTTAAAATTTTAAACAACCACAAGTTAACCGGTGAATCGCTCAACTGTTGTTTAAAAATTAAACAACACGTAGTTGTTTAAACTTTTAACCCTTTGTTGTTTAAAAATTCTAAACAACTGTTGTTTAAAAGAAATCTAAACAACTGGGTTGTTTAAAAAAGTTGTTTAAAAATTTAAACAACTGTTGTTTAAAAGTCATTTTATACAACTGGGTTGTTTAAAAAAAGTTGTTTAAAAGTCTAAACAACTGTTGTTTAAATGTAATTTTATACAACTGAGTTGTTTAAAAAAAGTTGTTTAAAACTCTAAACAACTGTTGTTTAAAAGTCATTTTATACAACCGGGTTGTTTAAAAGTAATTTTATACAACTGGGTTGTTTAAAGCAAATATTAAATATTCATGTTTAGAATTTAAACAGTTCTTAATCCCATATTACTGTACAACTCACTTGTATATAAGCACAATAACACAAATGTTTATTTTTTGGGCCAATTATATATTTCAGCACATTTTCACTGTCTATATCACTGACATCGTATCATTAGAAAACCTTCAATCGGTCAATATGTCCTCGATGTGCAAACTTATTACAAATAACAAATTGAGCCAATCAAGAATTGTCTCATCCATTTTCAGAATATATACAGAGTAACAATTCTTCTTATACAGTTAACCTTTGATAAGTCGAAGTTCTCGAGAACCGAGAAAAATGTGTCGACTTGCGCGGATTTAGTAAAAATATGCAGTTTGACTGCAGAGGAAAAATCACGAGCTTTTATGCTTGAGTTAAGTGATTTCCCAGCTGAATTGACCTCGACACATCTAAAGATTAGTGTATTGTCAAATGTACATTTTGATTCCACTTACATACAAATGGGGCGCTTAACGCCGTAAAAATCACATTTCACAATATTTCAACTAAACTGCAATGGCAAATTGAATTTGAAACATGCAATAATTAAAGAATTAATTATTATGCATAACATGGATGTGTTCAGCTTGAGATTATCTATACCTGTGCCACATTGAATATTTTGTTGCTTGATTTCTCACATTGTGTGGGTGCATGGGGACCATCAGTTGCCGTCAGATGGGTCCAAAAGGGCTAACTGAATGAACAGTACACAGAGAATGTAATTTTTCAGAATGCTTTTACAGTCCAATGCACACCTTACAGACACATTATCCACTTTTATAGTGATCATACCCTGACAAGACAAGATAAATCTTGAATGAGTCTTATTTCCTGGAATAATTATCTGATTTTCTTAGAACCACTGACTTTGTTCTTGAAGTGTTTGTCACTACTACATGCGCTTGGAAATCTCATAAGCGAAGCATAAGGGAATGACCCTCTAAGGATTTGCTTTTCTGTCCCAATACTGTACTTTGTTGCCCCACTAAGAAAATATTACTGAAGGTATTGCACTACACAGCTTCTCTATTAACTAGATCATTTTTAACAATGTTCAATTTGATGTAACAACATTTTGAATCATTTCAGTTGCAATGCTTTTGGGGAACATCTGCAATAGTAAGTCAGGGGTTATTAGATTATATTTCCTTGACAGTACAATGATGACCGTAAATATACTGCAGATGGAGAAACCATTCACATTAAGAAATAAGTTTTATCTCTTGTGAAAATTCTACTTCATACCTATATTCAGCATATCTGAACAGACCAAATAACACATACAGTACATTGTAATTATAATGAAATTTACTCCTGTTTACTGGTGTAATTTGAGAAGTCATACCTGCTACCAACACATACAAGTTTTTTTTTTCCATAATTGGGATGTGCAAAGTACAGCACATCTGTCCAGCAAAGATCATCTCTGTCACTCCGGTGATAGAGATGGCAGTAATGAAGATTACTCTATATACAATGAAATAAATTCATAATGGAAATATACATTCTACGAAACAGTTCATCTTGAATTTTATGAAGGCCACATTCAGTACAGAGTGTCACCTCCATTATGCTCAACAGATATGAGGTTTTAATTTCACAATTGCTATATTTCTGAAAATTGACTGTCATGCTTCAGTATAAACCTGTGAAGATCTTGCCCAATATTTCATTAAGTCACTACTATGCAAAATACCCTTTTTAATTCATTTCTAGCCAGTCTTTATCACAAGTTTTCCAGGGCCAACATTACCCACTAATAGAACAATCTTCTCATGACCTTTGATCTTTCCATGTGACATGTATCCATTACTTATTGAGTTATAAACAAATAAAACATAGATACCAAACCTTTGCCTTGACGAATGACCTAAAAGTCAACTTTGTCAATTAAACTTCTGATGACCATGAAAATCTCATTCTACGCATCTAATCTTCCTGATTTGAAGAGTTCAGGTATGTCCTGATCTCTCTCACAGAATTGGATGTCACTTTACCAGGCATTTTGTACACAACTGTCTCCAAGAACTGCCAGGCAGCAAAACATTGAGCCTGGTACTCTACATCTAGGACATAATGCACTTTGAATGCACAGTCCACAGCCTTTGTCAAAGTTGGAAACAAGAATCCCTGTCTCTCTACAATAGGGAGTTTTCGCAAGCACAACGCGGCCGGGAGTTGAGCGTGTCGTGTGCGAAATTTGCTTCTGCACATGATCAAGTCTGAGGAACGTTCCGTCCGGGGGAAAACGAGTACGGTACTTGGCCAAAATAGCGTTCGGTCCCAATGCTGGGCAGGAGTGAGCCAGCCAGTCAGCCAACCAATCAGCGATCTTGTCCCCACGCCTCCGTCCTGTACAGGAAAGCGAAACTGCATAGATATGGGGACGGGAGTCAGAGTACGGGGACTGTCACAAGTGATCGCTTCCTCGTATTCTCGGTCTTCGCGTCGTGTAGCGAAAACTTCCTAATGACAAAGGTTTGCAGTGGCTTCTTCCAGGATCCTCCCATCAGCAAGATGAAGGGCTGTGGTCTCTGCTTCCTGTCAATTTGTCCAATGTAGAAAGCCAGGTCTGTGCCCTCCTCTAAAATGAAATGGAAGTGGAAAAGAAACATGAATACACATCTTGATAAAATCTTGAAATACCAGTAATCTACGCAGAAGTGTTGGGTTGAGGCATTGGTATAATGAAGTCCATCAGAACAGATATATTTCCCACACCTCTCCAGTGTTCAAGGTAGAGTTCATAATAAAGTGCCTGGCCAAATTCTGCAACATTTCATTTGCAAACATATACCCTAAATTGGGTATTTTATGTAGTATATAACATCCATGTATTACATTTTCTATTCTTGCAAGGGCTAACCATGACCTGGCTGAATGAATTTTCAACTGTGTGGCCTATGGGAACTTCTGAAAGGCAATTAATTTTATTGCTGGCAAGCCCAGGCAAAAAGTATTATCAAACAAAAACTACTTCTGAATTGCATTTCATTATTTTGGGTAAGTTACTCTTTCCAATACTAGTAGTATATCAATTTTGTCCACTTACATTGTAGGAACATTAAGGAGTATGCGAGGTCTTTTTTCTTTTTGGTATGGGGGGGGGGGGGGGGGGGGAGACACCCTGTATCACATTGGATGTATATGAGTGGTATGTGATATATTTCCAGCATCTTGCTGAATATGATGATACCATAGGTCAAGTGCAATATTTATTAATGAATGGAATATTCCTTATTGGCAACATTTGGGACCAATTTTGCATTTCATGCGAATTTTTTCCCCTTTTTATCAAAATGAAAAGGACATATTGATATTGGACAAGTGTGTGATTGAGCAGTCAGGCACAAAATAAAGTAAATATGTATGTTGAGTATGTAATATAAGATTTTTTTTTCATTAAAAAAAATTGTGATTCACAGCATACATTAGAAACATAGTAAATTTGCATAAATATGTAGAATCCATGGACTAAACTAACAAATGAAACAGCATAAACTGGGAATTTCTGTACAGTAACTATGGACCACAGCTTGATGATTTCTATATTTTGTATTGCAATGTCAAAGTCCATCTCATCATTTTAATAAGAGGGCAACACATCACTTGTTTTAGAAGATTAGCCTCCGAACAGTTAGGTACTTACAGGTTGAAAGTCGTAGAATAACTCCGACTCCTGAAAGGAGCACTTGCCCCACACCCTCGCAGTCCAGCCTCGGCAAACTAGCGGCAGCATGCTGAATGCAAGCGTCTCTTTTTCCTCTGTGGAGCAAAATGAATGACACAGGGGGAGTATTTTGAATGATAAGTACAAATATACCCTTTAAAAATATTAACACAATCAAGGCTGATAAAGAGAAATACTGACAAGTATCAGCTCATATTCAGATGCTAGCTTATGTACTTATATTGTACTTGATTGCAACCAGGATTACTAACTGTGTGTGTGTGTGTGGGGGGGGGGGGGGGGGGGCTGTTTTAAAGTTGTTTGGAGGGTATTGTAGAAAATACTACACATTTTGAATGAGGGACTGATTCTGGCAACGGCATTTACTACCAAGACGGGCAAGTAATTGTGGATGAGTAGAGCCAAACTTGTAAGGCCAAGCATTAGAATTATAATGCTGTAATAATCATAATGCTATTCTACAAAGCAGCAATCAGAGTTACCATGAACTTGGATGAAAGAAAGTTGAATGGTGTTGACAGCCAGTGCCTTAATAAGAATAATCTTGCACTACTGTTAAGTGCTTAACAAAGACTATTGCAATATGAATGACATTTGGGCTTTTGCAGGAGGTTCATGTCATATTCTGGCATTGCATAAAGCAAGATCAGTTAATATGCATATATCTTAATTAGATTAGCAAGAGCAAGGGATGTTCAAGGTCCAGTGATTTTTATTCCAAGTAGTAGGAAAAAGAATGCAAAAACTTCAATAGTTCATAAAAGACTTCTCTGTTAATGTTATCCTATAATGACAAAAGCTTGATTATAATGTGAGTTGATCAGGCAGTGGAGAAGAAAAGGGGAATGGTAGATGAAGGAGGCAAGGACAAACCGTCCAGAAGTTTCAGTGTACATGAACTGTGTGGCCGTGGGGTGCTATAATGTGAGAGAGGGGCAGGAGACAGCCTCTCCCAAATAATTGTCCAAGCTGTAGTTACAGTCATTAAAGCTGCACTACCGCATGTGATACAAGGAGCGAAAGAAGCTTGTATGAGCACAATTAAAGATGTTCTGAATCCACATGTCATCTCTTGAGGATTCAGTTCCAGCAGGACGAGGTCCAACATGAGCTAAGGAGGGACAATCTCTGCCTGACTGGCCTGCCAGAGGGGGCTGAGGAGACAGAGGAAGAGCTTACTGAGGGCGAGTCAAATGTTGCCAAGGAAGTTGGCTTAGACATTTGGAAAGAGGACATCTCATCTTCATGATCTTGTCATCATCTTGGGGAAAAGGCAAGAAGGAAAGAGCAGGCAGATCAAAGTCCACTTTATTGCAAACAAAAGGAACAAACTGTATTCTGGGCATTCTAGTCTGAAAGGAAAAGAGAACATGAAAAGTGTGTACATCAATGAAGATCTAAAGGCATGCAATGTGTCACTCGATCAGTGCATGATAAATGCCAAGGAAGCTCATGATGTCGAATCGGCAACAAAACCAAATACGGGAACATGACATGCAAGTTGAATGATGGACAAAGCAGAGTCATCAAGAGCCCGGATGATCTCTTTGATATTGGCTTTGAAATTACAGATCCACTTCAGTTTTTGCAGGTTTTTGCGAAAGTCTTAGAAATTAATTAACAAGCATTGAATGAATTTCTCGGTCTAACAATTTTTTTTTATAGTCATGTACATACTGTAAGTATTTTGTTAATGTTGTTAATAAATTCACCTCAACTCAAATGCAAAAAAGGAAAGGGTGGTACTGGGGCTGTAGATTAGAATCTCTACACAGAGCAATACTATACTACTCAAAAAAAGTTAAGGACCACTTTTTAAAACGTACACATTTGTACACATTTGTACCACTTCACAATGGGCCCACTTTTCAGGATATGCAATAATGCGAGAGACATCATGCAACAACTGAAACCACCCATGTGTGAAATTGTTACAGGGTGTTTGAGGAGATTCAAGACAGCCATATTCGGGTATTTCTAGAAATACAACACCCGGTTTGAAAATTGTATACACACATTAAAAAGTGGTCCTTAACTTTTTTTGAGTAGTGTATTTAAAATGTACCTTGGGAAAGGCCATCGGTGTCACCCGTGTGACGAATAAGCAGCGTTTGCTACGATGGACATCTTGATTCCCCATACTAGAGTACTTTGTCAGCATACATGGCCATGCTGCAAACATCCTGTCTTCAGCCATGATCTCCTGGCTGAAGTCTTGCTTGATCTGTACAAATTAGGGAACAAGATTGCATTTGTAATCATATCAAGGGTGGCCCAGAAAGAATGCTATAAACCAACGTAAAAAATATAATACTCAAGTAATAACAAAAACATAAATGATGGAGTGAATTATGCATGATCATTAGCTTCTGCAAAAATGTTCATTCTATAAACATTTTTCTCACAAGTTTGTGTGAATTTGCACAATGTGCTTCGTTTGGCATGGAAATCTTGACAGACTGAGAAGAAAACTCCTAATCTTTGCATAGACTCTTATTCGAAAGTGACAAAAGTGCCAAAAATTGGTTCCAAACCACCTACCTACACGAAACAAATAAAACTCTACTAAAGTGGTACATGTATATTATTACTACAGGCATTAAGTTTACGTGTGGTGCATAGACTATATTGTGCGTTAAAAACACCACAATCTGTTTTCTGTCTTTATCTTCATTTTCTATAGGGGTTCTAGGCCTTTTTTTCTACTGGAAGCTTACGTAGACCTTAATTCATCAAGCATCATTGATGGCAATGATGCTCAGTAAAGAATGAATTGCTCCAGCAAAAGTAGCAGAACTTAACTTGCACTTTACTATTGGATTTTAGGGGGTTTGTTATGTTTACAATAGATTTTGGTTGTACGGTTGGACCTACTACTCATCGACCGCCTAATGTTTATTTGCTTGATAAGAATATTGAACACTGAAATTCATGCAAAAAACTTGACCTACGTGATTGAGAAAAATCCAGAGCTAGGCTATCAAATGCCTTTGTTCCCTTTTCGATTCGAAGTTTCAGTGCAAAAATATCGCCATCGAACTTGCGTGGCCTCGTTTCAGCTCCCCGCAGCAACGCTCCTTGAGATCGACCGCTGTTTTTGCATTGACAATGCACGCAAACCGAGTTGTATTGAACACCGTGTTGTACGAAGCTTTTTAGAAACTTCCATCTATACATTACATTACGATTCGGTGAAAATATTCATTCGAAATTTTGTCCTTGATTAAAACCATTAACTTTGTTAATGAACGGTGAATTTTCGCGTTTTCCCACACCATCCTCATCAACAGTCAAAGCCAATCCATTTTTATGTGCCTTCCGTGCAGTGAAGTGCGTACTAGTACTACTCTAGTATGCGTTCAGTGAGCCAATTAATACACGGTCGGTTTATTACAAGAGGGTGGTCGATGTAGTAGGGCTATCATACAGCCGACCATAGCATAAAAGTTCTAAATTATGAGGTAGGAAATGATCGAGACAGGTCATTGTGTAATATCACTTAGTTAGCACTAGCACTAGCAGTCTAAAATATAGGCCCTAGCCCTTGACTAGGCCCTAGCATTACCTAGTTAGGCCCTAACCGTCACGTTAGACCCTATGCCTAACTAACTTGTTAGATTTCTACATCATCGAACTTGGACACTGCGCCTACTTGTGCATGATGTGATACGGTGCCTGTTACAACCTAGAATACTGTACAACGAATAGGCTACTGTACTGTGTCAACAATGGGAATATTCCGCACGCTGATTTAGATGATTAGTTTTTGTAAAAGAAATTCGTATTTTATGTGAAGTTTTGAAAATGTATGTAAGGATTGAATAATGCAAGTGTTTATACAAGCACGAGTTGGTTGAAAAACATAATGTACGTACCGGTACAGACGACCTAACTTAACGTTAAACGTTTACATTAACAGTTTGTTAGATCCATACGTTACATGCATGAAGGCGAGACGTAGCGCAGCCCGGCCAAGAACCCAAAGCGTGAGCCGTGACTAGCTTCATACATCATGCAAATTACAGATGGGCATGAAGCGATGTAACTATCAGTTAAATAAATAAATACAATGTACCTTGGAATGACTGGCAAAGTTCTTCTATAGCTAGACCCCATTTGCTGAGAATGTTCGTGACTCCATATAGCTGCATTGCAGTCATCGTCACCGCCGTCCATCATGATGAATAGCCGCGCTACTGCAACTGTATAGCTATACGTACATAAACGTGTGATGTACGTGTGTGTGTGAGGCGCGGTGGCCGCCCGGCGCGGCGATCGATTAAGGATAGCCATCCAGCCAGTACATGCAGGCCCGCTGATTGGTTCATGACTATCACATGACTTTTGCCCATCAATTTCTAAACAACCGTTGTTTAATTGTTTGGACAATCATTCCGAATTGTTTTTAAACAACCGCTGTTTAAGGCAATCAAGCTCCAATTTTCTATATTTAAACAACATTGTTTAGAATTTTAAACAACAATATTTTAAACAACGAAATTTTACACAGCGTTCTAACAGTGTAGGTTTATACCAGGGAGGTGCCTGTTTATACTGTGACCAATGCAGGTGATGGTGACTGCGGCTGCCTGGCAGCAGAGGATCAGAATATATGCGATGTGCGCCACAACGTCCTAACTGTGTTCTGCTAACGTGCTGTTCAAGTGATCTCATTCAGGCCTGTAATTTGTCGCAAGAAATCGTAAGTATTCGGATGTTTCACTTATATTTTCATCACTGAAGGCTCAAAAGGCTAATCGCAAAGACGATCCGTAAACCTTTGCCAGGTTTTCCTCATAGATTATATAGAGAATATCCTAGAAAAGATGATTTAACAGTATCATTCGTATAGTCATATTCATGATCGACTTTGTCCAGCTTTTGGTGTGACAAAATATAATGAGGATTGTGTGCATAGTCAATATTCACAAAATACTGGTGTATTGTTTTTTATCTGTTTGCTGTCATTGTGAAATCCTACATGGAGAGATGAGTATTATATCTTTCTTCTTTTGAAAAAGTACAAGCCACGTACCATATATAGGGTGTATATGCGTACCTTTATGCTTACAACGATTTTTAATGCACATAAATTATATTATGTCGTATGATCCAATGACATAAACCCGATATAGGCCTATATAGTATCTTTTGATGACTAGTAAATATTGCTTGATTCAGTTCCTTATAGCTGCAGCTTATAAATGCTGTGAGACATACAGCAATATACATATTGTATACATGTATGTATCATACATAAAACCATGGAGCTACCAAAAAGACTCTTTTTGGTAGCTCCATGATAAAACTAATCTAATCTGGAGTGTTATAAATATCATAAGTTTGTTATAAATATTGGCGGCTTAGGTCCAAGATAAGGCAGAGAAACGCTTTGAACGGTTTATTAGTGCTTTTTCAGATAAGCAGTTATTGATAGTTAAGTGAAAGGAGGGAAATTTCGATTTCCATAACGGAGTTTTTGAGCTCCTGCGCGTCAGAAAGAAAAAGTATAAGAAATTATTCATAATCGTATCATTACAGTTGCGCAAAATGCACAAAGGATAGATCAAAGTGTGCATTATACGACAGAGTAAGCATGAACAGGTATTTCGGCACTAACCCTAAATACAAACATATTTAAAATGTTGATTGACCCTTTTCAAATATTCGCTTCGGAAGTTCTATCTCCACCTTAAAACGTATAAAAGCTGACATCCAATGGAGAGATAAAAGGGGATGAGAATAATATTATTATAGTGTTTTACCAATGTCTATACTAGATTATTATGAAAAGGATGGATTTGTGCTTGCTATGTAACTTTGTCATTTGTTCAAACTGAGATGTAGGTCCCAACACAAATCCAATAATCAGATATTCATGGATGTAATCATAATGTTTCTCTCTTTCCTGAGTTTTCTCCATCAAAAATTCAAATACACCAAGGCATGGTCAGCTGTAATAAGAAGTGAATGTCCGCTACGTATAGCCAGGGGCAACTATTGAGAAGCCCGGCATGAGTGATAATCTCTTCCGCAAATGTAACACGCTTTCGATTCGTTGTGCGTGTGTTTGCCTTGACTATAGATGGTTTCCCTGCGGTATGCCCTGTTACGCCACTTTGCATCTGGTTGCTAGTATACAAAGACTATTCAGGCCTTCTCAACTAATCCAGTTCTTGGCCAACATTATTATGTATTAGGTCGTGAGCCTTGCAGAAAAAAAAGGAAACCTGTTAATGTAACTTGATGCTATTTTAATTGAAATAATATGCGATTATCAAGCTCGTTGCACAATAACAAATTCAATACAATAGTGCTATTCTCTATCACGGAAAGCATCCTGTCATTCCTTTCATCTTATTCGGTTCAGAGCACAAATTTGCCAACGGAGATGAAGGATTAATGTTTGTCTTTAACCGCTGCATCTCTAACATAGGCCATCGTATGCGTTACTTTTTCTTCATCTTTGACAATACTGCTCACAAATTGATAGAGTCATTATAAAAACATGTCGAAGTTATGAACTTAAAGTAATTGCCTGTTCAGTCTTTCTATTGCAGAATTCGTTACAGCAGAATGCCGAATGAGGCTACTTATGCTAAACTGTTAGTGCCATTACATCGATTTCTAAAGGCGTGGATGTCAAACAAGAATAAGATGACTCCAAAACGTCGAATTTTCTGAGCGAGATATATTAATCAATTTCAGTTTAATTTGATTTATGATGTTATAATGGATGAAAACACGCTCAGGTATACACAAGCGTTGTAAATTCTGCCTTAACTATCAAATAAATAGTCTGTGATCATCATACTTAAAAAAAACTGTTTGGTAAACGGTTTGTTGTAACACTATTCCGTCTGCGGGGTCTATTGCGAATTACGAATGATTTTCAGTCACAGTCATTATTGTAAGTCACAGTTATAATTTTAGGAACATGCAATGCTCATTGGCAACTCTTTTTTTTAAAGTCAAAAGTTAATTTCATTCATACAATATCAGAGACACTGGTAGCATATTTGACTATAATAGCACAGGGTTTACATACAGAAAATATGTCTAAAAGGGATTTTAAAAAAATTGCTGAAGGTGTTCAATTCAGTCCATTCGAAAACCTATACCTATAGGATACATATACCTACCTATATGTCATGTATGGAAGATTCTGAACGTAGGCTGAGCCTCTATATCCAGATCCAGGCCCCTTGAGATGAGCTTGGTGTCATGACCAGGTGGAGTGGCGTCGAACTTAAATTTTATGGGTTCATTGTCCCAGAATTTGTCCAAACCAACTTCAAAACTGAAGACACTGGGTGCATCTATTGAATTTCTTGGTAAACTATTCCATGGTTTCCTCTACGCATGTAAAATGAGTTTCTTCTTGTAGTGGTATGTGATCGAAAAATATATAACTTTTTACCATGTCCTCTTGTGCATTTTTTTTTTATTAAACCCAAATCAGGCAATACTTCCTGATCATATTTACGAAATGATTTAAAAGCTTCAACCATATCAATATAATCACATATTGATTATACACAACTTTACTTGATTATTGATGGTTCTTTTCAGCTGTGGTTCGATCGACAAAGTTGCAAAGCTTTTTGCCTTGTGTTCTGCCAAATATATCATTCTTAATGAAGTTTTCAAAATTTGAAGCCATATTTCCGATACTGAAAAAAAAAAGAGAGACAATAACCTGACTTTGATATCTCTTATCCTCCAGCCCGCGATGCCGTCATCTGGTTGTGACGTCACTGTTCCCATGCCGACCACGCAAAGCGAGATGCTCCGCCCCCGATCTTCAGTGACGATACGAACCCTCATCGTCGTGATTGGTGTCTTCACCACATCGTCCATGTTTTACACCAACGTAGTTGTTGTTCGTCACCCAACACCGCATACAGGTATATGTATGTGATGTGATGTCACATTAAAGAGAAACCCTGCTCCATATTCAAGATGACTTAACTATAATTATAATCTATAAGTACAATTAAAAAAACAAACAAACACAGGTTGTTTCTTTAAATTCTGGCAAAAATGATTTTAGAAATTAGGTAGATGTACAATTTTAATTTGTTTTTGTCGTGACGACATGGTAGAGTATACTATACTGTAAATGACATCACTTTTCGTTTTCCTCACCAAAGACATCGCAAATGAATGCAACAATCCAGTAACTTGACAAATAGAATTACAGTAAGTTTGTAGATGAGTGATAATAATGATTTTGAGGCATAGATATGAAGAATAAACTATCTGTACTTGTGCATTTTTTTTAAGTGGGCTTGAATAGTTTTCAAGCAAGGTTAACGACATTTTGAAACAAGTAGGGCATAATCTAAATGCTATGGTCCTGTACGTATTATATATTTTAATAAAGAATTAACTGGTAGTATAAGATAATTTCCAAAAGAAACCAACTTTAACGACCTCACGAGTAGGTATACATTGTATAATCGTACCTGCCTGTAAAGTATCATGGTTTATTATAGGTTGTGTTGAATTCTGGGGGTTACTTTGCGAGTGAAACCACCAAGAGATGATTCAAAGAAAACAAAGTCTTCTATTATTGTACAATGGATTGCACTGCTGTTTAGCTTTACCATATCTCACTAAGATTGCACAAATATCGCTCTGAATAACATGCTTTGTGATTTTTTCTGTTTGATTTCAGTGTACAGATCGCTCAAAATCGTCGACACGGCGACAGATGCGATCGAACCTGAGAACGAAACGAATGCTACCCTGTCATCGCGAAATCAAGCCAAGGGTGGAAATGCTTCTGAGATCGTTCAGCGAGAAAACCAATCAAGGCAGACATCAGCTGTTCCTCCAAGAGGAGACATCTTGCAGCAGCAGCTCGAGGCTAAAAACGCACAACCTGTGCTGCCGCGACACAGATATCGGCCGGATGTTATCCACCGGTTGTCGTCGGACAAAAGCAAGGACGCCCTCCCGAGCCTTGAGGACGAACAGTTTATTCTAGTTCAACCAAACTTAGGGATACTGCCCAAAACGAAAGGTAAGGAGCAAACACAGGAAGATGTGAAATTCGACAGCGAGACGTGGGAGGAGACTCAAGCGGAGAGAAGAGATCGCCTTAGAGAGGAATGCAGACGACATCCAGAGCTGCGTGTCGACATGGCTCGAATCATCAACGGCAAGTCCGACGAGCTCACGACGTTTCTCGTCAGCGACAGATTCAAGGTCGTCTTTGCCGCCGTGCCAATGACAGCATCCAGTTTCTGGAGGGACGTATTCAGACGACTTCAAAAGACTGCATCATCGAGGCAGAGTTCCATTGGTAGCAGTCCTCTGGCTGGCGTAAGAAATTTGAGTAGCTACGCACCTTGGGAAATTCGGCATCGTCTGCGAACGTACAAAAAGATCGTAATGGTGCGCGACCCATTCGCCCGCCTCCTATCTGCTTATCGACGCAAATTTCTTCCCCGAACTACGCAACAGAACAGGCATTACGGGCCATTGATTGCGAAGAAATACAGACAGAAAAGTAGTGAGCAAGGTGCTGCTTCGTCGTTCAATGTCACCTTCGAGGAGTTCGCATCCTTCGTTGTTGACTTTTCGAACAGTGTTAACAACAGCCACTGGCTCCCGATGTCGAAATCAATTTTGCCTTGTAATATCGATTACGACTACATTGGTAAGTTGGAAGAAGGACCGAAGGAGTTTGACAATATGTTACGGGTTGCGAAGGTCCAATGGTTAGCGAAGTACAAGCCATCATTTCTTAAGACTGCAAGCCACGAAGAGAATGTCTTTGATCACTATTTTTCGCAACTTGAGCCCAAACAGATCAAAAATCTATACAGACTCTACGAAGCCGATTTTAACTTCTTTGGATATGATGTTCCTTCTTATATGAGTTCATGGATTGAATGACGTCATCAGAAATGGCTTTTCTTCAGGTACCTTAATGATATGCGCAAATTGGTTACTTGTTTTAATAAGTAGAAACCATATCACTGAAATATGTTTTCACTAACCATGAGCACAAAATGCAATGTTGTTCGATTCTGCTGCACTAAATTTGACATAATTTATTGTATCTCAACAACTCGGAAACTTTTTCGTCGATTGGTGTACATCTCTGACAGCATTCGGGTAAATAGCCCAGTGTCGGGAACACAACAGCTTGCCGATGGTAATTAACTTAACTATTCCGTGTAATTCAGGGAATGATATCTATATCTCACACTAATTACACTTCGTTATCATCAACAACTACCGGTCTTAGCAAATGTGTTGCAATAGAGTGACTTGTCTGCCCGAGTGACGGCAACGATGGCGAAGCAATAAGCTCGGCACATTGTGAAATTCAAGACCGCTAGAGTATGATTTGGAATGTCAAACACATTGATATCTTCTCACTTGAGTACTCAGTTAAAGGGAAGGTAAACCCAAAGAACAATGTGGATTGAGTGAAAGCAGCAACATTAGTAGAACACATCAGTGAAAGTTTGAGGAAAATCGGACAATCGATGCAAAAGTTATGAATTTTTTAAGTTTTGGTGTTGGAACCGCTGGAGGAGGAGACTACTAGAGGATATGACGTATGAGTGGACAACAATACAAAGAAAATATACAGGAAATTCAACAAAAAAATCACTTTTCTAGAATTATGAAAGAACAATGGACCAACCGCTTTCAGAAAGCAGGGGGAATAATTGCTACCCTTAACATATGTCAACATCAAGTTGATGGAATTTGTAATTTTCATGAAAAATGGATTTTTGCAGAATTTTCTTTATATTTTCTTGGTATTGTTGTCCACTCATATGTCATAACCTCTAGTAGTCTCCTCATCCAGCGGTTCCAACATCAAAACTTTAAAAATTCATAACTTTTGCATCGATTGTTCGATTTTCTTCAAACTTTCACTGATGTGTTCTACTAATGTCATTGCTTTCACTCAATCCACATTGTTCTTTGGGTTTACCTTCCCTTTAAGAAAAAAAAACTGTCGCAACACCGGTGACATTTCACTCTTCTTCTTTTTTTTTGGTCAATGTAATAAGTGATGTGAGTTTATCAATTATTTATCGCCGAGCCTCTGAGGTGAAGTTGAAACCGGAAACTGTTCGTGCTCACAGGACTTACTTTCACCAAGGGTCTTCAGGGACTCATTTCAAATTCTTAGTGACTTGTTCGAATATTGACTGTCAGCTGTAAGATATAACATATAATAGACTTGACGTCACGATTGACAAAATATTACCTCTTTATGGACGACAGGGCAACATTCTGTCACTCGTTGTTTCGTCCATTACAGAGATGCTATCGCTAGCGAAAAAAAAAACCCTCAAAGATTTTGAATAGTCATAACGATCTCACTTTCCTGACTTTCATAAATTGTAGTGCATGTATGAAAAAGAAGTGCAATAATAAATGTCCAAGGGTGTACAGAGTTAGCTAAGATATAATTGATCAATATGGACTGTTTGAGAACCCTGGTATGTGAATGTATTCATGAAAAGAACCAGAACCACGCTTATCATTTTTTTTTATGGGGGGGGGGGGGGGGGGTAACAGAATACAATCTTGAGCAGTTTTCAACTCCAAGTACTGTGAAATAAAGGCGTCATTTCCACTTTTTGCAATTTTGTTATGCACGCGCCTTTAACGCCTAAACTAACGCGGGTTGTCTTAATACGGCAGTATGTTAGCACGTAATCATTAATAGATATATGCTACACATTATCATTTACGTCTTGTAAATTTTATTGACGTTTGTGAAACGTAGTCGAGATTCTTTGCTTTCATCTTGATGTAGTATTAATCAGTTCTCGATATCGCAACATGGTATATGGGATATGTTAATGACCTAAACCATCTATCATGATTCATCACCTTGAATATTCTATATCCCTTTATTTAGCTGTATTTTTAACAGGTTTTGTCAATCAATTGTAGCAAAGTTAGTTGTTTTTTTTTCCAATATCTAAAATCGTGTTCATGGAACCTTTACTCTTATAAGTTTAAGTATGGCACATAAATGGAAACAAGTTACAAACAGAAAAAAAAAAAACTGATGACGAATATTCAGTTCTATCTCGCGAGTATATCAATAAGGAAAGACGGAAATAGAAATTCGTAAAGGAATGTTTTCAAGGAAATCATTTGAAGACAGTGATGCGTATTTCTTTTCAATTGTAACTGTCATATAAGAAAACAAGTGAAATTTTAATTCCAGTCCAACATACTCATTAACGTGTCTGTAAATTTTAATGGTATAGGCAATAATTTTGTTACAATTTCTCTTGACATTATAGTTAACTCTTTTTTACTTAACTTATTTATCATTTGATATCATGTGGCAATATAGCTCGTAAGAATGGCATACTAGCAATTGTCGCAAAATGACAGCATTTTAGATAACATTGTGCTGTTTATTACAAATTTACATTTTTGTGATCATTATACATGACTTATGTTAAAGTGATAATGTATTTGATTTGATAGTACATTATCTATGTGTGTTTCTCTGACGGGTCCAAATACAGTTTGTTTTTATCATACTATGATAATCATGTATCATGAATAGTCAAACAAAGATAAACAATTCAATACATGCCATTTAATGGAATATCTCCACGACTGTTGCTTCAATTTCCAATCGGATGCCTATTCTGCGTGCCAGAGTAAAAGAGTGTTGTCAAGCAGAAAATGTGATGGTGCGTTAGAGTATGACAATGCAGAGTGTGTGCGATTTTATGTGGGTGTGCGTGTGTGCGCGCGCCAGTGTGCATTTCCGAGTTCTATAGCCAAGTGCATTCAATTTTGTTTGAAGTACGTATAAATGGATAACGTGCTCATACCCTGCCTCGTTCCAAACAACCTGTTCTGCAATTTGAAAAACATCGCAAGATAAATTAATCGAATTATTGCATGTCTTATTTGCTCGTTAAGGTCATACTTTTTATACACTTAATAGTGTAATGTCCATTGTGTATTGTGTGTATGTATTGTCGGTGTGTATACCGGTATTTACAATTACAGACTTAAGTTAATAAAGAGAAATATATATGTATGCATATCATCAACATGTATATATATAAACATATACATGTATGTACATAATATCGATACATACATGTACATTTAGATAGAAAGAGAAAGAAAGAAAAACAAAGAGAAATACATACGGATACTAAGATAGTTTGTTGAATAATCAATATGTAAAGATAAGTATCAGCAGCAATGACAAATATGTGATGCAATAAATTTACCTTACATACCACGAAATGATTATTGTCGCCTTAAGTAAACTTACTGAGAGTAAAGAGACTTTGTTTGTTTGTTTTCTATTTTTAGCTGAAAGTACCACCACTGACTGTCAATCAGTTGCAACAATAGTACCACCCTGTCATGAATATTTTCGATCAACAGAAACTTCGGCCACCAATACCCACAAGATAGGGGTTAGACTGTAAAGTACTTTATATAAACGTAGACCTACTATATAGCACATGCATAGCTGCTGAATTGACTGCATCCAGAAATCCTTCTATACTAGTAGTTTGCATCAGCGCCCTCATAGTTATATTGTGTCACACCCTGCTAAGCTCCTGGGCATCACCGTGAGTGAATGAATACTGGTGTTTGCTGTCATGAAACAGCCTATCGTAAAACAGAGAAATTTTGACATTGCAGCTACAACTAAATAAACCTTTGATAGATTTCACCACATTCTAGGGCCCGTTGCATAAAAGTTACAATTATGGTAACTTTGCCATCCAATGGTAACTAGCATGGTAACAATACTCAACAGTCAATCAAAATCAAGAATTCCACGGAAATTACCATTGGATGGCAAAGAATACCATAATTGTAACTTTTAAGCAACGGGCCCCTGAAGTCTCATATCTGAACATAAGATGGACTAGCACTGAGCTTCATCACTTTGTTCGACCCAAGATAATAAAATAAACAGTAAACAATTGGGGGAAAAGGCCATACCACCGTTACGAGGATGAACCCCGCCACAAAAGTACCCTTCATATGGAGAACACAATACACGTACTTTACTAGTAAAACCGTAGTATTCCTTTCACTACCGCTGAGTGGATTATGTGAGTTAAACCCCTCCCCTTGCACTATGAAACACAAATCGAATCTTTGTGTATGTCTGCTTCATATTAACACATGTCCATATCATCAATGGCGAATTATTCAAAGGCACAATACTATCATGACGTTGTTAATTTTATTCTGGCAACAGGAGGGCATTTATAGTTGAAGCAAGAAAATTCAACATGCTTTCACTTTTCTTACATAATGAATGAATGAGTGAATGAATGAATGAATGAATGAATGAATGAATAATGGAAAATCACTTGACTGACCGCTTTCAGAAAGCGTGGGGGGGGGGGAATATTCCTATACCCTCACCATTATGTCAGTATCAAGTTGATGGAATGTGTTAGTTTCATGAAAATGAATTTTTGTGGAATTCCCTTTATATTTTCTTTATATTGTTGTCCACACATGACGTCATGAACTCAAGTAGTCTCCTCATCCAGTGGTCCCAGCACCAAAATTTTAAAAATTCATAACTTTTGCATCGACTGTCCAATTTTCCTCAAACTTTCATTGATGTGTTCTACTAATATTGCTGCTTTCACTCAATCCACGTGTTTCTTTGGGTTTTGGTTTCCTTTAACATGGATTCAAGCAAAACTTTATAAAGTCATGATGTTTTGAAAGGATTGTCTGCCACGTATAATTTTCCTCATGTTTTCCTAATGTGTATGAGGCCTACTAATATTTCTGCATTAAATGAATTCACATATTGTCATCAAAATCATTACGTTATGCATTTTCGACACTGTTTATTTTCATTGATGCTGTAATGAGAGTATTGACCTGTAACAGCTACATCGGTAAAAAGCATCTGAAAATGACGAGTTCATGGCAAAACGAGTTAAGTCCACTCTTGTCAATTTGAGACATTTGCCATTTAACCTGTAAAAAACAAAAAACAACAACAACAAACAAACAATGAAATGATTAGAAAATATGGGACTTTCTTAATCATAACTTAACAAACATTCCGTTTAATACAAAAAATGATGTTTCAACTATGAAAAGTATTTACAGTATCTTGCTCCATGATGAAAGACGTATACGTACTTTTAAAAATGGCGCTTTGCGATCAAATTCTTAAAATACATGTATCCCCGTGTAGACAGGTGACAGATTCATTCAGTCAACATGTCTGCCACATTAGTTTATATGAAATCGACAACCATTTCCGTTTTCTATCAATGAACCAATTACAAGTCTTTTTTTTCCGTGACGGGAGATGTCAATGTGGGGAAATCGTCATTTTTCATACGTTTTTCAGAAAAAGCTGTTAGGTTGAGTGACACAGACCAACTTCATATCTCAACACACTTCCTCAATTCTCTCTCTATACACATCACACAAAACACACACGCACACACACACATACACACACACACACACACACACACACACACACACTTGACCACATAACAACACGCCATCCGCACTCAATGAATCAAATACAAATTCTTGTTCTATAGGTCGTTGTTATTTATATAAAAGTGTATTTTATAGCTGTTAATTCAAGCGATACAAGACTAAGCACAGTAAAAGAACAGCCTCTGTAAAAGGCGCACTGATTTTTCGCTTTACGAAATAAACCTTCGACGATAATTATCAAAGGAAATCGGACAAAAGAATGATATAGCAATGGTCCGACAACGTATAAGCAGTTAATACCGAACGATAAGTGCGTCACACTGTTCGGAATCATTTTATATAATTGGAGTATACACACATAAATTATCATAACAGGCTGGGTTTACAGTATTAAATTTGAATGGATATCAACTTTCTTTGAAAAGCCTGTTACAAGCTAATCAATCGTCTTCACTGCTAGACTGGATACATTTCAATGCATGCATGGAATACATTTGGCATGTTTATCGTTGCTTCGTCGGGCAAGCCTCGGGCAAGGTTTATGTTCGCTAGGAGCAACCTTTGGTATAGACCTATTCGGGTTTAAAACACTGTAACGAATGTCAGCCGTAACTGGGGGCTTCCGAAATAAGTGAAAAGATGATTCAGTGGATTATGCAACTTACAGCTTTTTGAGAGGGCCTTGACAAAAGGCTATGCAGGATGAGTCAGGTTCATCGCTATGTCAGAGCATAAATCAGCTATGTACATCGTATATGGTTAAGCATACCAACTGGCTCCCCAGTTATGGCTGAAATAGACATTAACATATAAAACTGCACCCAAAATGAAAAGGTCTATCAACAGTATGCATGCACTTTGTTTAATACATTGGTAGACAACATCTGATACTACAACAGCTGCGGTATTGGCACGAACAATATTAATGCAACGATCATCACTTTGTAATCCAAACGGGATATCAAACTTGCATATCGGACTGGAGCAAATATTACATAACACACAAATCATGTGTAGCAATAGTTTTCATCATCACTCCTGAGAGTTCTACAGGAAGAGGTCAGCAGAAAACAAAACTAAACAAAAACAACACAACAACAAGCAAACTCCAAATTAGACTTAGTAGCTGAACAAAGCTAGCCTCTCTTTGCATAATGTGAATAAATAAATTACACGTAAGAACACACGTGCACACACATACACCTAAGAAATATGCATAGACTTGCATGCAACAACTTGTGTGTGTATTATGACCTGTGTAGTCCTACATGCGCATTGAGTGGGGCGCTTCAGAGGGGGTGGGGGTACGAGCTCCCTACCCCCCCCCCCCCGTCCTTGATGAAGAGCAAATTATTATGTTGAACAGCTTTTAGGTGGAGTCCACACATCACCAATGCACACTGTAGGCCTACATGCCTGGCCCTAAACTTAAGTGGAGAGACGATTCTGGGAGAGGAGATGGGGAGACAAATTTAACCCGTTCCATACTGAATTCTGAAATACCCATATAGAATTAATATGCAGGCCACCATGTTCCCGTATTGAGAAGGTTAAGGAATGAAAGAAGCTCCTACGGAGTAAGTGAAGATAATGTGCTAACTATAGGTGTGAGTACAAATACTGAAAATCCTTGGTCGCATTTGAATGTATAAGCCTTACATTAAAAAAATTCATAAAATCCATTACGCATCATTCCAAATTTTGCCTGAATTCGTCAACCTCAATGAACTCGTAGTGCCTATATGATACAAAAAATGTCCTCTCGTTGCAGACAATCATGAAGCTGGAAACTAAAAATTTTCAGTGTCAGTCCGTCAACTGGCTTTTGACCAGTATTCCAGTGAAGGTGACAAGCGGAGTGCCCGCGTGACTGCGGATCGCGTACTCGTTGCCGGACTGGAGTTCCAACCACACGACATCTCCTTGTTGCAGATCCAAGATGGCGGACTGGGAGCAGGTGCTCGGACCGCGTTTGTTCTTGTGGGCGTAGAGCATGACCACGGAATCTTCGTTCTTCTTCAAGCAAACAGAGGCAGCCTTTCCCTCATCTGGATGGATTCTGTGGACGAAGAGAGAGGGTTTTGCATTATAATGTCGGTTGGAGTGTTTCCTTGGAACTGATGGAGCCTATAGCAAATTCATCTATCCATTTGAATGGTTACCGGACAGATCAAAATCTAGACCCGGCTGTTATGCTCATACACTGAGGTATGGTTGAGAAAGTGATTTAAGACGCATAAAGATAAACGTGTGTTTAGAACGTTGCAGCTGTGTCGATTCATCTTTTTCTTTTCATCCTATAAATCATTTTGGAATCCATGTATTCAAAAGATCTTTCAAATAATATAAGATAAAGGCTCATTGAAAAACAACATTAACTTCACGATTTACTCTAGACATATTATCAGCCCTACATTAAACATTAATCATGATAGAAAGAATGTTTGAGATTTCAGATACCGGTACTCAAGTACGTCAGTCAAATGTAATAAGCATGCATGAGATCATAAATATTGATCACCCAAGCTCCCTTTTCCCCTCCCTCATTGATTTGAAATGACGTTTTCAGAGCCTTTTTAGGTGTCATACGATGCGCACCTGTCAAGAGTATTTGAGGACGAGTATAACACCTGTGTGTGGACTGTCTGTGCGCATGCCCGTAGCAAAGAGGGCGTACTTACGTGAACGTGAAGAAGTAGGATCCGGGGATCGGACAGGTGAACTGGCTGTCCTCTGTACTGAAAGCCGATTCTGGTTGGCAGGACAGGATCCGGTCGAAAGGCACCCTCTGTGGATCAAGCCCGCCCTCAAGCACCGATGTGAAGGCCACAGAAAAGAATGCTGCATTCGGAAGCAATGGTGAATTGGAAAGATAAAGAACTACGACTATATAACTATGTACATGTATATTAATACATGACACTCACATGTAGCCGTACAACAACATTATGCCTGTGTAGAATTGACTTTAATTACCTCCACACATAAACCACACTGGTTTGCGTTTCGGTCAAGACAAATTAATATGTTTAACATGCCATAATAATGTTCAAATGGAAAATTTTGAATGATAATTCATGAATTATTTGTAATTGAAGAGCAGCCATACCTGTCATTTTTTGTTGAAATGCAAAAAAAAAGAGATAAAAAAAATAAATATGTATTTTTTGGAAAGTATAATCTTAGTTTTAATTCGAAATATCTTTGCTTTTTGTAATTGATATTGACAAAAAATTTATGATTCTCGGATATCTGATATAGGTAACAAAAAGATGAAATCAGTAAACGTTTTCTTTTTTTAACAATGCCCAATTCATTGTTTATAAGAACGTACTTTGTTAAAGAACGAAATGAAGGAAATAAATGCTTGTTCAATGTACACTATTTTGTAGAAGATTTGAAAGTGGAATTTAGATTATATATCAGTTTGAAGTGCAACCAAACAAGATTTGATGAAATTGGATTAAGAAGAATATTTAGCTATTCGGTTGGTATCATTGATGTACCCTTTAACTATTTTTTCCCGGTCAAAATGATTATGTTGAGGTTATTTGGGATATTTGTGGATAATGCGATTATAAATATATGAAGTTATATGGAAAATAAAGTACCTCAGATGAGGAAAATAGAAAAAAAAATTACCATGCCCTGTGTAAGCGAGTATGAGTACATGGCTGCTGTAAGTTTTTCTTCATCACGAGATTTAGTCTCCACTTTCACTGCACTTTATTTCGTCAAAGTCCCCCTTCAACAAATTTGTCAACTTTAAAATCCCTTTTCACTTTTAATAATTGCGGTTAATGTAATTTTTAACAAGGACAGAAGTTTTCCTTTAACCGGCGTCATTACAATGTATGGATGACAAATTTAGTTTATCATGTGACACGACCGGATACAAAGAGGAGAAAATCATGTGATACTACATATATCCGGATTCCAATGTTTAATCTTGAATTCTATTACGTCAGAGGGAACGTAGATTTTTTTTTTTTTAATATAATCAATTGTCGGATTGGCACACTACACATCATAATTATGGTCACATGGTGTCATTACTACTATGACCGCTCCGCCCATACCCATGAAGGTCAAATTCACTGGTTAGAATATCCTTTTACGAATACAGCGTTCAATATAACTACTTTTTAATTTGCAGAAGCCTTTGATCCAGCTGATTGATAATCATTAGCTCTATCTATATTTCAGTTAGGGCCCATAAGTATCGCGTACTGTAGCGCTTTGAGTGACAAATTGTCAGAAAGTGCGTTTTATAGAAATATTCATTATCATCATCATCACCACCACCGTATCTGAGCATGCTAGAGCCTATAAATATTCAATATGCTACGAAGAATGTATTATATTGTGTGTGCAGAGCAATGTAACCATTGCACACACACACGCACACACACACATTCACACAACAAACAAGACAACAATAACATAATAGAAAAGTTAACGATCAGGATCACTCGGTCTACTGTGTGGTTTGATTTTCTATTAGAAAGGTAACATCGACTTATAAACCTATAGATGATAGCTCATGCCTTTACTCGTCCGGAGAAAGGTAATGGTTGTCAAATGCTTTCCGCCCACAAAATCACAAGTCAGACGGGAAATACAATCCAGAGATGTGCTTGACAAGATGTATCAAACATCCTGCAGTCCCTTCTGACCTGTGACCTTAGCCATCACCCGTCACGCCTGCCCATACATCCATTTTGATGTGTATTTAGGGCCTACTTTCTACAGTAAAGCCAGTAAACCCTTTTTATATTTTGTATGTTGTGATGGAAGACAGTCAGGTAGGACGTTGCATTATTATGTTCTGTGGCCTTCAGTAAGTTCCCTGACCTTACGACAAGGCGTTCAGCCTTTTTTTCCTGCCTTCTTGCGCATGGGAGCTGGGTGCGACTGCTGTCGCTACACGAAGGGCCTCGCTCTGTTGAGAGTCCGTAGAGTCGATTATTATAACATCGAGGCGAAAGATGGTGAGCGAAGCAGGACAGATAAACCGCGCGAGGCGCCACTACCGTCGACAAGACTATAGTTATAGAGGCTTGGCCTCATGACACATTAGCATATGAAACACTACATTAGTGGCGTATGAAATGCTACGAAATATCGCCACACGAAATCAAGCACATTATATCTCTGTGAAAAATGCTTAGCATCGGCTGATAATCACGATATCTATCACGTCAAACTATAATCATTTTGCGATAAGGTTTCATTGCAGCAGATGCCTGATGGATATCCGTTTTCACCTGTCTTTACATTAATCTTCCGGCAACATGCTCACTTCGCACGACATAGGCCTACATCCAGCAGATAATGAACAACATTTTGGTCAAATGAAAATACCGTGTTTGAGACGGCTTAGATAGAAATAGTTCATTGATGTACGTCGATCCTCGGTAGGTTTTTTTTTTTTTTTGGGGGTGTGTGTGTGTGTGTGTGTGTGTGTGTGTGCAGTCATAATGACGCTCTCAAATAGCCGTCTGTTATTTTAGACTGTGTAAGTTGTGCGGAAATACCAGGAAAAAATAGAGCTCAAAATGGGCAAATGACAGAATTCTTCTTAATCATTCTTGTATGAAGGCTCAACATTGTCACTATGTCACTATACACAATAGTAAAATCGTGCCGTCCGCATACCTCTTTGTTTATGGAGTAAACTCTCGCGTTTATCACAACATACAGTACGTGTACGTCCCTATACGACTGCCGCGCCCTGGACATGTTTAGTATCTCCGTGTCCCAAGTATTGAACGTTTCCACGCTGCGTCTTTAAGTTCTGAACTGACATGATACTAGTATGCCATTACACTTGTCTATAGCGATACGTTTCCCGCGCATTCGTACGACACTTCCTATCGTCAGCTATCAGGTGTAGATTGCATCGAAACGTAAACCTGTGCTCGTTTGGGCTAACTGATACACCTGCATGGAAGTAACCAGCTGCGTCTCTGTGTACTGATACAAAGTTATAGGTACACTGAAGCGTTGATACTGTCACTTGACGGCAAAATGAAAATCTTACCCTTTCGTACTTACAAGAATGGGCGTCCATAATTGCTGTCAGTCGGCAGTGATGCGAAGATAAATCGCTATACCTCTCAGACTAAAGCCGTCGTAGAACGAATGGGCCTCAAAGTAATTATAATAATCTATTCCTCCTTCCCCGTTAAACATTTCCCGTACCTCTCCCTGGAGGCCTACACGTATTTTTAGTTCTCTAGTTTAGAGCTTATATGTTGTTATAGATTCACTTAATTGTTTTCCTTTCTATAAGCGATTATAATTTCCGATGATAATGTACGGATGTGCTGCACATGGACGCGAGTTATCTATGCAATTACGTAAGCATTCGATTCAGCGATATCTATATTCATCTCTTTTTTATTGACCGATATTTTAGAAAATCTCTCACTTAAATTACGGATACGCAATGTGCAGATGCATCATCAGAGGGCTTCGTATTAAGACATGGTGTTTTTACAGTTTGAATGAAAGTTTTATCCTCTTTCGATGGTTCTTTAAAACAACAAACAAAAACACGGGGAGGGGTATGGAGACTGACACAGTCGGGCGCTTATGGCATTAACACGTGTGTAATAATGGGTGTGTATGCTTGCGTGTGTCTAATGTCTGTGTTTGATTGTGCGAGCTCCATAGTTTGATACTGTCTGGTTTAAAGGGATATCGCATAGTTTTGGTTGAGACCTAACTTCAGGTTTCTAACATTTTGTTGTTGTTGAGATAATGAGAATCCTCTTATGTAATATAAAAGAGCTCGTAATTCCAAAAGGAATTCACCGTTTATTAACGCTGAAATTGGTATTGAAATGGCTGAGATGTCCAAAACAAAGCAATCTTAATAAAAGGTGGGACCCACTTTTTATTTGGATTGCTTTGTTTTACTTTTTTGGGTGTCTCAACCACTCCTAAATCGATGTTCATCGAATAAACTTTGAATTCGTCTTAGTGTGGGTATGCTGTGTATTATTTCATAAGTGGTTTCTTGGTATCGAGAAAAAAAAGTCAATCTAAGCCAAATCCTCATCCCACATCACCACCAATACTATACTATCCCTTTAATAGCCCACGGGACAAGATGATGTGAGTGTGCATACTCCTCTTGAACTTGTGAGAGGAGAGCAAGGCGCCTATAGCATGAATGGATGGGATATTGATATCCGGCGCAGACAAAGGCGTGTTGATGTTATGACTAATAACTCCCCTTGCCAGAGAAAAGCGGTCACAGGTCAGATCCTGTGGGGGCGCAGAGCGCTGTGTGGCATAGTGAATAAGATTCCCGACTCCCAAGCGGAGGACCCGAGTTCGATTCCCGCCCGGTGATCACGTCCTTGGACAAGATGCTTTTACCCACGTATATGTCCCTCTCGACCCAGGTGTATAGATGGGTACCTGGCAACGTTAGGGTAATAATAACGGCAGGGCCCTCTGGAAGAGCAGTGGCAACACTGAAGAGGCTACCCTGGTTAAATAAGACCTTGTTAATAATAATAATAATAATAATAATAATAATAATAATAATAATAATAATAATAATAATAATAATAATAATAATAATAATATATAAATAGGATTATTATTATTATTATTATTATTATTATTATTGTTGTTGTTAATTATTACTACAGTATTACTATTATTATTATTATTATTATTATTATCATTATCATTGTTATCATTATCATTCTCTCGTATAATGTTGCTATCATGTTTCAAAAAAAAAAAGGTGTGTGTGAACGTAAATACTATTCCATCTCCTATGAAACGAGCGGATCTACTATTTGATACCTGCGATATGTGCCTATGCGCATGGGGTTTAGCGTTGGTTCGAGGGAATGCAGAAATATAAAGTAGAACAAATCGGTGAAGTTTGAGGAAAATCGGATAATCCGTTCAGATATCATGATTTTAAGTTTCAGTATATAACAACAATTAGTGAATAAGGAGACTATCAAAATGTGATGCTACGCATGGTCTATGATAATTATAAAGAAAATGTAAAGAACATTTAAAAAAAATCCTATTTGATGAAAAGTATACATTAAGTTTATTTACTTATTTGACACAATTATGTTCAAGGTATTTGTATTCCCCCTCCCTTCTGAAAGAGGTAAGCCATGAAATTATGTTTGAAAATGAAAATTTGTTGAATTCTATCTATTTTGTTTATATCAAATATTGTTTTCCATGTGTGACATCACATTTTGTTCTTCTTATCAAGCGACGGCTGTACCAAACTTAACAAAATTTATAACTTTTGAATGTACATATTGATGTATTGTCCGATTTTCCTCAAACTTCGCTGATGCGTTTTACTATTTCATCCACTCAGTTCAGGTGTATTTTTGGTTTCACTCGCTGGCTGTCTGGTAAATCAAAAACCAACCCAAATCAAGCCAATATAGATATAACTGCTATGTGTGCAATTAACGATCGAAGACGGCGTGATACCCAAAGCGATATCTTGTCGTCTGAGACGAATCATATTATATAATGATAATGCGTGTGTCGCGTGTTGATGATGAGTGAACAGTTTATACACGTGTCTCTTCAAGTCGAAACTGAAAGTATAGCTACTAAGTATACATGGTTCCGGAAGCGCTTCTCGCGAATTGATGAACCTTTTGAACATTTACGACAATTCAACGCGTGATTTATCAAACATTAAGTTACCAGGTAGGCCTACTTGAATTCGATCCTGAATGAACGTATGCTATATATTGTGATATTGGCTAATTTCTGTGCACTGTGCGTGGTAAAACGGAAATTTGATTGTGGAAGTTTGCTCCTGCCTTTCACCCGTCACCCATTTTCGCTTTGTTTTGTTTGTTTTCTCTCTTTGGATGAGTTTGTCTGGCCTAGAGATTTTTGGTTTGTTTGTTGCTGTTTCTTTCCCCCCAAATATAGCTTTTATGATTTGTTTATACATATTAATCAAAGGAGAGGACATCTGCAATTCTCCTGCTACAGAATTCCTTCTTACTATAAGCATTCTGAAACTACATGAACGTATAATAAGGGAATCACATTTCCACACAAACACAATACATCATGAATTCTCTCGTTATCACATTTGTCAGCGTATTTTACATGCAATGTGCCTCACTGTGAGTTTATATTTCGAAGAGAATTTTAACGCGCTCAAATATAGTATTTTATGTGTGCACTCAAAATCTGGTTCAGCGACACGTGCATCTCTGCATTGGTATTTAGGTCGAAAGCATAAGATCACACTGCAGGTTGTAGTTATCAATCAAAATAGATCAGGCAATGCGAATTATATTTACCACTTGAGCCTTGAGGGTCAGTGCCTGCTTCCAGCGATGAACTTACACCCATGACTGACCCTATCCAAGACAACATCAGTGATGTGAAAGGTCAACTTGAGTGAATCCTGCACGTAGCTCAGGAATGTTCGAAGGTCATGATATACAGACAAAATGGATGAATGGAAGATATAACTTTCTCGATTCTCTTCTCCACTCCTTCAGCAGTGTAATAGGGGTCGCGATGTCTTTATAGCAACGACAACGAGTGACCAATGTTTGCAAACAGTATACACCATGGGTATCTTTTCCCTGATGGTGTGATAAGTTTTGCCGTTCTTCTGTATCGGGCGTCTTGTGGAGCAACGATTTAAATATTTTTCAGGTGTAATTCGAGATATTGCTGTCTGATACACAGGATGTCCTAATGGCAAATAACTTCCGACAGATAGCACACGATACCATCAGGGCCCAGCTAGTGCACCACGTGAATCAATCGATGGTTGGGTTTGACAACTTTCAGAATGGAAGAACATTTAACACCAGTGATAGGAAAGTCTGCCAAGAAGTAAGGGGAATTTTCCGGGGCAAAAGCGCGTGATCACAAAATTCTTACCGCCCCGCAGAGGGCACTGCGCTACAGGAACTACAGTATTATCGGTATACACTGGAGTCTCGCAAAACCACATTCAGCAGTACCTGCTCTTATATCTACGCATTGTCATCACACTCCGGGGACTTACTGTCAATTATGTCAGACACAGTTACTTTTGTAATACTACGGGCAAACAACAGGAGCACAAAGGACACAATAATAAATGGCTGATCGAACACACGATTAAGTGAATAAAGATATTCATCTTGTTTGTTGGTGCGTGACGTACGGTTGAGTGAACTGACGGGTGACAAGGTGTGTTGAAGTTGACGGAAAGTAACTTACGAAAGGGATGAGCAGAATCATAATATAGCAAACATGCTGAGGGTCAAATTTGAACATACCTATCGTTGCTGCATATGTGAACATCGTTGACTGTGTTTGTTTAATTAATTGTTTGTGTGTTTGTTTATTTGTGTGTGTGTGTGTATATGTGTGTGTGTCAGTGTGTGTGTGTGTGTGTGTCAGTGTGTGTGTGTGTGTGTGTGTGTGTGTGTGTGTGTGTGTCAGTGTGTGTGAGTTCTTACGTTGGCTGTGCCTAACGGGGTATGGTGGAATGACTGGCATCACTTGCGTGAAATTTGAAACCTTAGGGTGCAGAAACTAACTCTCGTGTCGTCATGCAAATATGCAAAGTATTATATGTTTGCAGAGTAAATGCAAAAATAGATATATCAATTTGTATCAATTTGAGATAGTTGAGATTGAAGTTTCCGAAAAAAACATAATTAATATATATTTGATAATTTTAATATCTTCAAAAAATGCTTGATTTGAAACTGAGGCATTCAGTATGATTGAAAAAATATTCAGTTTTCTGTATAATTTTGATGGCATAGCCAGGCTTACTTTAAGAACAAGTTTATCTTAACCCTATAAAGCCCAAGAGGGGGGGGGGGGCACATTGTGCCCCCACCATATTTTCGTTTGCCACTCCTATACCCTTTACTAAATTCCAACCAAATTTGGTGACTTTTCCTAGAATTTTATTGCAAACATTTTGATATATAATTTAGCTATGTCCGATATTGCTGGTTGCCATGGCAACCGTAAACTGACAACCATGTTCGTCAGATTTTGCATGATTTTCTGTTCCAATTTCATTTAATAGTATAATAAAGGATGAAATGGGGGTTTTCTTGGCTGTAATTTGCTGAAGGACCAAAATGTGAAGTAATTATGGTTGTGAATTACCTAAATGCTCTTCTTATTATTTCCTTTATTTTCATATGACATAGGCATCAAACAATAGATGTAATAGAAATAATCGAAAATACAGCATTTTTCAAAGACTACCCTTTTATTTTGTGTTATTTTCACACAAGCTTTGCCTGTAATGTCATTTGTTTATCATATCATCAATCTGCAAACTCAAAATTTCAATATTTTGGAAATATGAAATGTGATACCAATATATGAGTATGAGTTGCTCTACCCATGTGCCAAATATGATGGTTATACAAAAAAGTAGTTATATAGGGGAGGGGGGCACAATATGCCCCCCCCCCCTTGGGTCTGGAAGGGGTCAAAATAGCTTGGGCTTTATAGGGTTAATATGCGTGTGGATTGAGAGAATGCAGTAACCTTAGTAGAGCACGTTAGTACAAGTTTGAAGAAAATCGGACAATTCATTAAAAAAAAGTTATTGTTTTGAAGTTTCATTTACGCCATGGCTGGATGAGAAGACGACTACAGCTTGTGATGTCACATATGCCGTAGAACGATATAAAGAAAATGTAAAGAAAATTTAACATAAGTTATCTTTATCTTTCTGGAATAATAACACAGCACTTGAATTGCCTCTTTCAGAAGGCAGGGGGAATTATAATCATTACCCTTAACATTTACGTCAGTAAAGTCAAGGGAATGTATACTTTTTTAAAAAGTGAACTTTTGTTGAATTCTGTTCATATAATATATTTTCTTCACAATGACCGTTCTACGCATGTGACATCATTAACAGTGCAGCCTTCTGTTTCACTGATGTGTTTTACTAATATTGCTGCATTTACTTAATCCATATAATTATTGTGAACTTATCCCTTAAAATGTGAAAAGGGCAACTTTATGTGAATTTGCGAGTCTCGGCATATGAATATATAATTATACATACATGAAGTATATCAAATACCATGTATCTATATATTCATTTACCAAGACTCGCAAATTCACATATAATGAATGTGCAAGGTTATTTGTATGTGTGTGTGTGTGTGTGTGTGTGTGTGTGTGTGTGTGTGTGTGTGTGTGTAAGAGAGAGAGAAATCATACCCAAAATTTTGTTACAATCTATCGAGATATCAAGAACAGGATCTCGTTCAGTTTCAGTTGAAAAACAATAATCATAGAAGGAAAAGGAAATGGAAGTGATTGTCTCTGTTAAACCACCTTTCTGTCTGCCAAGTCGTATTTTTAGTCAAATACATTGTATAGTTCCCTTGTCATGTGACTGTCACAACAAACACATCACGAGGATAACAACTCAATTCTTGACATTAAAAAAAATGTGATTTCAATTGCCATGGCACCCCTTGTATTGTTATTCTGGGCTCATTGTAAGCACACACATACACACACACACACACGCACATACACACTTTTTTGTTTTTGTCAATCTTTTTTTTTTCTTTTTCATATAAACAATATCATGAATTAATTCATGACATTGAAGGTAACACAAATTTCATTATGACAACATAAATTCCATATACCGTCAATATGAAAAATGAAAAAGGAAGAATTTTGTACATGAAATCTTTCTTCCTTTTCCCTCTAGGCATTTTCTTTTTGTCAGTCTTGTATTTTTTTCTTTCATATAAACAATAATACACACATACAAGTGTATAAACAATATACACACACACATGCACACACACACAACGCAAAAAGAAAAACAACAAAAAACAAACCAAAACACAAACAAGTAAACCCAATTTAACAGAAACCCTCGAAATCACATTCAACTATTCATCAACTTTTACCTTCAAACCACACATACCATCACAGGACCTTTTCAACACTCACGAGTATGGACACAAGCAATCCCTCACACAACTCTCTAATCTTGTGAAAATACCGGTACATTGTACCAAATTCTTTTCTTGTCCTTGTCGAGGCCACCACCCATGTCAAGCTATGTTTCTTGTGCCATTCCCTGCATTTTCTCTCCCACATAATACAATGCACACGCTGCTAGCTAGGCATATACTGTAAGAAAAACTGAGCATACAATGAAAGGACTCTATGTTCTTTGTAACAGCTATCATGTGTTGCATACTGTATTTTGTCTGTCAATTGTTACAGTGTATTAACTGCTGTTATAGGGGAGAAATGCAGAAATAAAATGGAAAAAAAAATCACCAAAGTTTAGTGGCATATGTACATGTATGCATACCTGACACAATGGAAATAAGGCCTCATTAGCCAGTAAACTTACTATAACACACCATTAGCCAAATCACAGTTTAAAGTAGTCTTTTTTAAAGATTGGGGTTCATTTTTACCAATACCTCATTTTTCAGAAATAGTGACATACCATTGATTACTCTGTTTCATTATTTCCTTTTTTTTTTCTATTTTTCAATGAGATAATGACACCACAAATATACACATAACAGACAGATCCATGAAAGTTAAGAATGACTGTGAAACAAAGGTTTAGGAATTTCAGTTTATGCATGCCACTTGTAAAATAACTTTTATTCTGCCATCAGCAGAAATCATTGGCATTCTAATCAAAATAATAAGTAAACTGTGAGCACAAGTAATTGGCATCTGATCACCTAGTATGGCAGTTCTTAGATGCCTATATAAAGAGCATTGAGGCAAAGCAAGACTACGCAACTGCATGACAATAGAACACATGAGCATGGTGCTGTATAGACTTGCCTGTCTTGGGGCCCCTTCTCCTGGACCTTTTACCAGTAGGGCAACCATTTCCTATTGGTATGGAGGGATTCCTATGTTCTGCTGGAAATCAGATTACAAGCTTTTTTGATTACTGTATATGCAATTTATTTAGCGAGTCTGAATTTTTGCCAATTAGGACTTCCCAACGATTTCGTGTGTGGTTAAATTTGTAATCGTGGAGTAGCGTACTGAACGGAGAAGTGTACACGTGCACGTCACCTACATATCGGGATCAGAGTCAATATTTTTGTGTGTCTTTAAATTCGCGAACAGCACCAGACTTGCGAAATTCGCAAAAAAAAATAAAAACCTCACAAAATATTTGGCGTAAACAGTATCAGCACAGGGAATAATTTTCGTGGTATCGCATCGCAATTTGCTATGCATTTCTACACCACTACTACACAACCTAACTTTAGTGGAGCAGTCTTCTTCCATAGAAGTGTACAGGATACCATTTGAAATACTGTTGAAATTGAAATTGAAATCAGTTGAAATTGCCAATCAAATTTGAGTTGGAAAATTATTCCCTGTAGCAACATAATGTTCCTCATTAATAACAGAGATTAACCCGTTGAGGATGGACTGATTTTGCTACAACACGCATTTCCCATAGACCCCTGCCCGAGTATACTCGGGACTTGTCCTCATACTACGGGTTAAAGACCCACTAGAGTGGGAATACCATGCAATAGGAAGGCTGGCCCAACGAGCGGTTCTATTCTAGCAGGCTTCAAGTGCTAATCATGGTTCTTAATTGAACTCCAGAGGGCAGCAAATGAAGATATCAATTCCATGTGGTCAACATTCTCTCCCCACACCAAAGGTAGCAGGCTTCAAGTGCTAATCATGGTTCTTAATTGAACTCCAGAGGGCAGCAAATGAAGATATCAATTCCATGTGGTCAACATTCTCTCCCCACACCAAAGGGTCTTTGAAATACGTATGTACTGTAAAAGTGGTTTCTTTCACGGTGGTTTTAATTTCGCGTTTTTCGCGCTTTGAGGTTGAACCGCGAATTTAACATCATGCGAAAATGTTTTGAACTCGTCGCTTGTTACAAACGCTATCATTACCGACCGCGAATTTAAACACACGCGAAAAAGTTGGCACCGATGGAAACCGCGAAAGTTTCTGTACGCGAAAGAAACCACTTTTACAGTATTTTGTTTTACATTTCCTACAATGTACTTTTTGTATGCCAAGCAACTTCAGCAGAATAAAGATGATAAGTCCTGCCTGATATTATGCCTGGAATTTACCTCTCAGCATAAGAGGGCAATGGGGCAGAAGACTGATGCCTGTTTATAGGATTCTCGATCTGTGCAAATGAATATAAGAGTACCAGTAACACTTATCTAACTTGCTGCAGTATTATTTTGAATGTTCAACTGCAAAAATAGTTAAAGTGCATTCACCTGTGTTACAAAATCCACAGAACTTGTTTCAAAGCTACTTTGTCTTCTTTCACGATATGTTGAAGTGTACAGATTGTGACAAAACCTCAATTTTGTGTTGCTGGTTCTTCAATGTAGGAAATAGAAATCAAAGCTAAAAACTCCACACTAAAAGACTTGGAGCAAACACAAAGCCATATATTTTCTTCTTTACGTGTGATTTTATCTAGAAATGTCCCTTTCATAGTTTCATCATACAAGAATTGATGACACATTAGTTCTCATACATGTAAATGCATCTCAACTGTGTATACAGTAAGTTCATCTTTTCTGTATCAAAAGTAAGCTCAATGTCCTTTCTGCATTTTACTACGGGGATTTCACATAGTCCTAGCATTACCACGGTAAATAACATGGAAATATATTTGATATTGCCATTGACCTTTAATGAGGCATTGTGACTCAGTGGTATGGACCAACAAACTCTGAATCTCAAGGTCCCTGGTTCAAGTCCACCAGCAGCAACAGGTGTGCCCTTGGGCAAGGCACTTTATCCTTATTTCCTGGTCCTTTGGCATGCTCTTTGGTCCTGTGTATAGTTGCCTAAATGCAGTTAATTGCTTCCTTAGCCATAACCTACTGCAAATCCAAACCTCATGCTGAAAAAAAAAAAAAACCCCAATATGAATCCAGAAGGGATTACAGCTTTAAAAACAAACAGGTGGGTTAGAATCTGTTCAAACATGTCTCATTGCATATTTCTAGTACTAGCTTTTGCCTTCGAGAAGTGCAGAGTAATGGAATCAGTCCAACCTTACAAATGACATATGACATGTAAGAGGGATATCATTCAATATGGCATTTATAAATGCAGAAATTCCAATTAGCTTTCATTCACGGTTGGTGGGTAGGCATATGAAAAAGATCTTCAGCATGCAGTTTTCTATGAAAAAAAAAAACCAAACACATGCCTTTTTTTTATAAAATAGTAACGTGCATTACTTTTTGCCTGTAGGTGAATGGAAATATTCAGTTATCATCATCGCTTTCATCATCGATCACTTCACCATCTTCTGGTTCAGAATCCTCATTTCTCTTTGGAATATCCTCCTCTGCAATGTGCTGACCAAACAGGAAACTGTTGCTCTCCTTTTTCGAGTCAACAGATTCATTCTGTGTGAGTTGTCCTGCCGTTGCCTTGTTTGATGGCTCACTTTCTTCATTCTCCCCTGACTGAAACAAGACGCCTCCATTGCTAGTATTGGGTCCACAGACATCACCTTCCAATTTGGTGTCCCACTCGTCGTTCATATCTTCCTCCGCCTCTCTATCTTCCAATATCTTCTCATCATCAGCAACATCACTGTCATTGTTCTCTGCCTCCTTCACATTCCTGTCATCCGTGTCCATGCTGGAACCGGCAATCTTCCTGGTGTGTCTGTGCTGCTTCCGCCGTCGCTTACGCTCCGCCTCGAAGGTCTTCTTCTCTTCGGCAAAGATCTCCTTGATGTCCTCCGGGGAGACGTCGGGATCGGTCTTCATCATGTGAATGAACACCCCGCCGGGTGACCTCCTTCGAGATCGATTCTGTGAGAATGGAGATTGACATCGAACACAGAACAGAGTGAAAAAAAAAAACTTACAGGCAAGCAAAACATTTCTGTCATACAAGTATTACTATCGAGATAAAGTTTACAAAATGACATGAATTGGTGACAGATTGAACGATTGAGAGGAATAAATTTAAAGCCTTTTTGTATATAGGTATAACTAGGGAATTGTCAAATTTGTGACTAGCTTTGGCGAACTCTTTTTCCACTTTTCTTGTAAGTACTATAGTATGACAATCTCCTCCTCTGGAATCACGATACAAACTGAAGAAAACTTGTTTTATCATGTTAAAAAGATAGGACTATGAAAACTTGTGAATTAGTACAAAAAGCAAAATTCACAGAAACTGTGCATATCACAATGAATGACAAGTTATGCACAAATTTTTCAAAGTTGAATACATGTTGTATCCCCTGTAGTGCTGTATCAAAAAAGCTGCAACTTTCTTAATTCTATGCCCAAATCTTAAAAATTTGAACACCATTGCATTCAAAACTATACAACAGAAAAAAAGGGAGAATGTCTTGGTTTCCTTGGAAACTTTGCAGGATTATTTCTGTTAAAATCTGCTTTCAGACTGTATATTACAATAAAACATGCTACCATCAAAGTGCAAATTTGCAAGTTTGTGATTTAATGACTGCTGGCATATCAGGGTATTCTGGCCCAAATTTCATTCCATATGGATAAGTTATAAACAATAAGATAGAGAGATTTCTCAATGTGCACTTTTGTAATGCTGTATGCATATTTACAGGACGCATATGTCCAAAAAATATTACAAAATCTTGATGTAAAATTATTACAGAAGAGTTGAATCAGGTCAATTACAACTGAGAGACGAAGTGGCTGAGGTTTACCATGATCAACATGCCACCATCATGCTCGATTTCCTCAGTCCGCTTCCAGATCTCAATAGATTTCTTGACTCCTAACACTTTGACAATCCTTAGCACAAGGTCCCTCTTAGGCTCCTGAAGGCTGTAAGCTAGCTGGCCAGCGACAACCTTGACCTCGCCATTTGGGTCAATGTCTATTGATTTCATGGGCGTCTCTGGCTCGGGACTCTCGGGTCGCACACCAAGTCGGCTCTTGACATTGGCTCGCCGGAATCTGTCCGCAACCATGGAGCCTCGTTTTTTCAGTCGCTCGCGCAGATCTTCACCATCAGTCTTTGCCTTGGCTTCCTCTTCCTCCTCGCTGTGTCTGGGAGAGTCTGTCGCCAGCCAGGCATCATCTTCCTCTTCACCGACGCCTTTCGTGAGCTTTCTTTTGTGCTGGGGGGCGCCGTCGGGAAACATCCCACTCACAGCTCCGAGAGGGAGATTTTCCGAGTAGCTGTAGCTCTCCACGTCCCGCGACATCACGGAGCTGACGCCAAATGATGTGATCTCTCTTTCCACCTGTTCTTGTCTCTGCTCCTCCACGATACTCCCCCAGACATTGTTTATTCGACGCTTACTGCCTTCTGCACTGTTCCAACCGAGACTCATTCCTCGCCCGCCATGTCCGGGTCGGAGTTGTGATGTAGATTTGTCACGGCCGTCAAAACTACCATGGCGGGGACCACTGCGTGAGCTGTGTGGAGCAGCGTATGTTTTTTGTCTCTTCCACAGCTGCTCCTCATCACTATCACTGCCCTCGCTGGAATCATCATCACTGGAGTCAAACTTTCTTACTACACTTCCACGATACGATGACCCCTTCTTTGGAGTTGTCTGACGCTGTGTGAAGGATGACATATTGACAGCCTCAACACAATGATCTTTGACACCAAACCTGAAACAGAAGATAAGAAAGTTAACTATTTGTGGATTACGAAACAACTAACTTTATTAATTATAGTAGTATACACAGTACCGGTATTATAGATTTGAGTTACATTAACAATTTTTTTCACTAACTCATAACTGCCAGATGGCAATCATACTAATCAGCAAAGGTCTTTTAGCTGAATTTATCCTCTGAAAGGATGGCTAAAGCAACTGACAGCATGTTATTTCTGACTGAAATGAAGAGAGAGGGGGACATACAAGTGCATCATTCACATTTTATACAATCTTTGAATGTAAAGAGATGGAAAAGGTGTTAACTACAGTCATGTGAACCAGTGGTGACACAACATTTGCTTACGAACTGCAACAATTGCTTCAGACGGTCTTATTTTCTCTGAGGACTTAGGGTTAGGGTTTGGGTTGTAATGGGTTTAGGTTTAGTTTAATGTGATACGATTAGGGTTAGGGGTATGTTTGTGGGTAGAATTTATGTTTGGTTTAGTGTGGAGATATTTGATGGGAGCAATTGTCGCAGGAGCCAATGTCATGGAAGCGAACACGTACAGGTATAGTAATAATCTTGAATGAAACGATATCATTTAGACAACTCTTAGTGTGCCATGTTGACACAACTGCCTCAGTCAACTTGCCAACTTTACATAATTTGCTCAACTGCACAACAGCACACAAACGATCGATAAATTGCAACATAACATAAGTATATTATGTTGAAAGCAACAAAGCCATAGCTTTGTCATAAAATTGACATCATATGCATGCACTGTCTGCAAGTTTCTTAACAACTGTGCTGTGCTGCATCTCTTCTTCTACAAAAATCATGGTCTATATGGCTTTGAAAAAAATGTTAAGTTTTCCAAGTGTTCATGTGCTGCACTCATGATGTATTTGTTAATGAATGATCTTGCACTGCTTAAGAGCTCTTCTTTTCACTGTTAGGCCTATATGGGAAATATTTGAGTATGAACAATCCAGTGTTCTAAACATACATGAAAAAAGCCAGTCTTAAAAGCAGAATCTAAACACATTTTTACAAAGATCTGAGGGGCAGTGCCAGAGTGCAAATAACTGACGATGCCAGATTCATTTCTTAAATAAATTGTATTAAAGCTCTTTCTTTTGGCTTTTAAGTATTAAACGAGGGCCATTTGCAAATTATAAACATAAAATCTGGCACTATTCTTTTCAGTGAACTAACACAGGGCTGAAGTGCAGAGAAGAGTCCCTTTGAACCATGGTACCCCTCCTCAGTTCCCCCACACAATTACCAATTAGATCCTATATTTACTTTGTTTTTGTTCTTACCCACCCTGGCCCTTCTATCAAAGTTTTATTTACGCGGTTCTAAAAAGAGGGCAACACTGTTGATCATGATTGATGGAGCTGGAGCTCGTTTTTTTTTTTTTTTTTTTTTTTTTAAGACTAGGGCCCAGGTGAGAGCCTACTGCAGGAGAGACAACAGTCTATACAGTAAACAGTAAACACTAAAATTTTATACAAAACATTATAACCCGAATCCATACATTAACCTCAGGATTCCAGAATTCGCACACCCTTTATTGGACTTCAAAATCCAGCCAGCACACGCACACGTACCCTATTTCGAATTAGTATGCCCTAAATCTAATGTAGAACTAGAAAGTAGGCCCCTATGTTAGATGGGAATCACGCAACCCTACCTGCTAGACTATACACACGACACCAAAATAAATATGTGGGTCTCTTATAAACATACTTGCGGCCTCGCAAAATTGTTACCATTCATATCAGCCTCTATTCCTAGCACCAGTATTTTCCAGAGACTCAGAATATAGGCAGCAGAGTTAGTTTCTGTCACTAGGTCTAAAATTAGGTCTAAAATTTGGGGTCATCATCTGATTCTAGACAATACACAAATGAACGTCAACTTACCCAGGGATTGTGATTCCACGCCTATACGAGTCTTCACCCAGCATCAGCAAGCAATAAAAAAAAAAAACGTTGCTACACCGATGCCTACTCGCCGGCCGCGCACCGAGCTCGTTGCTGTAGCCAAAGATCGTACATCACAGCAAAGAGAATTTATACTGCATACGAATTATAATTATCAGCCATCTCCCGAAATGGACCAACAACAAAACAAAACAAAACAAAAACAAAAACAAAAACAAGATAAAATAAACAAACAAACAAACAAAGCAAAGCAAAGCAAAGCAAAGCAAAGCAAAGCAAAGCAAAGCAAAACAAGACAAAACAAAAACAATACAAATCGAAACAAATTAAAGATTCATTGTATGTGGAAAAGGGAGTAAAAAATAAAAAAAACAACAAGACTAATGGCCAATTCTACATTAACCAAACTGGAATAAAGCCCCTCTTTTCGATTACCTGTAAGCCTATAATTGTTAATCTAAATTCATCAAGGAAGATTTTTTTTCTTTTTCCAGTGAACATTTCCAATAGATTAATTAAGATTAAGCCTTCACGAAAATGTTATCAATAGGCCCCATTACTTGTAAGGCATAAAATCATACTTTATTATTTCGCTAAATTAGATCGTAAGATATATTGTACCTTATGTTCGATAATGCATCCAAAGTAATCATGTCATGTTACTAGTATTTAATGATGATGTCAGGAATGATTCTGTTTGTGTTTGAAATATGCAATAGAAAGCAGACATACAAAACAACAAAACTGATAAACAAAGACATAATACGCTATATTAATTGAGAGCCCTATCATTTATTCAATCAAAATATCAAGTATGATTTACGTTATACTTTGTGATTATATAACTTAAAAGAAATCAAAGGGACATTTTAGCATTTTCCCCCACTGGGATATTTATCATTCTACATCAAACAAATACTAATCTAAACAAACAATACAAAATGATATTTCAAACAAAGTACTTTGAAAAACAGGCAATGAAATATCGTGACTCAGACCATCATCATACGGGAATATCAAGCAAACAGGTGTTTGAACAGACACCATTCTTTGTTCTGTAAAAACACTTGCCGCTCATGATTATTTCTTGCAATAAATTTTCCTTATCATAATTTCCTTTATGCTATGTATATCTTTACATAAATTATGAACGAGGTATTATCAATTTTATTTCACAAGCATAAATTTCATATCTCACAGGCATTATAATACAATCAATGCTGAATTATTAATACCCCCAAAATCGAATAGTTTTTTTTTCCCGTCGTAAATGTTATTTCTAAACCAGCATTAACATTCATCCACCCAGTCTTACTGTAGCCCACAATCTATCACCAAATTGACACTCACTCAAAAAATGTATTTAAGTTTCGACGTATACACACATTACAAAATGAACATTCTTCTCTTTCAATCAGCCCAATTCTGTTCAACATCTTATTTGTATATAAAATTCTAGTAAGTATTTTATTTCATTTCATGTCAAAAATTTCATTTTTGAAAAAAAAAGACGACGATTGAGGAAATAAAGAATGAGAATGTGCAACTTTAAGCGTTTAAGTAAGCTGAAGGAAGACTTTCGTGAAGTCATTTAAGATTCCAAGGTTTTTCGAAAACAAAGAGACACATGAAGTCTTTGAGGACAGACAGCTGAATTTTGTTTTATCATCAGAATCATGTCTCACGTCACTGATGATTATTACAATTATAAGTATATGCATCGCATTACTGGGACGCCCCCTAAATGTAAACATGAAACAAGCTGAGATGTTCCCCGACCTTTTTATGAATGCGATGGCCTATCAAGGAAGGCGCCATTGACGATAGGCTCCATTGAGTGAAAAAAAAATCGCTTAGATTTCTAGATTCTTGAATATTTTTTTTCATCTTGTGCACTTACGTCGCTATCAACAGGGAGGTGTAAGTTTTCTCTTCCACCTCCCTGCTATCAATAAGCAATCACAGGAAGCGGTGCATCAAGCTGGCAAGGAGGGGTATAGACTTGTACAATCAGAATGTCCTCGATGCACTTTTCCCTTCAGGATAAAAGTTTCGTTTGCGTGACATCAGAAATGTCAAGAATGTTGCATGTACACGAAGACCGGTGGATGCTAGTATACTGATGCTGTAGCAGCAACGATCTTGCGTACACTAATAATGATATGAGCTCCAACCGACAGAACAGGGTTATGCATCACGTGAAATCCAGATAATTAGTGATTGTACCATCTTATACGGAAAGTTGAAGACTTTACGTGCGACTCAAATAACAGGTCATACTGATAGGAAGAACAATTAAGGATGCTCTTTAACAAATTATTCGCAATATTGCCAGTGACCACCACACTTTCTTTTACTCTGTTTTTATTTTTCTTTCACCAAAAGGGTTGCAAGCATTTTCACGTCTATATGTCTGATGGATTAAGCGTTAAAGCATCTCTTTCTAGGATATCATGGGGTTATTTTTTGTTCTTAGAGTGCCAAACAAAGAAAGTTTGAATTCATACAATCCATACTTTCGAAAGTAAAAAGTTGATCAATGTTTGATAGTCAGTAATAATAAATTATACATCGTGAATTGTGTTTTCTTATCATCTAATTTTATTGCAAAACGACCTGTTACACTTCCTGGCTGATATGGGACCATCATTATCAGCATTCTTACGAAAACAAAAAGGTCTTCTCGGAACAACAACAACAACAACAACAACAACAAAACAAAGGCTGAAAGTTACCAGTATCAACCTGCATATGGTATTTTGTCATTATGGCATTATAAATAGAGATAAGTCTGACAGAATACATACAAGTAATTTCTTAAGGCTTTTAACACATAAGTATATTAGGTATGGATTATGAAGTCGTAATGATTATAAATTGTATATTTTGAAATTAAAGTTACATCATGTGTTTTGGTTGTTTTCTAGAAAGAGATCAGTGTTGTTATTTTGCATGATTTACATAATATACTTAGTACTTGTGTCGTCATTTGTTCTGTGTTCACCTTAGATCGTTTTTAGCTCACCTGAGCCGAAGGCTCTCAAAAGTGAGCTATTGCGATCGTTCTTCGTCCGGCGTCCGTCGCGCGTATAGTGCGTCGTGCGTAAAGTTTTTACATTTTCATCTTCTTCTTGAAAACCGCAAGACCGATTTTCGCCAAACTTGGCAGGTAGCATCCCTAGGGGTTAGGATCTCAGTTTGTTAAAATGGGCACCATGCCCCACCCAGGGGGCCCCCAGGGGGGCCCACCCCCCCCCCCAATTAAGGAATCTTTAACAATCTTCTTCTCTAGAACCAGAAGTGATGGAGCTAAGTTAATACTATGAGTTAGTGCATTGATGACTGTAGTTTCAAGTTTGTTCATGGCGGAATCAGGGGTGCCCCCTTGGGACCCAGGGGAGGGATCCTAATGGGACCTAAATTGTACATTTTCATCTTCTTCTTGAGAACCCCATGACCGATTGTCACCAAACTTGGCAGGTGTACGCCTAGGGGGTTAGGATCTCAATTTGTTAAAATGGGTACCATGCCCCACCCAGGGGGCTCCCGTATGGCCCCAAACCCCCTAAATTAAAGAATCTTTAAAAATCATCTTCTCTAGAACCAGAAGTGATAGAGCTAAGATAATACTATGAGTTATTACATTGATGACTGTAGTTTCAAATTTGTTCATGGCGGAATAAGGGATGCCCCCTTGGGACCCAGCAAGGGTAGTGGGGAGGGGTCCTAATGGGGCCTAAATTGTACATTTTCATCTTCTTCTTGAGAATCCCGTGACTGATTTTCACCAAACTTGGCAGGTAGCATCCCTAGGGGGTTAGGATCTCAATTTATTAAAATGGGCACCATACCCCACCCCGGGGGCCACAGGGGGGCCCTCAATCCCCCAAGTTTAGGAATCTTAAAAAATGTATGCCCTTATTGTACATTTTCATCTTCTACTTGAGAATGCCTGGTCAAATTTTGGTAGAGCTGTGAATAATTAAGATTAGTGATTGCGTGAAAGGTGAACTTGCGATACTCAGGTGAGCGCTAGACCCGCGGGTCTCTTGTTCGAATTACATTCGACAGGTATACGTTAATTGTAAATGCACAGTGTACTAGTCTTCTCGGAGCTGTTTTAATAGGTTAGAATGAAATAACTGACTTTAGTAGTGTAATTCTTCTTCTTTTTTGTAGAAAGTAATGATAAGTCTTCATGCACATTTCGGATTTTAGGAGTAAGCACAATTCAAATCACTAACTCATTATTATGAAATTATGCATTAATTTTCTAGATATCTGTATTTCTTGTCATCTGATGCATCGAGTTACATTTTGCAGGGTTATAAATCGAATGAGACACCAATGTAAAAAAGCTGCTCATTTCATTGGTACACCTAAATTTGGGCAGCCCATGTTTCATTCAAATTGAGTTGTGTTCATTATTTCATTGCATCTTTCCTTACCTGTATGATGTGATTCCGATATGAAAATAAAGAAACACACGTTGCCATTGATACATATTAAGCTGCTAGCGTAATATACTGAAAAAAAAAATTCGGCGGCAAACCTTTCTTGCTAACCAAACCCAATGACGCTTAAGGTATAATCACTATCACTGATGCCGTTGCCAGGCCAACGACTTAAACACTCATGATGCTTGGCTGCTCCCTTGCCGCTGCCATGGTAACTGTAATTATTGGGACTGACGATGATGTGAACCACTTTATGAACATTAACTGGCCCCTTGTTCGTTTATTGTGTTATAATCGCTGACATTATGCCTCAATTTGAAACAGGAATTGCCTCAGCAATGTCTTTCGCACATGGTGTCTGATGTCTATCGCGAAGCCGAGGCAGAGGATTGATGGACCGTCACTTGCGCCGAACCATGATAACTACAAAATCTTAAGAACACGATACATCACCAAGCATCGGGATATGAATTGAAAAGTTAATCAGCGTGCCTAATATTAAAGGGGAATTATTCCCAAATATACATGTGAATTGAGTGATTGCAGCAATATTAGAAGAACACATCAGTGAAAGTTTGAGGAAAATCGGACAATCCGTTGAAAAGTTATGAATTTTTTTGAAATTTTGGTGATGAGACCGCTGGATCAGAAGACTGCTACAGATTATGACATCACATATGGACTACGATATAAAGAAAATATAAAGAAAATTCCAAAAAATATCATTTCATATAAAAAGTACACATTCCCTGGACTTCTTACTGACTATATATGTCATGGGTAGTATTATTCCCCCTGCTTTCGGAAAGAGGGTCTAGTGCTCTTTCAGTACGTATGCTAGAAAAATGAAAAAAAAAAATTATGTTCATATTTTCTTTATTTGGTAGTCCATATATGTGATGTCATGATCCGTAGTAGTCTTCTGGGGGGGGGGGGGGGGGTGTTGGTGTTTCATTAACGTTTGTCAGCGCTGACAATTTCCTTGGTTTTGATTGGATTAGATGCTCTGGTCACTGACTGTTACTATGGTGATTGTCAGCGCTGACAAACGTTGATGAAACACCCCCCTGATCCACCGGTCTCAGCACCAAAACTTAAAACATTCATAATTTTGTACGGATTGTCCGATTTTCCTCAAACTTTCACTAATGTATTCTACTACTATTGTTCCATTCACTCAACCAACATGTATCTTTTTTTTTTTTTTTTTTGGGGGGGGGGGGGGGGTTAATTCCCCTTTAACTTAAGACAACCTGAGTGTCATTAACACTATATAGGTACGATCAACAATTTGCAATGCATTATTATTATAACGACTTTAACGTTCTAATTCTATATTTGACGATTTATTGGTATGGAATTAAATCATGACTTGGTTTGCAGTTAACTGGTAACATCGTCATCACTATCAGCTCTTCAAAATGACGGTAAATATATGATTTTGAAAGGGGAAAGACATTGACCACTATAGATACCTCTTGACTATATTATACACATAGGCAAGGTTTCCCTTTCTCCAATATCAACATCAGCTTGATTATGATTATGATCATTATCATCATCATCATCAATCATCATAATTATCATCGTCATCATCATTATCATCATCATCATTAGTAGTCTATCTCCGTCTCCATCTCTCGCTCTCTCTCTCTTTTCCTCTCACACTCTGATGCACTGTATAAGTAACGCTCTCGCCGCTTCTTTTACTCCGACCGTCTAATAATCATATCATAATCATAATCATAATCATCTGAATGTGAAATTTCACCTGCAAAATTTTGTCATAGTTATCAGTTCTCGTTACCCACATTTGTGAGTTGTGTCGATTACACTCTATTTAGTGTCCAAGCAATGAAGTGTGTGATACCTCCTTCAATCAAGTAAGAATTATCAGCATATGGGAATCTACACCCTATATACAAGCAATGCTTCTATGTAGATTCCTCATATTTCACATGTTAAATTGTCTTAAATGCTGTACTTCACAATTCATCCATGCTTTTATATTGTTATGTTTATGGTTTATTTATTTGTTGAAATGTGGAATATAGAATAATAAAAAACAAAACAAGCAAACAATTATTAGTCAGTTTACTTGTATAAAAAAAGTGGAATGATAATACAAAAATTCAACGTGTACTGAAACAGATTAGTGTATAACTTTAAAATTTAACATAGCTTTCCTATTTTCTTATTCATTGAATGTTAAATGGAATATGAATATAATTGTTTCATTTAAATGTCATTGATTAAAATGTAATTGACTTGGGTTTCAATTTCTCCTTGAGATACAAAGCCTTGTGATTGCTCGTCATCTTTGCTAATCTCTTATTAGTGAAGCCATGTCAATCAAAAGTACTTATGGGCCGGGAATGCAGTTCAAATTTTCGTGTTTTTTTTTTCTTAAGACTCCTAAAAGGTGCAGAATCAATCTGATGACACAGAATTCTTGCCGTCGATCGGGTCTTTTGGGGAGGACTTATGTAACGATCTCCGATTCCTCATCGAGTCAAGGGAATGAATATCAAAATCTGTAGGACACATATGCGATCTGTCAGCTTTGCCCGGCAAAGTGACCTATATATAGATCAAGAGGAAAGAGTGAATCAAAATGATTACCTAACTTGCAGTCCCATCCGTTGAGAGCTAGGAAGAGTGACGCCCGTGTTGGGTTTAGGCTTTCCCGGTATACCCATGTTCATGTTGGATCATAACAATTTTTCAGTTTAACAGATGGCTTGGTCAATTTGGTATTTACTTTTATGATTCATAACATCCCGAGGCACTGCGGGGGCGAGAACTCGTTAAGTGTATACAGGGAAACATAGAAGAGAAGAGAGACGAGAGAAATAAGAGAATGAGCACGCGTGCCAGCCTGCAGGACGAAATATCAGTACAGAAATAGCTTGAAGACAGACGTACAACTAATGAGGCATAATTGACAAAGTACATGATCAACGGTCCAAGGATATAAAACGCCAAATAGACTCCCCTCAAAAACAAACAAACAAACAAATAAACACACACACACACACACACACACACACACACACTCACACACACATACACACACAACAATCTAACAAAAAAAATCGTCGTAATAGTCCAAGAGCATTAGGTCAAAATAGGCCTTAACCTGGACATTTTTGGTAACAAGCTGATTTTTTCAGGATAGGTCCAGGAATATGTCTAGAATAACATACTAAAAGTCCTCATAAATCCTCCTTGAGCGTTTTCCGCAATCCAAGATGGCGTCCAAAATGGCCGCCTCTTCTGTTTTTCTCATAACTTTGCAAGTAGGTTTCCCCAAAACACACTTTAAATGTCTACACATATGTTTTGAAGTGGTAGGAACTCATTAGAATACATCTTAAGAGATGTTGAAGTACGCAAGTACCAATAAGACCGCTTGAGTTCTTCCAAAAGTCCAAAATGGCGTCCAAAATGGCCGCCATTTCATGTTTTTCTCATATATTTGCAAGTAGGTTTCCCCAAAACACACTTTAAATGTCTAAACATATGTTTTGACGTATGAGGAACTCATTAGAATACATCTTAAGAGATGTTGAAGCATGCAAGTACCAATAAGACCGCTTGAGTTCTTCCAAAAATCCAAAATGGCGTCCAAAATGGCCGCCATTTCCTGTTTTTTCATATAACTTTGCAAGTAGGTTTCCCCAAAACACACTTTAAATGTCTAAATATATGTTTTGAAGTATAAGAAACTCGATAGAATACATTTTAAGAGATGTTGAAGCACGCAAGTACCAATAAAACTGCTTAAGCTCTTCCAAAAATCCAAAATGGTGTCCAAAGTGGCCGTCATTAACAATTTTATCTCAAAATTGTTTAAATATATATCATTTATTAATAACCCGTGATATTTCATCCTGAAAATATTCAACAAACATTTCAATTAAAAATGTGGTTGCTGTCCATACAGTATTCAAATCACTTTGAATGTTAAAGTCTTGAAGTGTGCTCTTAATCGCTTATGACATTACGAGGGAAACACTTTATCATCAGTTTGATGCTAAACAGACAGGGCGACATATTTTGCCATATGGTCCATTTTCGTCACCTTTCGTCACCTTTGGATTTTGGGACGAGTTCAAGTGGTTCTATTGGTATAGATATGGTTGTTTCAAATTTGCGAATAAGAATTTATCTAGATTCCTTGACTCCCATAACATTTATAAAGACATTTTAGTGTGCGTAATTGGGTTACTTAGTTGAAGGGTTATGAGAAAACAACAACAGGGAAAGGGGCATTTCGGGCGCCATTTTGAATTTCAGGATGACCTCAAGTGGTTTTATTGGTAAATGCGTGTTTTTAAAAAATATCCAATAAGTATATGATTCATTTCATTGAGTCGCAAAACATATATTAAGACATTTAAAGTGCGTGTTGAAGTACGTTGGTGTAAAAACAGAAACGGCAGCAATTTCAGACGCCATTTTGGATTTCTGGAAGAGCTTAAGCAGTTTTATTCGTTTTTGTGTGTTTCAAAATCTTCCGATATGTATTGTATTGAGTTCCTTATGCTTCAAAACATATATGTTTAGACATTTAAAATGTGTTATAGGTAAACCTACTTGCAAAGTTATGAGAAAAGAGGAAATGGCGGCCATTTTGGACGCCATTTTGGATTTTTGGAAGAGCTCAAGCGGTCTTATTGGTACTTGCGTGCTTCAACATCTCTTAACATGTATTTTAATGAGTTCCTCATACTTCAAAACATATGTTTAGACATTTAAAATGTGTTATATGGAAACCTACTTGCAAAGTTATGAGAAAAACAGGAAATGGCGGCCATTTTGGATGCCATTTTGGATTTTTTGGAAGAGCTCAAGCGGTCGTATTGGTACTTGCGTGCTTCAACATCTCTTAAGATGTATTCTAATGAGTCCCTCATACTTCAAAACATATATTTAAACATTTAAAGTGTGTTTTTAGAAAACCTATTTACAAACTTATGAGAAAAACATGATGTGGCGGCCATTTTGGACGCCATCTTGGATTGCGGAAGAGCTCAAGCGGATATATTGGTACTTGTGTGCTTCTACATCTCTTATAATGTATTCTATTGAGTTCCTTGTACTTCAAAACATATATTTAGACATCTAAAGTGTGTTTGTGGGAAACCTACTTGCAAAGTTATGAGAAAAACATGATGTGGCGGCCATTTTGGACGCCATCTTGGATTGCGGAAGAGCTCAAGCGGATATATTGGTACTTGTGTGCTTCTACATCTCTTATAATGTATTCTATTGAGTTCCTTGTACTTCAAAACATATATTTAGACATCTAAAGTGTGTTTGTGGGAAACCTACTTGCAAAGTTATGAGAAAAACATGAAATGGCGGCCATTTTGGACGCCATCTTGGATTGCGGAAAACGCTCAAAGAGGATTTATCAGGACTTTTAGTATGTTATTTTACACACATTCCTGGACCTTTCCTGAAAAAATCAGCTTGTTACCAAAAATGTCCAGGTTAAACCCTAATGCTCTTGGACTATAAAGACAACGGGGAAAAGAGGAGTCGTTTGCTCCCAAAAAGAGTCCCAATCAGCATTGACAAAACAGGTTTCATATAGCCCTAACAACACCGCATACCACAACATGAACACATGCATCATGTATGTTCTCTATGTTGTCCGAGATCACAGGATGAGTCTGACGCACTTGGGAGTAGAAACTGTTAAATATCTGTCAAAGAGGGCGTCTTCACTTTAAGATATACAGAATCATAATGTAATTCAACAAGAATTCACACAAGCGCAAAGGCAACGAATGATATTTTTTGATAAACAATATGTATTTCAAAATATTTTACAAGAGAATGTACAAATATATCACAAGTTGCACATGAAGCTCGAGAAAGCTTACATTGCTTCCCAAATTTTTGCAATAATAGTGTTTGTGGAACACGGTGCATGTGATTGTAAATGCTTAACTTATTCAGAATGTTAGCACGCGACAAAAACGCTTTACGAATGATTTGATGGAAAACCAACGCAAATGGCTGTAAAATGAATCCCCATGAAAAAAGAAAAACCAGTAAAATGTAACATCACGAACCGTGACCTGCACGAATAGTTTAATAACACTCTTCACCATCTAAGAAAATTACAAAAGTTTATAAGTGGATGCTACGAAAAATTGAAAAACACGTAAGTTTTGAGGCAAATAAACGATCGCTTCTCAGGAAGATTACCCGCTGCTACACCTTTCGCATACTTCCAAGATTGTGATAATCATTATTTTGTCGATTCCAAATAGAATTCTTCATCGTTTGGAGTTAAAGCTGTAAAAGTTCCTTTCACATTCAAAAATTGCTGAGTGTCCTGTATAGGGAATAGAGATACATTGTAATGTACCACCTACAAGTACGTACCGTCAGCTGATCGGCCACGTTACGAGTCATATTATCATTTTTTTTTTGTCTGTTTCCCTTTGATTCAAAATGGTGTTTTTATCTTGAAACCTTTCAGCATGAATCAATACAGAAAAACAACTTTAAACAATGGCATGGTTAACAGGTTTTAATTTCATCGTTGTCCACACTATAAGCCTATGGCTTACAATGTTATCAGGTTAGGCTGGATTAACCCGTTGAGGACTAGCTGATTTTGCTACAGCACATAACCCCATAGACACTTGCTTGAGTATACTCGGGACTCGCTCTCAATGGGTTAAGGAACAAATTAAGGAAAAATTACTGCAGTTCGAAAGTTCAATACATTATTAAATGTTATACTCAACGAGAGTTCGTAGTCACTGTAGTACCGGGGTCCGTTATCGGTCAATAGTTTTATATTATTTTCCCAGGTCTTGAAGTTGATAGCTTTCCTTTCGTCTGTGGAAGCAAGTTGAAGGTAGAGATTGATAAAATGATATAACTGACGTCGTGAACCAATCCAAAGGCATCTGCAATATTATGATAAAGTAAGAAAATGATGGACAAGGAAGTGACATCAACGCCGTTTGACGAAGTAAAATATTCCGCCTGCTACGACAGCTACTAGTGCGATGACTGCGATGGCGATGCCTGCCTTGGCCCCGTTCCCGACGGCACCTTTGTCCGTCAGACCGCTGGCGCCATTCCCGAAGAGGTTCGGCATGCCGGCACCATCGCTGTTGAAGTCGTTGTCGTTGTCGTTGTCGGATTCTTCGTTGTCGTTGCCGAAGAAGTTGTTGCCGTTCATCTGGCCACCTTGGTCGAGACCGTTCCCCATATTTACGGACGACATCTCCCCGGATGAACCTCCGTTGGATTGGGCCTCAAGGAGAGACATTGATGCTGTAAGAGGAGAGTGAATACAAGATAGGAAGAGATTTAGAAGACAATCTATTAAAGGTATTGTATGGTATTGGTGGAGATGAGAATTGGGCTTTTACCTTTTTGTGAGATACCAAGAAACCACTTATGAAATAGTACAGAGCATATCATATACCATTTCAAGAGAAATTCAAAGCTTATTAGACGAAAATCGGTTTTGGAATTGCTAAGACATCCAAAAACAAAGTAAAACAAAGTGATCCTAATAAAAGGTGGGTGCCGCTTTTTGTTAGGAATGCTCTTTTTTGGATATCTCAGCCATTGATTTTCATCAAATAAAATATAATGTTGAATCCCTCTTGGAATTACATGCTCTTTCACATTTCATGAGAGGTTTCTCATTATCTCCCCCCAAAAGTATTAGAAACCTGACGTTAAGTCTCAACCAAAACTATACGCTCCCTTTAGATAATTCTACCACAAGTTCTGACAACGATTATGTTTTCGATGAAGGCAATGGCTGCGTCAGGCAGTTAGTTCGTAAGTTAAGCAGATATAATTATTACTATAGTAATAGAAATAACATTCGTTGCACATGAGCACATAACGCAAAGAAGGGCGTCTGACATGAAAAAAAAACACCCTTAAAATAAAAACTTTGGTCTTGTGGGTATAGACTGTTTCCTCTTCATTTGCTTTCACACATTAGGCATGGATGAATTAACTTCCCCTGTCAACGAGGTAAACGGATAGTATGATAAATCAATGCCCTTGATACTTGACGAGGATAAAGAAGGCGATCATCCTGTCGAGAAATTGTGATACGTTGTATTATAGTTTAAATTAGTGACGGCTCCTGTCTTCAAGGAAAATGCAACGTATCATAAAGTTACAGAAAATGATACACAAACACTTTTCTGGGAGATTATGATTCATTAAACCACTATCATGCATCGTGTACGAGAAATCAAGCTATAAATGAGAGCGACTATGAGCTTCTTCCTTTCCAGTCGTGTTGTTTTTCTTGACGTCTATAAGTTCTACAAGTTGTGACGAGAGGGGTAGGCTGTCAAGTTAATTGATTTAGTGGACTTGATGCATGCTTGCTCCGGAAATTTGACAAAACTTTTCGCCGCCCACACTGTAGCAACAGTAACTACATTTAGTGGGAGGGGGGGGGGGCACTGAGAGATCGCTAGTTGTTTAACACGGGTAAACGGGTAAATTAATATGAACCGGTAATTCTGGTTGCAATTCAAAAGGCAATATACCACACTGGTATTGTATGTTACTGAACCTCCAAATGCAAATATACGTGAAACTAAGCTCGCAAAATCACATAAAGCCAAATTTATCACCCAAAGTTATACAATTATATGTTGTAGAGCTACGTTGACAGAAAATTCTTCCACTCATTAAACAACACGTTGAAAACTTATAGTTCACGTGAAATACTTCTGTTTATCTACATCTAAACAGAGATTTAAACACTTTAAAATCTTGTATCAACATCATTGAAAGTTTGAGGAAAATCAGACAATCCGTTCAAAAGTTATGAATTTTTGAAGTTTTTGTGCAGTCTGGAGGAGAAGACTACTGCAGTGTATGAATAACTTACATGTCACATGCGTACAACTATATAAGGAAAATATAAAGAGAAATTCACAAAATGTACACATTCCCCTGACTCGTTACCGATCAGAAAGAGGCAAGTCAATTGCATTATGTCTTTCCTCTTTCCAAGTCGTCAACCTGTTGCTGTCCAGTGCATTTTCTCAATCCTTATGCAGTGCAGGGGGATCTAGGTATTATATGGTTAACTCAGGATTTCCTGTGGTTTAAAACCCTTAATCGAAAATGAGGCCACATGAGGCCCCCACTGCTCTGTCGCATCGTATCGCAGGTTTGATGGAGCTTAAATCAGGTCACCAATTTCTGCACCAGCCTGATATTCTACAATATTTTCATCGTTTCATCTTTTAGGTTTATAATCAATCTATATCAAATATATATATACATATAGTATGCATGAATGTAATAGGGCCTCCTCATCTTGTTCATAATATGCATATTTCAAATAATACATGTGATGATCAGTAATTTTGGGGTATATAATATACTTTCCTTTTTTTTTCAACTCATCATAGACATAATGCAACTATTTAGCCAGTTACCAAGTATGAAAAAGAATATCGTTTATAATATTGTGTATACACAAACACAGTACCACAATCATTGAAATGTGAATATACATATGTATGTATGCGCGGGAGATTTTGGTAGCAACCACTTGTGAAAACGCAAATGAAAGCGCTTAAACTAAAATTCTGATTCTGATTAATCAATAAATTACAAACTTGGTCACAGGCCATCGGAGGTAAGTTCTGAAATTTGTTACTGCGATTTAAAAAAGAATAGTGTCAAACAGTCTTTGGCATAACTTCATTATTATACTTAATGTGTCTGGTTTTGTGTTTTAATCTATTTTGTATACTGAAGAAACGCTTGTAACTGTATAACGTGCATATTGAGCAAACAACTGTAACAAAAGACTACGAAACCAACGCCATTGAAACCACTGAAACCAAGACTAGGCAAGGAGGACAAGTGCCTAGCCTTGCCTATTGTAATAGGGATAACAACAACCGCTGGCAGCTAGAGGACTCGAAACAATGACCTCAAGGATGAGATTCAGTAGTCTCATCCACTGGGCCACAGAGGTTTCATGTCACGGGAGCATTTTGGCTTGAGCGCCAATAATGGAAAAGGCCATATTAATCTCATCATATCTGTAATTTACGGAGGTCGAGAAGTTTGAGTAGACCTAATTAGCTATCAGGATGACACTAGGCTACACCGTAAGCCATTACTTTGATCCCGTCAACAGGTGATATTATGTAGGCGGCGGTTTTTTGGTCACCGCGCAGCTTGTACTGCAGCTTTTACAATCTAAGCATACACTGCGACACGAAACTTTTGGTGTAACGGGATTCTCTAATAAGAAGTCGAATTAATGTGAAGAAATGGTATGTTTTATGCACGTATGTACATATCTACTTCAAAAGCTCTCTGTCGCTCTATATGTATTTTGTATAATAGATGTTATTTACTAACTCACATTATCTGATTATGCTAATGAATAGTACACATAATAATCTGTATTCTTTTCACAATATTCCGAGATACGTTTAATAGTTTTGGTACATAAAAGTACACAATCTTGTTTCGGGGCAAAAGATGCACACACACACACACACACACACACACAGTCGATCACACGCACACACACAACGTTTGTATGCAGTAGGTATACTATATCATGTCGAGTAAAGACACTCAATAGAGAATGTAATCACCACCCTAGCTTTATAGTTCATATCATCCGGGAATTCTGATCTAACTATGACGTCATTTTCTATTTCCGGAAGACTTGGGACAGAATGCTAAAGTTTATAATCGATAGTGATAGCAAAAATAGGAAAAAGAAATGGAGATAAGATAGAGGAAGAAGGAAAGGAAACAAGAGAAAGGGCCGTGCCGAAAAACAACAAAAAGGTAAGGAGAACTCTTGCTTGTTTCATAGGCCACCTGTTGGCAGTATGCTGTTTGTCACTTTTTCTTTTTAGCTCAATCATGTAGCCATAGGCAACAGTATTTTGAAGCTGCCTTTGAGCTGCCTATTTTAAGACTTTGGGGTCTATATTTACGCCACTTCTATTACGCGTGCCAACAAAAATTTTCCTGGACGTCTATTACTGGACGAGTTTACGACACGTCATGCTCATCTCGTGCCACTTGTTTACCTATGATAGAATAAAAAGAAAAAATAAAAACAGCCAGAAGGATCTGCCCTATATTTCTGCCATTTCTGTTGAGTACACGCTCATGCACTATAGTCTCTCCTATGGTTTACGTCCGTTTTAATAAGCTGCCTACTTTGATTTTGGCTTGGGCCCACATTCGGATTTTGCACGTATCGTCCTTCTGTCGAGCTATTTAGACATTTATAATGCTATTTTTGCTTATGATCTCAACTTTTAGTCGGCATTGTTCATTGCACGATACCCTTTGCTTCCTTTTCCCCAGGTATTCCCCTCCCCCCTCCCCCGTTGCTTGGGGGACTTGGCAGCGCTTCTCAACTGCATGTCGGAAATGCACTAAAACTAAAAATATCATGTCAAACTCTTCTTACTCATACAACCTCCTACACATTTACATCAAGGTTTTTGCTAATCTAGTTATAATCTAAGCTATATCTTATTATCACTTTGTGCATGAATGTTCTTTTAATAAAGTTGTTAGGATTTTTACAAACATTTTTGTCACCATCTCTTCACAAAGTGGTTGATGTTTTCAACAATAGTTCCAATTAAAGAAAGATTCATGTACTGAATGTTGCCAGGTAAAAATGTCAGAGGTTAAATACTAGAAACGTACTGCCGGAGATTGAAAATCAGTTGATTAATTCCTGTTATATTCCACCTATACAATTTTAGATGAGATAGTTTTACACCAAATAAATGTCATCCTTCCATTCAAAGCATGCAAGCGCTATTGTCAAGGTCCTTGGATATGTTGCCCGTATTTTTAATTAATTAACGATAAAAAAGAATATTGCATGAAAATGATGTAACGGGGGAAGCACTCTTTTTGTATATCACTGTCATTCCACCAATGCTTGAAGTCAAACTCCTACACATTATATAGGATAAAGGGAAAGAGGAAGAGAGAAACCACCCATATCAATTTCAAATTTACAGTTGTTAACTTGAAAAAATACACGTTTTTATTGTTTTCTAAAACATTTTACGGACACTCTTATAGTATCGACACCTTTAATACGATAACGGGCCATAACAAACTTCATATAATGCTGCCATGATGGCTTAAAGGGAAATGAAGTCAAAAAAGAAGTACGTCTTATTATGTGGAATGAGTGAACACAATCAGCGAAAGTTTGAGGAAAATCGGATAACCCGTTCAAAAGTTATGAATTTTTAAAGTTTCATGCTGCCATCGCTGGATAAGAAGATTACTAAGATTACTGTCACTAATTTATGAAGAACGATATAAAGAAAATACAGCAAAAATTCCATAGAATTCATTTAAAAAAATGAAAAGAAAGCATTCCATCGACTTGTTGTTGATCATCTCAAGTGATATGATTTCCCCTGCTTTCTAAAAGAGATTAATCAAGTGCTCTTTCGTTAACGCTTTAAATCATATATAGAAAAGTGATAAGATATAGTGCAACCGCTACACGATATAATATATTTGCGATGCTGGAACATGCCCGAAAGTCACAAAAAAGGTTGCAATCTCCAATGTATATGCTTTTGAGTTGTAATTGTTATTTGTAACATGTTGCTTAACCTACTGTATTTAGCGAACTTCCCTTGACTGACTCTATATGCAAATTGAATTGTATTACTTTTGGTAATTTTGCAGCTCCTCTCTCGATCTTCAAGATATTGCCTTCGTTGTGATAGATGGGCAGCATCAAAATGAAATGTAACTTTCATAGTATCATATAGTGCGTTGATTATATCTGCACATTGTCGTCACTACCGGATTTGATTTGATTTGATTACTGCATTTTCAGATGATAAACATATCACAACTAAATCTTCTAAACATAATTATACCATGAAAAATATCAAGTATGCTTATCAAACAATATGTGGCAATACACTAATGGAAAGTAATAAATCATTAAAACAAATATCACATGATCACAAAGAAATGTAGGAGATTGCTATGTGAAGCGGAAACGTGAATTTGATAGTGGCTATAAATAATGTTTTAACGGCATTTCACTAATAACGTCAAATAAGAGCATCACAGCTCAAAATTACACACAATGGGATGGAAAACCGTCATGTTTGGATAAATTCTGCATCGTATTGTGACTCAGTGTTTCGCAGTATAAGGACGAATCAAAATAAATTTTAAAAGCTACCAAAGAGTTTTAAAACAGACAACCAATCTCTCTTTCATAAGCTTGTCATTGCTAAATCTTAACGACCATTATGGACTAATTTCTCACGCAAAGATGACCCGCGGAGTTTTAACATCGGATGAAGAGATATAATAAAAAAAAAATACTTTCAACAACAACAAGAAAAATTAATGAATCACAAATCAGTCCAAATAGGGGATGTCAAACAACTTACCAAAGATGCAGACAAATGCCAGGAATGCCTTCATATTTGAGATGGAATTATTGACCGTGGACGGGTAAAGTTGCAGAGAAACGAAAATGTCCGTATCTTAACGCAAGTACCAAGGAAGTGAGCTTCAAAAATGATCCACTAGTGTTTATATATAGCTGGCTCCTATCTTGCCCGTCCTCACCACGAATATTTATGTCTCATGAGATTCGATGACATACGGCATAAATGTCGCTAACACTTGTTGACCACCACAGCCGCTTGGCGAACCTCTCCTAGTTAATTTAGATATAGAATATCCGTTGGTTATGCAAGTGATCTGTGGCTATAAGCAGGTCAAGGTCCACCACGTGATTTGTGACGTCATATCCGGTTCTTGCCCCCCTCTCAAAAGCTTCAAATTATTAGTCATTTCAAAAGTTTGCATGTATTTTCCGATGTACCTTAATCATGATGATATGATTATAAGAAATATATTCCACTCCAAAGTGCTTAAATTGGAATTCTGCCTGCTTATACAGATTTGGTTGAGATGGGGCTTCAGGTTTCCAACTTTTTGTGAGATAATAAGAAACCTCTTATAAAATATGAAAAAGCATATAATTCTCAGAGGAATTCAAACTTTATTAGATGAAAATTGGTCTTGAAATGACTGAGATATCCAAACAAAGCCATCCTAATAAAAGGTGGGACAAAACCTTTCGTCGTAGGTTTGCTTTGTTTTACTCTGTTTCTGGATAACTCAGCCATTTCCAAATCGATTTTCATCAAATAGATTTTGAATTCCTCTTGTATGTTCTTTAATATTTTATAAGTTGTTTCTACTTATCTTGCCAAAAAAGTGGAAAGCTGAACCCCCATCTCAACCAAAACTATAACATCCCTTGAACTCCTGCATGAATAGATAACAGTAAAATCTTGTGTGTAACGTAACGAGAAAGTCTAAAATGCTGTGTTAATAATAGGAAAACAATTTCTGTCACTTATGAAAATTGATCTATTGATGACATAAAGCGTATAAATCCTATAAATCCTTTCATTGAAAGATAATGACATTCACACGCCAATATTCACAAGTTTGTGGCGAATGACATCTCCAAGAAACCTATGAAACTCCAGATTGATGACGAGTTAAATCAAAGCACATCTTTTGCTGAGACTCTGCAAGCAAGGATGGCAGATTTTAAACATATACTAAACAGATGTCTGCAACATTATTCAACCCCCTTTTTTGATATGTCAATTTCCTTTAAAATGATATATGTAAAAATGATCATATTTCCAGTTTCATATCATTTGCATGACAAAAAGAAAAAAAATGAAAATGAGGGGATATCTATTCAAGACTTTTCAGACTTTTCTGACTCTCCAGATCAGTCACGCACCAAAGTACGATCATTCCATCATTCATAATACAGTATATATAGGGAAAAACACTAAGAATGTTCTAGGGTATGAATACAATACTGTCAACTACACACACACACACACACACACAGACACAGACACAGACACACACACATACACACACACACACACATATGTATAATCATATTCTCACATGGTAATATCACGTACCATCTAATATAACAACTTACCTTGTTTTTTTATAGCTTGTAGCGTCTTCCTTTTCAGTCTTTCTTTGTGACGTGTATTTTGTTGTGATTATGATCATACATTGAATATATCTTTTTTTTTTTAAAGATTAACCTTGGAAGGTTGTTCTTAGCGTATACTGGTTCCTCAGCTTTCTAAATATGTTATATTTATATTAGGTGTACTCCGTTTTAGGTAGCCTCTATTTTGTACGTGTTCATAATACAATAATTCTAATCACTATGCCCGTATATGCCTTAAAGGGAACCCAAACCCAAAGAGCAATGTGGATTGAGTGAAAGCAGTAACATTAGTAGAACACATCAGTGAAAGTTTGAGGAAAATTGGGCAATCGATGCAAAAGTTATGAATTTTGAAAGTTTCGGTGTTGGAACTGCTGGGTAAGGAGACTACTAGAGGTTATGACGTATGAGTGGACTATACAATATAAAGAAAATATAAAGGGAATTCAATAAAAAATGATTTTTCATGAAAATTACACATTCCATCAACTTGATATACTGACATATATTATATTAGGGGTATAATCATTCCCCCTGCTTTCTGAAAGCGGTTAGTCAAGTGCTCTTTCATTATGCTTGCAAAGTGAATTTTGGTGGAATTCTCTTTATATTTTCTTTATGTTGTTGTCCACTCATACGTCATAACCTCTTGTAGTCTCCTCATCCAGCGGGTCCAACACCCAAACTTTAAAAATTCATAACTTTTGTATCGATTGTCCGATTTTCCTCAAACTTTCACTGATGTGTTCTACTAATGTTAATGCTTTCACTCAATCCACATTGCTCTTTGGGTTTGGATTCCCTTTAATATAATTGTGTATATCAGATTTGTGGAATATAAATTTCATTAAATTGTATCTATACTGGATGATTTTTTTTTTGCGACGAAAAGATCTCGACTGTCATGACTGTTTACAAGAGTGGGGATGATTTTCTATTATACTTGCAGAACTTTGCGATGCTCCTTAATGCTGTAAAACGCATTGCATATTCCTTTTGCTTTGATACAAAAAGATGCGGATAAACTTGTGGTATTTGCACGTTTAGAGAAACATTTTGAATATAGCCACTAGCCTTAAGTGATTAAAAAAAATGCAATGGCACTAATTGACAAACTTATATACATAACTTGTTAAAGTACATCATGATAATAATATTGTAACTTAGCGAAACGTTAAAAAGTGGGAGTTGACATCGCTAGGTCATGACATTGTACCCCACAATGAATTACATGAGTATCTCATTGTGCGGATTCGAATGATAATGATAACTTGAATGTGTTTTCAGGATATCATATCAATTACCGGAGTTCCTTTTTTTACGAATAATTAAGGATGACATGCCGTAGAACTTTAGATACATCATAGCAATTTTAAAGGGATGGTACAGTATTGGTGAAGATGAGAATGGGCTTTATCCTTTTTGCGAGATACCAAGAAAACACATATGAAATAGTGCAGACCTTACCATTCTTAGAGGAACTCAAAGTTTATTTGATGAAAATCGGTTTGGGAATGGCTGAGACATCCAAAAACAAAGTAAAACAAAAGCGATCGTAATAAAAGGTGGGTCCCACACTTTATTGGAATCGCTCTGTTTTGGCTCAGCCATTTCAAAACCAATTTTCATCAAATAAACGTTGAATTCCTCATGGAATTACATGCTCTTTCATAATTATTTCATAAGAGGTTTCTCATTATCTCACCAAAAAAAAAAAAAAAATGTTAAAAACCTGAAATTAGGTCTCAACCAGAACTATACGATCCCTTTAATTTCTATCACCAGCAGATGACCATCCAAACATCTAGGAGGTAAAAGGCATAACTTCGTAGCTGAGTGCTGGATATATTTTAGGCATACATCCAAGAATATCTTCGCCAGTTGCTCTGAATCCATCGCGAATTAACGGACTCGCTGGCAACGCCTACATCGACACTCAGGAAGGACTTTGGCCGCCAAAGTCGTTAATATACACAAAACTATTTTTCCCCTTTTAAGCCACAGAAGTCATGAGGAATATGTGACACATCAGTTTCTCTGAGATCCAATGAATATACCATTCGAGCGATGCAGCAAAAAGTATAAACAAAACAATGTAATTATAACTTGTGCGAGATTGAATCAATCATCAGCCATGGCATAATTGTTCCATTTTTTGTTTTCTGTATGAAAAATTTATTGACCTTATTGGCAATGACTCTCTTTCCCCAAACATCATTTGAATATAGGTTTCAATGTAAATACAAATAGTCATATAGCAGCATGTAGCATACATCCCTGACCAGATATGACAATTTCCTATATGCAAGCGTGAGTATTATCGTAATCCTTCAACGTTCAATGACATTACGTTCGACGTTCTCCTGGTATGTTCCTAGAACATAATGCTGAAGTAGACCTACAGTGACTATAATATTTGCGTTAAGAATCATGCGATTAAGTATGAACTGGGTGCGATGAGGGTACTGCTATAAAGGATGTCATTATTTTCGTGTAAACTGGGTGTTAACCTCTATTTAAAGATAAAGCCTTAAAAAACAACAACAACCCGAACGTTTCCAGTTAAAACTCGTGGTCAGACGCAACTGGATTTTTTCTAAAACAGTGCATACCCACCTTTTTATCTTTCTTATTTTTTTTTCTCGCAATGTTTTCATGCATTCTTAATTGGAAAATAAAATTTGTCCGTAGAAATACAATTTGTAAGAACCAATTTTCACTTGTATAATTAGTCTGTGTATAAAGATACCTTTACTGGTTTAGGACCTAATAAGAAATCAGTTCTGTACCGAGCGCAAGGTTTGTATGATTCTGTAAATGTATTCCACGATGTCTTCCTTCCTCTTGCTCAATTTTCTCACTGCCAAGACGGCAATCGTAATTAAGCTTTCGTTGCCAACTGATTGACTCCACACTAAACATGCTACAAACCCGCTTGCTCGGGTAAAAATCCACCCTTATCATTTTCAACATTTTCGATAATGTTCCCTCCAGAGGCCTGGTCTAATATATACATTAGACATATCATTCTTGATTGTCATAGGCATTGAATATTTTGTCCATGCATTTCTTCATCAAAAGTATGTTTATTGTCTCATTGTAAACAAAATAGAGACGTGCATTTAAATCTCATTTGGATATGTAAAAGTAACATTGTACTTTACTTTGTTGCAATTGTCATATTATTGTATACTTTCGTCGGAAATGAAATAAAGTGAAATGAAATGAAATATAGGTCTAGATGTGCGCCAGTGAACAACAACAATAGCAACGGCAGTCATTTTCTTTACACTGCGATGTTACACAGTTGTACATATTACTCAACCTACTTTGAAATGTTTTCAATTTGTTATTCTTTTTTACTTTCATTGGATTATACATTGGATTATCATTTTGTTCTACATATTTATAAGGGCCCTTTGTATTAGTACCCTTTCCCAACTATCATCGCACAGCATTATACTGCTAGGTTAGCTTATTCATTTTAAGCACATCAATTTTTCTGCAAATTCCTTGATCATTAATAATATACTTCACGTCCCTGTAATCCTATCTTTCATTTTACAAGAGGATATACCCCCTATATTTTGTAGTCGATCTCTGAATTACTTTCCACTCCGACACCTGTCCGACAAACAGATGCAAACTTGTCACTTAAGATCCCTGCCGTATAAGTCAATTATTTAACTTATCATGAATATTCACTAAAAGTGGGGTAGATTGTTGGAGTAATTACAATTTATAAGTGTATAAAATACATTAAGTTCATTCAATACAAAGCAAGATCCTTGTAGATGAACATGAGAAAGACCTTGGAGTGACCTTTGATTCTGCACTTTCGTTCTCTGAACACGTCGCTGAGATAACCAAAAGAGCCAATCCCAAGCTTGGCATTCTGAAAAGATCCTTTTCCAGCCTGAATGTAAGAGGATGGCTCAAGCTCTACAAGTGTATCATCAGACCCACACTAGAATATTGCAACTTGGTATGGTGTCCAATGTTAAAAAAAGAAAAAAAGATGAGTATTTGTTAGAGAGAGTGCAGCAAAGAGCCACACGTTAACTTCCACATCTTCACCACCTGGAATATCCAGACAGACTGAAAGCCCTGAGTTTGGAGACTCTCGCATACAGGAGACAAAGAGCAGAGGTTCTACAAATCTATAAGATCATGAACGGGATTGACCACCTAGATGTACACAATTTTTTTTCCAATTGATGGATAGCTGCAGAACCAGAGGCCACAGCATGAAAGTCAGAAAACCAAGATCCAGATATATGTTGCGTCACAAGTCCTCTGTTCGCAGTTGTAACAACTGGAACTCCTTGCCAGACGCAGCTGTCAGAGCAACAAGTGTAAACCAATTCAAAACTATCCTCGAGAAACACTGGAACAGCCATCCCTAAAGTACAGCCCATATCAGAGGGATAGTGAAACCTGGAGGGGCAAATAAGCAGCGATTTACGTCTCTACATATCCAAGTAAACTTACAAGTAATACATTGAGCGCACTGTGCAGTTAGTTTACCAAATTTTGCTGCATAAAGGATCACCTTTTGAGGATATGTTTTATTGAAATTAGTCAATATCAGCATGTATGATTGTGATAAAAGACAAAGGGAGCTCAGTAGATGGAGAGGGGGAAGTCAACAGAAGTCATCAAAATCAGATGTACGTAGCATGGGGCCGTTTTCAAATTCAGAGTTTCACATGCTTTCAAGAAAAGAAATATTCACCAGGGCCGGCGCAGTGTTTTCAAAAGTGTGGGGGACTTCCGGGTTTCATGAGCTAACAAGCAAAAAAGAAAAAAAAAAGAAAAAGAAGAAAAAAAAGGTCCTCAGCTCATCTCTCCCCGTCCACTTCATCTATTTCTATTTTAGTGCCACTTACGTATACTTCCGGGTTGAAAAAAAGTGTGGGGGCCCAAAGTGATGACACCTTATGTATTCCTTTGTATGGTGCACAAAAAGTGTGGGGGCCCGAGCCCCCACGGCCCCCACGGCTGCGCCGGCCCTGTTCACAACCACAATACATGATATGCACATTAGGTGAGCAATGAAGCGCTGTCACCTCAGAATTCTCCCTTCGTCTTATTTTTTTTATAGAAACATGTTTGTTGCTCGTTTCCTAAAAACAGCATGACCTTTCCTTCAAGGTCATCAGTTTTAAGTATGATTATACATCTCCACAACTTGATGCCAAGGATCTAACTCTCTATGTTATTTTCTATTTCAATCTCTACACCTCATTCTATGAATCATCGATTCTGATTGGTCAAAGGTGCAGTCAATATTTTTCGCTATACTTAACTCACATGATGCTGGCCGGCAATCAGATTTAAGTATATCTGCGCCCCTACATCTATTTGTACACTATGAATTCATAAAATTTACGTAATTTCTCTGACCGGTAGCACGACATTGAATAATTTCAATGTTTTAATTTAGCATAAATATATTAGTTAAGTGGGACGAAATAAAACAAATGTTTCTTTTCCGGTTACGGATAAAATTATAATTGTCCTCGGTGTTTTCTCAACAGTGCTATCCCCCGAGACGAACTTGAGGGGCATAGTAGCACTATTGATAAAAATTCTGTGGGCAAATAATTTTAACCTTACCCCTCGAAGCGGTCGATATTGTCATGACCATTGTATAATTATCATAAAGAATGACAATGACTTTAAGATTTGTTTGCAGGTCAATAGACAATATTTATGAGCAGATGACGTAACCTCTTCTACTTTATGTGATTGGTTCCTTATCCTTACTTGCAATTCAAATGAAACTCGTACCGTTTTGTTGGTGTGGTTTTTATCAAAGCTGGTTGAAACATGGAGTGTGGTGTCCCTTGAAGGAGACTATTGTCTGCATGGCGAGTCCCTTGACAGCAAAATGACAACGTCGGAAAGGACAATTAAAGTGTGGCTTTTGTGACAGGTGCTCCACCGCGATCCTGCGACTTGCGATAAAACAAAAACCTCATAAATTGCCGTGTTTTCGTTTGTTTGTGTTATTTATCTATTCTTTTTTTTTGGGGGGGGGGGGCATCCATATACAGTCGACTCTTGTCATTACGAAGTCGGTCGATCCTCGGGACCAACATCTTTTTTTTTTTCGTTATATCGAAATTCAGTTATGATCAAAGAAACAAAATAATAGCTGATAACTTTGGGGTCCGAATTTCTACTTCGTTGTAACCGAAATTTTGTTATAAACGTGCTCTTTATAGGGGGAGTGCACTGTAGACTAGCACGAGATGTAACTGACCTTCCATTGAATTACTTACCAAAATAAAGTCCTTTGGTCGACGGTCGCTATCGTCTTATTCCTTCACACGGAATCACACCTACTAATGACGTATTCTCCTGCCACGATAACACGGACGAGAAAAGAAACCCTTTCCAAGTCATTTATGACTTTTATGATTTCAATAAAAATTTTCATTATACGACAACAGGCAATCATTATTACCGTGTTACCAATCATTACGAAATTGGAAACAAAAAACTTAAGAATTATACACTGCATGATACCACATGATTGATATAAGAAAAGGGACGATACAAAACAAAATCAAGGAAGAAGCAATATAATGCTAGTATGCATATGACATTGTACATTTTGTGAGAATTCGAAGGTCGACAGGTAAAAGCAATGAGCAATACAATGCGCATTGTAGAAAGCTGACCTCATCAATTACATGCGCGTTGTTTAGGAAAAAGAAGAGTGAAGAGAGAGAGAGAGAGAGAGAGAGAGAACAGATACTAAAGGATATTAACCTATTACTGTGCATGTGATGTATTTAATCAAGTCATATCACACAAACTGTAATAGCGTAGAAAAGCTAACAATGTATAATTCTATAAATGAGACACAATAAGGGGAACTTCGTATGAGTGTTGTGAACGTATCAAAATCTCACCTCTATAAAGATAAACTCCAGGGAATGAATTTGTTAACTATAACTTAATCCGATCATGTTTACCTACCTTGACATAATACACGTGCAACTATATTAACTTTTATTATCTGTCAGCGGCAGTACCTCTAAATATCACAGTTATTACTATACTATAGCTTATAGGTATGCTTCTATCGCTATAACCTATAGGCAGGCGTTCATGACTTTTTGAAGATAACTGAGTTTCAAAATTGGCATATGCACGCCATGAAAATAAAACAGGATAATGTCTTCTATCCCGCCCATGTCATTAATTTCTCTTTCCTGCAACAGAGGAAGTAAGCGTCCGATGTTAGCACCTTTCATGATGCATTGGGATATATTCAACACTCAAGGGATGAGTCATTCACTCCTCTAACAGTCCTATAATGTAATTGTCAGAAAAGGAGAAATTATCAATTTTAGAACACTTGGATGGAACTGTACATTGAGAGAGGTTCTGGCTGAGAGCCATCCCTATTTTTTGTACGAGTGTTAAATATCACTCGTGTTTTAAAGGGAATCGAGTTATGTTCTCTGACAACTTATAAATGAGTAATTTGCTCTTCACGATAAGTGGATCAAATGGATGTCATTACAACGACCTATTTTCCCTTTTATTTACTCTCCATTATACTTTAATATTCTTTGGATTAATCCCCTCCCCCGTCCTCACACTTTTCGTTAATCCCTCACCCCCCCTTCAAAAAAAAAAAATAGCTACACAAAATAATAAAAAGTACAAACTCACACAAACCCACTACATATTTCTCGTGGATTCGGTCCCGAAGTTCCTCCTTTGAGGAGATGGGGGATGACCTTGAGGGAAAAGGATCGAGGGGGCGTTGTTTCCCCTTGACACCGGCACCATGCAGAATCATTACAATGAATATAAATGAAAATGAAATGAGGACACTCTCCAGGGGCGGATCCAGGAATTCTGAAAAAGGGGGGGGGGGTGGGGCGCAACTAATATTTCTGGTGCCACTTCCGGGTTTCATTTCATTTCATCTTTTTCTTTTTATTTTTTTAAGTGTTTAACGAAAAATAAAGGGGGGGGGGGACGTGCGCCGGCTGCGCCCTCCTCTGGATCCGCATACATCTAAACATCAAACAATTATGAACAACTATAGTAACAAAAGAAATCAAAGACTAGCGAAGAGAAAGAAATGTTTGATATAAAAAAAATCGCAGAATACACTTAAAATTAATCTAAAGTATGTAAAATTTCATTTGAATTATAGAGATTATGTGTTGGAGGAACTGAAAAAAATCAAATGCTTTACTAGTGGAGATAGGCCCTATGAAAAAAAAATGTAGGCAAGCACACGATAGAGAAATGAGAGAAAAAGAAAGGAGAAATAGAGGAAAGAAAAAAAATCAACTCAAGACAGTTTCCACCTCTCCTTGGGTACATTTTCTCCCATGATTATTGAAAAATTTTCGTTGTTCGCATTTCCGTCGTGTGTTCTTCGTGTACGTAACATGCTGTACTTTAGCAATGATACACACGACATTCGCACATACGTCGTGGAAACTTCGCACAAATTGCGCAAGAATGGTTTTCGGCTTCATTGTCGGAACACATTCGGAGAAAAACTTTTCCGAATGATGGACTCTGTCATTCGCGTCCTTCGCAAATCGTTCGCGTGCTCCGTGAAATCCCACCCTAACCCAATTTCTTGGCAATGGTCTAATTATAGCCTAGTTATACAATGTAGCAAGATTATCAGTCTTCTATAATCAGATAGTTATAATAATATGTCATATATGACCCTCCCCGCTGTTGGTCACAAAGATATGCATGTATGTAACATAACGTATGTGACATATTGAGTTGATTTTTACATCGTATTTTGACTAGTTAAACTCTTACTGAATTATGGGATACAGGCGGTCAGTTGTAGCAGATGGGCGTTTCCGATTCTTCAATTCTGAAATAGGGTTCCGAATAGGATTAGTTTCAAACAACCGACAAATTCCGAAATAATGATATGAGCGGGGCTTCTTGGTGTTAATTGCCAGATCTTCCGAATGTGCTTATACCAGGGAGGTGGGAAGAGACCTCTCTGCTTACTGATCGGGTGCATGTTTTGCTGCAAAGCAAGCCGGACCGGCCTTTTCGAAGGAAATTTCGCCACATGCACTGCACATTTCAGTGGCGGATCCAGAGCTCGGTGCGCACCGGGCGCGCGCCCCCTCTTTATTTTTTGTTAAAACAAAAGAAATAAAGAGAAACAAAATGGGGGGGGGGGGGGCGCTAGCGCCTCCCTTTAATTTTGTAAAGGCGTCCCCCTTTACGGAATTCCTCGATCCGCCTCTGCATTAATTTTGATCACGCTGCATGCTTTGCTAGCTTCCCTTCCAAAAACCTCGATAGGGGTAATTTTGCTGGCTTCCCTTATGTACAGTCCGTGATGGGAGGGGGGGCAAAATCCTAACCTCTATAAGAATCTGGAAAACTCAAGCTTTGATGACATGAGTGAGGTCTATGGTTGACCACCTAAAGGTGGGGGGGGGGGGGAGGGGAGATCAGAGTTGACAGATAACGGATCTGGATAGTAAGGTATTTAATTCTTTATACTATAGGCCCTATAAGTAGTATATAACTTTTCTTCGTAGCTGGAAGTCCTCCAAACTAGATGAAAAAAAGTTAGTCCTGCAGTCTTAATTATGTTAACTTATGTTATGTGCAGATGCTCTATTTTGACTTGAATCATGGGCCTAATTGAATTGGATTGGGTATTAGGATGTTTTGTGGATGAAGACTGTATCCTGAAGAGTGTTCAAAGAGTTTTATACCGAGTGTTGCTTGAATTAATGTATATCAGTTAGTAGGTCAAAAATCATGATCACCATCATCACCGAACCGCAACAAGCATCGAGAAACACACGGACTGATCAGCTACGACGTCGTCGTGACGCGGCGCGCGCTACTACAATATAATACGAAGCACACGCAGTTGTAGTGTACTTGTACGTAACGTGTGTGTACGTACCGTGGCCGTACGTACGCATATGTGCTGAGAGAGGTATGAGAAACGCGGAGTTTCTTCGGAGAACTTGTTGGACTCTAGAGTCAGGACCAATTCTCGCTAGTAAATCATGGGGAGAAGTGACAAGAAAAGGCGGAGGAGTAGATCTAGATCGAGGTCTAGGTCTAGGTCCCGTGAAAGGCAACGAGATCGTGAAAAATATCGGGAGCGGCATAGACAAAGGTTTGTGCATACAAATCCCAAGATAATCAAAGCCAATTCAGCGTAAACGTATAATGTGTAGTCCCATGTATTTTCATCTATGTTAGTATTCCCGAACAATGTATTTTTACGTGCACATCGAGCACATTTGATATAGGTTAGCTGCCGTGACTTTCGCCCAGTTACGTTATTAAATGTGAACTAGGTCTAACTTGTTAGTGGCAGCCGGTCTAGTTAGAAGCCGTAGAACTAATTCCCACGTTGATCGCAGGCTGAAATACAGTTCTATTTCTGGCATGCCTGTCGAGAAGAATTTGTTGTTAGTGTTACACTGACTGTGACAAACTGTGTGGTGGCATTCGTAGAAAACAAACGCAAACCCACCCAACCCAAACTTTAAAAAGCAACAAGACTAATCCCGGCGCAGGGCGCTGTAACCAGTAACAGCGCCCTGAAGACTTGTAGACACTTTCAGGGGAATAGTGAAGTAGTTCTAATCAAGTGCACTGCGATGCTTGCAATTCAGTAAACAACCCATCGTTCAAAATGACACTTGGATTCGCAACGAAAAGAAACATGTTGTAATACCATATTGTTGAATATTGTAGGCAACAATGTATCACTCACCATTACCTCCGAAAACAAGATCAATCGTCATCATCTTTGAGACCATCTCCGCGAGATGCGAATTGCCATTTTGAACATATCACGTTCAAATAAAATGATCTGCGCATGCTCGTATGAATATTCATTTCAGTTCTCAGCAAGCCGTCCTGTTTTTTTTTTTCCACACGCATACATTGTGTATCATAATATGTGCTACGTTTTATCCATACCCGATCGACAGCAAGGCTGTTGGCGCATGCGCTGTGTAAGTTGTACTACAATATACGAAGTCCGGAAGGACTAAAACCTTGGATAAAATCTTTCACTGGGCTCTTAAAAGAGATCGTATTGTAAATTGATTTCGGCAGCTCTGATTGTAAGTATCTTATCTAACAGTATGGCAATAATTTTCAGTGTAAAACCCTGTATTTTGGTCTCTGGTCACCAAAATGCTGAGCCATATTGGGTGTTTCTTTGATAGCCATAGGGCTGCCATGCGACCCCGACTCAGTACGGGTTAGGGTCGCTGGTGTGGTTACAACAAGACATGAAATGAGCCATATGAGTATGACATCATTGACACTTAACAAAGTTGAATTGGGATGTTTGGGATTGGCCTATTGGGTATGAGTGTAAGAATTAGCTTATTTACACTAGTAAGTGATCATACATCATGTACTTCAAGTGTTTTTAATATTAATTTTATTTATCAAATAATGAATTTCCATTTTTCCTTCAGAAGCCCCTCGCCCCCCAGCAGTGGCAATGAGCGTGATCATCAGAGACACAGCAGAAAGAAGGCAAAACAGAGATCGAGGTCCAGATCTCGAGACAGGGAACACCGCCAGAGCCACAAGCACAAGCACAAGAGAAGGTCTCGCTCCCGATCTCGTTCACCCAAACAGCAGGAGGTTGTGAGGCCAAAAACAGATGGTGTGATAGACAAAAAGTAAGTTACTAGGCCCTAGACCTAGTTCTTTGTTTATTATTTAGTTCTTAATTCATTAATTCATTTGTGTTTTGTGTGCAGTAGGTGCATAGATCTTTGTAGCATTTGATTTGACTTGGAATCACACAAAAGAAGAACAAAGTTATGGAGAAGAACAATTACAACAGGATGTCTCGTCCCCCAAACCTACAAGTATATGAACTTTTGCAGAAGGGTTGGACTTCTGTGCTTGCCTAGAAGTTGTATCTATAGATAAAATGTTGTGAGTGCATTCATAGTATACATTGCATGAAAAACCCATATCTTGATTCAAAAGTAATAAATGGCTTAAGAAATCAGGAGAGCGTGATATGTACCTGTATTTTTTCTGTTTTGTTTGTGTGTCTTCAGATCTCTCTTATATTCTCTATATGTGTGTAAACGCACTATATGCAGTGACAGTAGGGTATATGGTATACTGAACATAACTACACCATTTACGAATTGATGTTATCATGACATGTTATTGTGGGTGGATAGGAAAATTTAAAGCATTAGTGTGACACTATTCTATATGTTTGAAAGAACCTAAGCTAATCGACTGCTATTCTCCACTCACTGCTCCAAATCCATACCTACACTATCGGTACCTCCCCACTCTGCACTGCCAATGAATCAAGCATTGCATGAATTGAAATATTAGTTTGTTGTTTAATGGAAATTACCTTTACTGGTAAATTGATGTCATTTGATTCAACCAGACTGACTGTCTTCTCATATGATTCAAATGTTAAATTTTGCAGAACCCAGAAAGCATTGATCAAGGCTACAGAGACGATGGAGGAGAAACGAGCCAGGAGGCTGGCCAAAAAACAGCTGAAGGACAGAAAGAGGAAAGAACAGATGGGATGGGATGAAGAAATGATGGTATGTTGCATGCATATGAAAGGCTAGGTTTTTGTTTATGCAACCAGTATCCAGCCAAACTATTTCACTTTGCGTGATGACAGCAAACTGTGAAGATTTTCAGGCCACAAGGGCCCGAATTCATGAAGGTGGTACTAATGAAACCATGGTTTAAACCATGGACAAAAACCATGGAGCGCCAAGTGTCGCATGGAATATTTCGTTACGAAATCAGTCATTTCGTCGATGAAATGATTATTTTGTAACAATATGACAACATTTTGTATAAAACTAAATGAACATTTTATCCACGAAATGATAATTTCGTTAACAAAACGGTCATTTTGTCAAAGAAATGACCAATTTCGTAACGAAATATTCCGTGCGACACTTGGCGCTCCACGGTTTTCGTCCATGGTTTAAACCATGGTTTCATTTGTACCACCTTTGTGAAATCGGGCCTTTGTGTCCATGCTGTTTACTTTGGGTTCACTATTAGCAGGTTCAAATGTGAGGGCCGTACTTCTATGCTTCCAGACTACGTCGTTAGCAGATTTGTGATAGTACATTGGCTTGATAAAAATTCTACACCCTAGATTATTCATCCCCCTTCTTTTTGTTCAGGCATGGGACGGTTTTATCATTTTGTTGTTGTTGTTGTTGTGGTTTGTGTTTGCTAGGACACACAGTGTTCAGTACAGTGTTATAAAAAGTTTCGTTATAACAGAACAGCATAGTGTAAAGAGGTATAGAGATGATAATTTGGGGACCTGGATTTTGATTTCGTTGTAACAAGAATTTCATTATATCTGTGTTTGTCATGATAGGAGTGCACTGTATGATGCACATTAAAGAGCATATAACCGTTAAATTTCTGAATAGGATATATCCTTGCTGGGTTTTATCTGTCCTCACAGCATTTAAAAAAAAAAAATTAATCCCAACACTTACCACTGGGATTGCCATTAGCATGCAGATAATCGTTTTGAATTAAACTCTGCTATTTGTATGACTTCTTTGATTGATAGCAAATATTGTAAAGTTTTGTGTTTTACTGCCTAGTTAAGATAGACTCACAGACAGTTCCAGATGATATTGTTCATTAATACTTGCTATGATAGAATGGAATTGAATTCAGTGTTACTTAGTGCCTATATGCTGTAGTTTATAAGAACTTGATAGTTGAAGTTGTTCCTTGATATGATAAATAAATTTGTTGTCATGGTTCATGACTACAATGAGCCAGTCTTTGAATCAGAGGTTGCTGAAAGTTATATTTGTTTGCTTGTTTTCATTTGCAGGGATATACCAATGAAGACAATCCATTTGGTGATCCAAACCTTCTAGATACATTTGTGTGGCAAAAGGTAATTCTTCCTCATGAAATCATGAAACATTCACTCTCAAAGTTTGTAGTTTAGATTTACTGTGCATTATAGCTTGCAAAAGATTGTTTTTAAAGACATTATTTAGCATTTGCAGATGAAACAAAAAACCCAGCTTTAGTGCTTCAAAATAGTTCTGAAATGTGAGTTAGGGATAGAAACAACCAATGTAGAAATGTTAATCAGTATAATCAATGTTAAGTATTGTTAAATATATAAAATGTGAACAATAGTCATAATAGAATTGTTTCCGAGAATAAACCATCTACAGTTATGGTTTATTGGGGAAAATAGTGATATCTCCTTTTATATTAGGCTTTATTGCAAAATTTTTGGTATGGTAGGATGGTTTGTGAGACAACTGACCTACACATATGCATCAAATGTGATAACTCAAACATTTTTAGAATTTGAAACAATGTTTCAAAGAAATCAGTCCGTTCATAATTATCCAACACGGCGATCAAATGATTTCCATTTGCCACTTCTGAGAACTTTGTTGGCTCAAAACACATTTATTTACGACGGGCCAAAGTACTGGAATTCACTTCCCAGTAACATTACAACAGCTCAATCTCTGAATTCCTTCAAGAATAAATTAAAATCATTTTTATTGAAATTTTACAACATCCAACAGAGTTAGTTTCCCTTTATCATCTCAGTCAAGTCATCATTCTTTTTTACATAAGTCCTAAGTATGTCCCTGTCTGTGTTCTAAATATAACGATGTGTTTTTCTTTTTCTCCTGCATTTTTACCAACATAACTACATATAAAAAATGTTTTGCATTACATTCAATCCAGCTTGTCTTTTGTCACTTATTTTACATTATGAAATCTAGATTGCTTGCGTCCACGATGGCACATGCTGTAGTTCCCTCTTTTTTCTCCCTTTTTTCCTCTCTTTTTTCCTCTTTTTTTTCTTTCCTTTTCTCTCTTTCTCCTCTTCCCAATCATTTTTATGTCAGTTGACATCAGTTCGTTTATTGTGTTTTATATTGATGTTTTGTGTATTTTCTGAGGGTCCCATATCGTACAAGCTTTGCTTATTAGTGGGACCCTCCACTTCCATCCTCATCCTTAGTTGACTTGCATTATACGCTTTATGTATTTAACAAAGATGTAATCGCATCTACTTTTCATTTTCATAATTTTCTTATGTACCTTTTCAAATTTTGTTCTGTATCACAAATATCCCGTGTATATGCAAATGTACATAATTTCTTTGTTCATTTTGATGGAGGTGAAAATAAAGTTGAAAGTTGAAAGTTGAAAGAATCACTGCTGCCAGTGGTAAACTGCCTTTAGTAAGCTGAAATCAGAGCGTGATAGCTTTCTTGTTGATAATCACAGGATGGTTTTATAGGGATGTGCAATATCAATTACTGTATTTGAAGATATTTAAGCATTCCAATTTTCTCAACATAGAAGACAGAGAATATGATTTGTTAAGCCAAAGATAGGTGTTCTTCTGTAACAGGCTTTTAAGAGAAAGTCGAAAAAGTCTGGCCCTGGTGGTTGATTAAGCATTGTGGTACTGAGTATCTTCCTTTACTCAAGTGAACTGTGATTTTCTTTGCTTTATGAGGTAACAAACCTTGCAGCAGATTGTGAGCATAAAGACTACTAGTTAGGATTGACTACACAGGAAAAAGAACTGTAATCCTTGTGTGATCTAGGCATATAGGACTTCCTTCACCAGTTCACATGTGTCGCAGTTTGTATGTTTGTGAAAGGAAGAGAGAGCTTCTTAATATTTTCTGTGGCCTCCCAAAGGTGTACATGATTTCATAGGTGTGAACCATGTTAGAAATATCTATAGCAGTGGTAAATATTCCTCTCTTTGTCTTTTTGCAGAAAAATGAAAAATTGGGCATTGGTGACGTGGACCCGGACAGTATGAAGAGAATGGTGAAGCGAAAACAAATTGAGAATCGGGTAAGTTATGGTTTGTGATTGCCAGTAGGATTTGTTCCAGACTTCTTTAGTTGAGATGGTTGTAGGATCATAAGTAGTAGGAGACATTAAGCATTGGTCCAGAAACATACATACATGATTCATACATACATAAATGGATGAAATGGTTGATTAACATCTTCAGGGATAAACATTGTCTGCTGTTATATTCATAACATATATCTTGATAATGTATCACCTTTTACAATGGTATTCCTGTCGCTCAAAACTCTGCATGTATCATCCCACTAAAAACAGAAGTGGGTTATCAAATCAGTTGTGAAAAAATGAAGTCGCAATGATTGTGGCAATAGTAAACATATAAAACAGCTCTTATTTCATAATGTGTTAGATAAATACAATATTGTAATTGCATTTATTTTTCTTTTTTAATTCTTTTGAGTCTAGAGTTTTAATCTCATTCTGCAGTGCTGATTTACAATTGTTGGTTCACCTGTAAATGCCTGTGAAATCTTAAACTTGAGCATTCTTACAGGAATCAATCTAATGCATCACTATGTTCAGATGTTTCTAGATATTTTGAGTGCCTTTTTGCTTGGCATTCCTTCATTAGTACTTTAAAGATGTTAGAATTTAGCCTACTCATGGTTTCTGTCAAATCTTTTGTTCATCCACAGTTGGAACTTCAAAAGGTGAAACAGCGCAGAATTGAAAGAGAGAAGGAGAGAGAGCAGAGGGACAAAGAATTGGTAAGCCTTGCATAAAAACTAGTTCATCTTGACCTGAGTAAATTTGGTATATTTAGATATGTTCAGTCTGCCCATGATGTGCTTCACTTTAGTTTTTTTTTTTGTTGCACTTTGTTATGAATCTGTAGTATGGTTATGTCAAACTTGTCCTTGCCACCTTGCTTTCTCCTTTGAGATTTTAAATGTGAAAGAGTTTTGCATACTTATGAATGCACTGATTTAATGTTCTGATGAGGCTGAGAGCAAATCAGTGTAGTGCATCCATTTGCCCATTGACTGTATGACCAGTGGAAGCATATTGACAGTCTGTTATTATAATGAAATTTTCTTCATTTGACTGAAAATTGTGAAATATTCTGTAAATGCTCAAAGGTCCTATGGAGTTATATAAAAAAAATAACATTACACAGGGAAACTGCTCCAATTGATTTTCAGTGGATAGTAGTGCATGGAATTTAAATTTGCACGTTCTGAAGGAATTAATGAACTAGTCCTAACTCACCAATACAGATGTGCTTGCTGCAGACTGTTGCATTCTTTAATTCTCCAGTACAGATTTGGAAACATGGGATAACATATTATGAACACAATGTTGTGTAGTTTATAGAATATCTCTCTTTATTTCCTCAATCATTATATGCTCTGTGTCCAAACAAGCCATTTTGATATACATCTCACCTTCATGTATGTGCTATTTAGAGAAATAGGAAATAAATGAGGGACATGGATGGGATTGGTTGGACAGAAAACTGTACTTTTGAGAAAGAACTTTGGGAATGCATTCACTCATCAAATTTTTGATTAAATTTGTGTATTGTTCTACAGGAGGAGCTACAAAGGGCCAGGGAAGCTGAATATTTCAAGGAGTGGGAGCGACAAGAGGACACTGTACGTATCTCCTTTTTCTTTTATTTCAGACTAAACACTAATGATACGAGGATGACAAGCTCTATAGTAGCAATTTCATGGTGTAACCTTCACCTACCCTCATTATGTCATCGACTGTATTAACTATCAATGCTATTACATTTGCATGACAGTCATTGTTTTTCAGCACTCTGTGCAAATGCTCTTCCAAGATATAATTGCCCTGTTTCTTGAGCTATTATTCGTAAATACACACTATTCAAGGAGCTCTTGCCAAATATGCAAGCTTGATGGTTCTTATCTTTCAATAATGTCAGTAATTTTCTATTTCCTCTGAAAATATTCTTCGTAACCGTGCTCTAGACATGCAAATATTAAGACAATGCTTTCTGATGTTCTATTACTTCATACAGGATTTTAAAGATGAATAGCAATACTTCTTGTCATTTTTAGAATGAAGAAAAGAAGACCTTATGCGACACCTCGTTCAAAGTAAACACAATTTCTTCAAACAAAATAAAACCAAAATGATTATTTTGAGATGTTTCAAAGTGGAAAAATGTATGTAAAAATGCACCAGAAGAAGAAGAAGAAGAAGAAGAAGAAGAAGCAGAATTGTAGTTTATTAATGTTATTACTCCTTATTTTTGTTTAATCTTATATTAATTTTGCAGTTTCACATAAATCAAGCCAAACTGAGGTCAAAAGTGAGGATCAAAGATGGACGAGGTGAGCATGATGCAAAGTGCTCTTTATGCATGCACACTTACATCGCTTCTGCTTGCACATGATTCTTTTGTTTACAGTTGACTCCCATTATAATGAAAATTCTGTCATTGTATCAAAATTTTTTTATAACGGCAGGGAAGTTTGCACCATTGGCTTTAATGGTAATAATTTTGGGACCTTAATTTTCGCTTCGTTGTAATGAAGTTTTGTTACTATCATGGTTCATTGTAACAGAAATACCATATATTTAGCATTTAAAAAAAAAAAATTATTATTTTTTAGGCTACAACCAGACTCACAACACAAAGTTATGATAAGAAGTAAAAACAATAGGGATTACGCAAATAAGTATCATGCAAGATTCCTGCAATAGACTGGGAAGCAAATTATACATCAAACTTTTGTTAATAGATTTGGCAAATAAAATGGCAGGTTCAAAGTAGGTTCAGATAAACGGCCAACAAAAATATCAAGTTTAGAGGAAAAATATGGCAAAAATGATGATAACATACGTGTTAATGTAAGAGATGAAGCAAAGTAGTCATGGAAGAAAGTTACAATGGAAAGAAAGAAGACAGAACTGACAAATGAAAAAGAAGTGAAAAAGCTGTCTAAATACTCATTCTTTGCTTGCCACACCTCTTCTATGTCTAGCCAAACCTATTGATCTGCTGGGTCAGTACATCAGCGCTGAAGACGATGAGGATATCTCACTAGAGATGCAAGAGCCATACAATGTCCTCAAGGTTTGTGACAGGCTTTCTTCCTCCTATTCTCTTCCTTGGGTCTGTTTCATGAAAGTCTAATAAGAGACTTTTTGCTCATAAGACACACTTATGAGTGACTTCACAAGATGGATATTGAGAATCTCATATAGCTACAAACGAGCGACTTTGGCCATTCTGAGATTTATGTAAAGACTTTTATTTGATGACTTGATGAAATGAATCCCTTGTCTCCATTATTCTCATCCTTCATCTTCTCTTCTCCTTCATATTTCTTTTTCTCTTTAGTTTTTGTCCCCTTCTCCTCCTCCTTTATCTTCTTCTTCATACCTTTCTCCTTCTACTTCTTCTACTCTTTGTTCATGTCATGCATGTTCCCAAATTATTTTGTTAAATATATATAATTATGTCAGCAAGGTAGTGTAGACTTATAGACCAGAATTTTTGAAGGTGGTTTAAACTTAGACCATGGTACAAATTCAAACCATGGTCTAAAATGAGTGTGAAATAGGTGTACCTTTACATGAGCGTAGCAAGGCGTGTTTGTTACTGAATGTCTATTGTACGCAATTTGTCAATTGTATTTGTTACACAGAAGAAATTTGCATAGACCATGGTTTAGATTTAAATCACCTTTGTGAACTTAGGCCATAAAGTTGATTTCTATATTTTCAAGCATTATCCATATTCTGTTGTTGTTGAAACTTGTGCATGTTAAGGATATACTTGTTTCTCTAGTCAACTTGTTTTTGTTTTGTTTTTGTAGGGACTGACAATAACTGACCTTGAGGATTTGCTGGAGGACATTAAAGTGTACGTGGAGTTGGAGGAGGGAAAAAACTTGGAGTTTTGGAAAGACATCACTGTGATTGCTGAAGATGAGCTCACAAAGCTTAAGAAGATCACACCAGAGGGGCAAGGTAAGTAGACTGTTATTGCTTTTCTTGTTGTCTTTAACCTTGGGACCACCACCTCAAAGTTCTGTAGGCATTATGTTCGTACTACATGTTAAATGCAGTAATGGCAGAGTTGAAATGAAAACAGATAGTAGCCCGGACTAGCCACCAAAGAAAAGGGTGATATGAAAATTGACAACAGAAGATACAGAGAATAGAAGATCATACCTGCCAACTGTTCAGTTTTAATCTGAATATTCAGATTTTTCACTGAAAGAAAACGCATTTATTTCAGTGTGTTCTGATATTTTTGTGTGAAATATCTGTCAATAGTAAAGTATGTGAAATTTAAGAAAGTTCAGATTTTAAAATAATTTTTCTTTGTTTGTTCAGATTTATTAAGCCTCAGGGTTGGCAGGTATGAAAGATGTATCACCTTAGTATGTGACAGTAATATTTGAATTATGATTTGTTGTGCAAGTTGCTGTTGGAGAAGCAATGAATGTCTCTAAGCAAGCAACGTACAGGACCGATGGCTTTATGTCCTCTCCTAAGGACTAGAAAACAAGGATAACTTGCTTTGCCTACAGTCACAAATGCTGCTGCCAGGGGACTTGAACTAGGGACCTCGTGATTTCATCATTTGTGATCCTATCCACTGAGCCATGACATTTTCTTATGATATGCTGTATAGATATAATTGTCATATTTTATGATTTCATTTCTGCTGTCATCTTTGCTGTCGTGATCATGTTTGGCTTACTGCATCATCATTATTTTCATTTTTTTACTTGATGTGTAACTCCGCAGAAGCCATTGACAGACGAGAAGGCATCAATACTTCGGTCAGCTCAGAGGTTGCGGATGTCTTCAAGAACAAGACCCATGGTCAGCTGCTGGCACTGAAGGCTCAGATAGTTGCCAGGATACAGAGCGGCAATGCCTTAGATATAGGTAACTACACATGATTATCAGTAAAGGTGAAATGTTATTGCAAGTGTGCACGCCTTGGTATGTTAGACTTTGTGTGTCAAACTGTGATGTCTTGTAGCAGGGTAGTGTCATTTTAGAATGTTTTCACTGTTTTCAGTTTTATGTGAAGATGGAAGAGATATGTTTATGCTGTTTTTAAGGCTGATGTAACTGGTACTAATTTTAATTTATGTATTTAGTCCAGTGGTGTAATATGATGTAGGCCTAATGGAATGAAAAGAACAGCAAATTCATGCACCAGAATGAAGAGTTGTAAAGAGAAGTAAATAAAAGAGAGCAAACAATTTGAGAGATTTTGTGTTGATAACCACCCATCCTCAAGATGAATTCCATGCATGTGACACACTTTGGGAGGAGTTTTAATGTAACATTCTTTTCATCCTACAGGTTACTGGGAGTCACTCCAGCAGCAGTTGGATGCCCACATGGCCCGGGCCAGGCTGAGAGAACTGCATCAGGAGAAGTTGAGGAGCAAGCTGGCTGCTCTTCGCCAACAGGTGAGGCATTGTACAGACCAAAGAGATTATGCCACAAGAGGACGTAGTCCAGTAGTGGAGAGAGCTGCCATTTCGCGTTGTGGGAGCTGCCATTGCTCGGATCCTGTACATTTATTGAACAGTAGATGGCAGCACACTGTTTAAATGCGCTCTACTTGCGGCGTTTTATAGTTATATCACAACGGTCAAGTAATCGTAATGTTTGAACATCATAATGTTGCTGATGTTGTTTGATTTTATGGCGCGAGTGGGACCATTGTACGCGAAACAAATGTCATAATGCTCAAACTACTTCCTAGTCTACACTCAGGTTCCCATTGTTTATTTTGTGAATAACAAAAAGGTCTGTACTCTATGAAATGGTTCATATGATATATCATCGTAGAAACTAATATCTAAACAATTAACCACATTGCGTTTCTGAAAATTAAAATGTGTTGTGGAGAATAAGAAATCATTCCAGATATGATATGAGAAGACATGACATGAACGTAGACTGAAATCAGATGCCTGGATGTGAGGGTGCGCTCCCTCTTCAATTTTGTACACACGCGTATGGCGACTGCTTACTCTAGATATAAAATCTCTTTGGTACAGACACACTGACACAGACACAGACACAGACACTGACACTGACACTGACACAGACACAGACACAGACACAGACAGACACAGACACAGATGCAGACGCAGACACAGACACAGACACAGACACAGACACTGACACTGACACTGACACACACACAGACACACACACAGACACAGACACAGACACAAGCACAGACACAGACACAGATGCAGCCATTGACACTGACACTGACACAGGCACAAGCACAGGCACAGACACAGGCACACACGCACACACACACATGCAAATGGAGACAAGAATTTACAATGCATTTGTCATGAGACTGAAATCCATGATCTGGCTAAATCTGTAGCTTGAAATTCTACAGATCGCCCCCATCCTGATCAGCCTACCCCGAGATGTAGTAAAGTACCATCCAATCTTCAAATTATAGCATGAGGGCATCAACAGTTTCAGATAGTCCAGGGGCACTAATCACCATGTTCTCTTCTCTACATTCACATTTTTAAGGCGTAGAAACGGGATTATGCCCTTTCATAACTTGTGACTTTTGTTTAGAACTCACGAGAGCAACCACAAATGTGCAAGTACACTCTCAAAATGTTTCTGCACAGCACATGAGAAAGAAGAAGATGCAGGAAAGATATGTCATAAACATTTCATAATTATTTCTCCATGAATGAACACTGTGTGTGATCACAGAGACTGAAACTAAAAGAAGTGTACAGATATTGCTTGCTTTCCAGTGCATTGCTGATATTATTGCCCTGAGTGATCTCAACTCTGTGTTATGACCTGAGGAGCTTGCTCCGAGACTCAGACTAGTCTTCATCGAGTTGAACATCTTGTGATATTTTTTCCATTTTCCATGGCAGCAAGGGGTGGAGGCCCAGCCCCTGTTCCCCTCCGCTGGGGCGACATCATCCGAGTGGGACCCCTCTACTCAGCCGATAAATCCGGCGTCGGCAGAGGGCGCAGAGATAGAGCTACCAGATGACGATGACGACGACGTAGGGCCGTCGCAGAGGAGAGAAGAAAGTCAAAGTTCGCAGGAAGCGGTAGAGGGCACTGTTGCTGGTGGAGAGGAAGGAGGGGCTACAGGAGGGGCTGCTGCCAATGAAGAGGAGTAAGAGTCGTTGATGCATTTATGTTGGCCTCAGACTAATCTGAGCTATGTGTTGCTCTTTCTCCTATATCTTCTGTCCCATGTTATCTGTGGTTGGCATGCTGGGATACGAGAATACCCGTAACAAATTACCTATATAGCTTTATAAAACTGACCTCTGTTTAAGGATGCACACTACTGAAAAATCTTAGCTGGATTTGACTGTTAACCATGAGCTTAAGCTTTGATGCACATATCGTTTTCACCTGTGTTATTTGTGATTTTTGAATGTACCCCTATAGGTAGCAAAAGCATCGGGCCACCCATGAAACACCACGTCACCTTAAAATCCTATGCCCGATCAATGTCTGTCAGCTCTTTACCGTTTGTGCAAATGGTGATGGTACCTCATAGAGGGCCCCCAGGGTGGGGCTCAAATACCCAAACTTTGGAGGGTGTTGCCTAAGGTGTTTGCAACAATCCCCGAATCTCAAGATTTTTGGTAGTTTGCTCCAGGCCGAGTGCCATGAAGGTTTAATGCGCCACTTATGCGGGCACCAGACATACTTGGTCTTGTGTTAATGATAATTACCATATTCTATTCTGTCAATCTAAATTCAGACCGGAGTCGATATTGACGGAGGAGGACTTGGCAGAGGAGAGCTACATGGAGTACTACCAAGGTGGCTACAGCCCACGGCTCCTGGAGCAGAAGGATCTCTCCATCGAGGTCTTTGTCCAGGATCCCGAGGAAGACAGACTCAAGCTGGAGCAGGCTCGCAAGCTCCTCATCAGCACGGGGACAGCAGAGGTGAGCAGAGAGGTGCTATGGACACAGGAAAATGGAACAAGAAAATGATGAAAATAAAAGCAGTAATACAGCAACAGTATATAAGTTTGTAGTGATACTATCAGATAATGTTATTGGAGTGTGTATCCGTGTAGTGACTTGTGCTGACTAGAACACACACACAAGGGTAGTGCACAACCGATTTTTTTTCAGCTTTTTCCATTTACTTAAGGTTCGTGAATTATTGTGCCGTAAGAATCTATTTTTGTACTTTGCGTAACTTTTTAGAAAGTATTGCCTAGCATTTTGTTATGAAAGTGGAATGTTACCATGAATATAAAGAGCTGATTATGTAAAGCAGCAGCCAAGAATACACTGTTAAGTTTCAAAGATTAGTAATGCCTTCTGAACACCACCGAACCAAATGGGCGTATATTGTCGCTGGGGCTACAAGACCTCGTATCTAAAAAATGTCAAATGTTCAGGAGAGCCAAAAAACATGGCGACGAAAGCACTATATCGAATGGGATACCTTTTCCTTTGACATGCTGTGGTGGCTTTATTTTGGGGGTAAGACAGCTAAGATTTGGACAGGACGTAACTTAACTGATTATCTGACCTTTAATGAAAAAAAAGTCATTTTCACCAAAATTTCAGATACGAGGTCGTGTCGCCCCAGCGATGATATGCAACTGGTACCCAATGATGGGAAAACATTGTTTGATCGAAGGTTTTGAAATGTTTCAGATCATTTGATATAGAAAGCTTTTGCCTTTCATAAGATAACTTGCTTGTGACATGACATAGACATGACATAAACATAATTTCCCTTCAATGAGAATGTGAAATAAAAGGCAAAGCTTTTCGTCGGTTAATCTCTAGTGACATGATTAAGCTGTCAACTTTTGTTAATCCGATAACTTGTGTCATTTTGCAGACCGACGCTGAGACGGAGTTCATCAAGAAGGCCAAAGAAGACATGGGGAAGGATGAGGCATCCTTTGCTGTGGAGGTCACCACTGAACAGAAGCCATACATGTGGGCAGACAAGTACCGCCCTCGCAAGCCACGATTCTTCAATCGTGTGCACACTGTGAGTGCTTAAATCTATTTCTCTCTTTTCACCGTGTCTTACTATGTTTAAATATACATTTATGTTACATGCAAGCGAAATACATGTACATCAGTTGAACCTCATTATAAAGAGGTTGTGTAACAGAACCCTCTTATTTCAAAGTGATTTTGTTGGTCCCAACTTGTGATATTTCTTTATTTACATTATCTGATATAACAAGGTATTTGTCAGGGTTTATATGTCCTTGTCATGACAGGGCTCCCTGTACTCGTTTTTTTTTTTTTTGTTTTTTTTTTTTTTTTTTTAAAATAGTTGAAATGCCGATTGTATCACATTGGGGAATGTTCTGTTTTGTTTTCTGTTCATATTGTTTTGTGTAGATTTGTTGTGGTATCCTCTCAAAGATGCCCCTACCACATCAGAGGAGGCATGACAGAAATGATATGATGTCAGTTATTCCTGGAGCTCATGTATTTTCATGAAGAAATTGGGAAGAAATAGAGAAATATGAGAAATATTTTGCAACTGAAGTGGCAATCTCTGACTCTGGATTCATATTGTCTTTTCCTGTTGACAGGGTTTTGAGTGGAATAAGTACAACCAGACTCACTACGACATGGACAACCCTCCACCGAAGATTGTTCAGGGCTACAAGTTCAATGTGAGTACTCTACATCTTGGGCCTTGTGACTTTAATTTGACTTCATAATTTTTCTCATGTCAGAATGATCGAAAATCATCCTATGCTGTCCTGTCAGGCATGAGTAATTTAAATATTTTTGCCTCAGTACGTAACACCAAAGACCACACACAAGTTGTACAAATGTTGAAGTTCACACAAGTAAAAGTTACCCCAGGATTGATATGTTAAGCGTGTTCTACATGTATTGCGTAATTTTCTGTTGTGTAAAGTAGAAACTTAAGAAAATCTTAATATGAAGGATTTTCTGCAGTCCCTTTGGATATGGCATAGGCAAAGTTGACTGTAATGAATTTCTGGTGACCATTCATCATAAGATAGATAGCATACAAATTTGAATAGATTATAAGAACAATGTGAGGACAACACGCATTTAGTATTTACATTCATTGTTTCTCCTGTTGTGCATTGTAGGATTTCATATTTCAGAAAAGGTTGCTTTCATCTTTCAGGAATTGATCTTGGTTGATATTTGACTGTTACAGATATGACTGGTACTAACATCATGCTCATTATTCATGCGTATTGTTGATTCACTTCAAGGAGTATCAATGGCGGATCCAGAGGGGGTGCACTGGGCACGCGCGCCCTCTTTATTTTTTTTTTGTTAAAAAAAAAGAAATAAAAAGAAAAAAAAAATGTTGGGGGAGGGGGGCATTCACCCCCTTTAACCCTAACTAGGCCGGGCTATTTAGATAGTTGATAGAGCCGGGGGGGCCTCCCAGGCCCCCCCTCCAGATCTCGGCCGTCGACCGCGTGATCGCGACGAAAATTGGCACACACATTGCCTATGATGTAATCTAAAATGCCATGAAGTTATTTGTTCAAAAAAATCATCATTTATGCTAAATTATGCTAATTTATGCATGATGATGCATAAAATCAGACTATTTGGTATAAATCACAAAATAAAGCTCTCAACAGGCACATTTTTTGTGTAAATATTCTTTTTAGTGTCCTTAGCAAATGTAATGAAAAAAATTGTGATATCAGAAAAAATTCTTAAGTATTCTATTGTTTTTTGGAATTTCTTATGTATTTCTTTGTTTTTTCGACTTTATGTTTTTCCTTGTTTTTTCGATGAAATTTGTCCGCGACATCGCTCCGAACAAGAAAATATATTATTCATTGATTTTAATCAATAAAACACCAAAATAATCATGCTTTTATGAAATTTGCCTGTAAGCACAGTTTGCATTGAAATTGTACACGAATTAACGTTTTTGAGCTATTTTTGGTCTGACATGCATGTACATATTTATGCGTAACTTCAGAACCGCGCGCCCGGACGTCGCAAATTTGGTGTCAAAAGATGCGGGAGACTCGAAAGAAAAAAGTCATGAAACGTCGCGGCGATAGCTTTTTGCTATTGCGATACATCGCACGGAAGGTCGAAGGGGGGGGGCTCCGAGGCCCCCCCCCCCCCCGGCCTAGTTAGGGTTAAATTTGTAAAGGTGCCTCTCCTTTACGGAATTCCTGAATCCACCCCTGAGCATGGAGTTCTAAAAGTGTGAAATATTTAATGTCTGTGCAGATTTTCTTTCCTGATCTGATTGACAAGAGGAAAACACCGGAGTACATCCTCACACCGTGCCCAGAGAATCCAGACTTTGGCATTCTGAAGTTCCATGCAGGCCCACCATATGAGGTATGATGAATCAGAATGATAAAGTAACCACCACAGATGTATTGCCAATTTCAGCTTTGAATGTTAGATCTTCCTACATTTGTAACTGCGGGTACATGTACTATATTTGAATGTGTTAGCAGGTGCATTTGCACATTCTCTAATGATTGTCTCACGTTTTTGGAAATATTACTAGCAACTGTTGACATGGAACAAAGATGGTGCTTTCACTCAGTGAATTATGGCCCGGTTTTCAGGATGTAAAACTTCCTGTATTGCATAAAAATTCTGGCACATCTCATGTATGCAGTTACCAGAACATCATTACAATCACATAGAGGAACTTGTTTGTTAATCCATTGTTAGGAAATATTTTACAATCTAATGTTGATTGAGGAACTTCCACTATTGTAACACTTGCACTGTTGTTACTAATATTACATGCTAAATGGTATGTATTTTATAACATTTATGTATTAACAGTGAATTGTGCAAGTCTCAAATATATGACACTTGATAAATCAATTTGTTTGATCACATTTCCCCCCGCTTCAGGATATTGCCTTTAAGATCGTCAACAGAGAGTGGGAATACTCTCATCGCCATGGTTTCCGCTGCCAGTTCACCAATAGCATCTTCCAGCTCTGGTTCCGCTTCAAGAGATACCGCTACAGGCGGTGAGGTCAGGAAGTCGCTCTGTCTGTACGGACTGAATATCCCCCAACGTGGTACAGATGCAGAGACTGACGGTCTGTTTGCGATTGGTCACCAGCTTGACTGGTGTCATTTCTTCCAGCAACTGTCCCAACTCTCTCCTGCATGTCTGTTTGATGAGGTGCCATGAGAAACTGTGACCTAGCAACGCGTTACATTCTGCCCAGGAGCCAATGTACTACCTGCCATGGGTTTTGCTTCTGTTCGCACTGTTTCTACAAACACTGTCGGAAGTATTTACTTTCTGCAGTTAATCTTCAGGCAATGATACTTATCAAAGTGACAAAGTAACCTGAACAGTTCAACACACTTTTGTGTTATCTGATATCTACTAATGTCAGACCAGTTTAGTTTTGTGCCAATCTTATCTGTTGTAACTCCAAAATTAATGAATTTATTCTCAAGATATCCATGAGATTTTCAGTCTTTATACTTCTTTGCATTATGCCACTTGATTTTGTTTTTTTCGGTACCATCAATGTCAGGAAAATCTAACCAATGTTGCACATGTGGACCGCAAAATCCGATACAGGGGAAATAGAATGCAATGCACATCATGTGAATAGAGGGTTTCCCAAAATATGTGCTGTAATAAGGTTTATCTGGTGCCCCTGAAGTAAAGAAAAGCACAACTTCTTGAACCCCATATTGTAACATTTCCTTGTTTTGGAGCATCATTTATTCCTTGCTTGCAATCATCAAGCACACCAAACTACATGTACCATACATACTGTGTACCTGTGTACTTCCAAGAAGCTGGGATGAATTATGCACAAGTTGTGTAGGTTGTAAAATTAGCATGTACATGTATATCAACAGTTTGCCTGGGCTTGTAGAATCCGGACAATGAACATCTGTTCTTGAAGAAGCTGGTACTCAATCTTTATCCAAAAGAAACTTATCAGACCAATCAGTGTCATAAAGACTACACAGTAAATACGTTGACAGTGCAATCTAAACATAAACTATCGTTTTCATTGCAAAGTACACAGTATGTCATTGTGATGTTCCAGTCTACCATGTTTTGTAGATGTAACTTAGCAATGACTTTAGAGCTCATAACATATTTTCCCATGTATGAATATTCATGTGTGTTATGCCTATGTACTGCTCCTGTATTGGGCATGGCAAAGAGAATTGCTGGGTTTCAACATCAGAATGTCTCTTCCTACCAGGTATTCCATGTACCTCACGAAGGTTAAATTCCATGTAAAGCCCAGCCTACACTCTCTATCACATTTAAAGGTCCAGTTTACCTTTGGGAGCAGTGATTTTAAAAATGTTCAAGACATCACATTTGATGCCTATGTGTAGGTCTGTTGTATCACAAAACATCCTACCATATAAATTTTTGCAATAAAGCCTAAAATATAAGGAGATATCAGTGTTTTTCTGAATAAACCATAACTGTAGATGGTTTATTCTGGAAGCATTCTTATTACTATTGTTCACTTTTTGTGTATTTAACAATACTTCACATCAATTATACGGATTCAAATTTTTATAGTGGATGTTTCTATCCCTAACTCACATTCTAGAACTATTTTAAAACATTAATGCTGGGTTTATGTTTCATCCGCAAATGGTAAATCATGCCTTTAACCCACAATGCCGGCCAAACTTATTGGCCCAAATTCACAAAGGTGGTACAATAGAAACCAAACCATGGTCAGGTGTATGCAAATTTCTTCTGCGTACATATGATTAACAGATTGCGTACACCAACAGATATCCAGTAGCAAATGCACATTGATATGCGCATGTCAAAGGTATGCCTAGTTCGTGCTAATTTTATACCACGGTACACATTTTGTACCACGGTTTATTAGTTTAAACCACCTTTGTGAATTCGGGCCATAGAGCTCCAGGCCTCACTGTTCATGATGAATTCACTCAAAATGTATTTAGACTATGTGGTGAAAGGCAATTTCAGTGTGCTTTTGAAAAATATGGTCACATAAAAAAAAAAAAAAAAAAAAAAAAACCCATTGCAGATTACCATACAGATAAGGCTGCAAGTACATTAATTATTGGGAGGGAGTGGGGAAGTACTCTCACAACATTTATATACATACAATTGAACTTGGCGTGGGAACAACGCATTACAATATTTCAAAACAAGGTTGTTCATCTAATAATGTACTGTAAATTTAGAAATGTTTGTGATTTGGAGCTGACAGCCTTTCTTGCTGTATTTTTTGGGAATTGTCACTGGCATTCAGTGCATAGAGTGCAGACGAACTTTCACTTGCATTTCAATTTTGCGAATCTTGGCTCTCATGAAATTCGTGAAATTAAAATGCATACAAACATGTCTGGTTTTACAGTATTGTGTTTATCTTTTTAGGAAATTGGAGCTTGCATCATATTCACATGTGAAAAACTAATGTGTATCCTCACATTTCAGAACAGTCTGGGAACCTTGAGACAATATAGTTATTGCTACCCTTGTGCATCTATGAAACTTCTGAATGGACACTGTGATACTGCAGGATACTACTATAAAGGTTACATTTGTAGTACATGTTGCCTTTCAACATGTAAAATATATGTGAATATTGAAATTTTGTTAATAAAAATGAAAACATGACTATGTTCTGTATTTGCATTTCTCTTTAACTTATTTCATTTCATTTTGTATTGCCAGAGAGACATTAACTGTGTTTGCAGTTTGGGTTTCCTTGTTTTGTTTTTTAATACTGTAGACAAGTCAGTCATGTACGCATGGTTGTATAAGCCTACACAATGTGCAGAGGTATCAAGTCTCTAATATCATTTAAAGGGATGGTATAGTTTTGGTTAAGATGGGGGATTCAGATTTTGACTGAGATAATTAGATATGACTTTTGAAATGTTGCAGAGCATACAATTTTAAAAGGAATTCAGAGTTTATTTGATGAAAGTTGTTTTGAAAAACAAAGTACAGTAAAACAAAGTGGTCTGTTCCACCTTTTATTAGGACTGCTACAGAGTGTATGTTTTTAGATATCTCGGCCATTTCAAAACTAAGTTTCATCAGATAGACTTTGAATTCCTCTCAGAATTGTATGCCCTTTAACATTTCATAAGTGGTTTATAATTATCTCACAAAAAAGTTGTACACCCGAACTCCATCTCAACAAAAACCTACACCTCCCTTTAAAAATTACAAGCACATTTACAAGAAACAAACACAAAGTAAACTCTGTACTAGTTTATAAAATAAGAAAATGTATTCTACATAAAAAAAAAAAAAAATGTCAGTTCCTTTGGTTTGACAATACACGATACCACAGCAGAGGACATACTCTGTATGATGCAGCCTGGATATTTATTGCACTTGCTTATGCATACATGAACATTATAAGGAAGTACATGTATTTTGTGCATAGAAAAGAGTGGGGGGGGGGGGGGAGACAAGTTTAGAGACATACAGGGGGAATAGCGAGTGCGAGAAGTGAAACTACAAGTTGCCTTCTGCCTATGAAATGTTATCCCCATATTCATGTGCACTCTGGGAACTACATCTCTACAGTGCACTCCCATTATAACAAAGTCTTTGAGACCGGTGGCTTTTTTCATTATATTGGAATGTGCATTGTAGCTGAACACTGAAGTAAATAAATGTCCATATACAGGGCTCAACACTAACGGTGGCCCGGGGCCACCAAAAATGAAAGTCAGGCCACCAAATTTCAAAAAAAGTGCAAATGTGGTGGCCCACCTCGGGCCACCAATTTTTTTTTTAAAGTGTCATTTATTCATGTTAAGATGTTGCAACCCATGTGCCTGTCAATGAATATTCATACTTAGTCTTACCATTCAGCAGTTAAATTTGTTTAAAGGATGGATGAAAAGGACTGAATGAGTGCCTGAGAGTGAGTGTTGCGAGTTTGTTGAGGTTTATTTATGAGTAGATATGTCCAGTTTCCAATTCTTACTATGATAAAACTTAAATACTTGACTCATCAAAAAAAGAAGAAGCAGGAATGTTAATGTTTTTTATTGTTTCTTGGGGGCCACCAAATTTTTCTCTTGGGCCACCAAAAATTTGAAATTGATGATTTTGGTGGCCCCATCGGTCCACCAAATAAATAAGTTAGTGTGGAGCCCTGCCAAATATAGTTTTTTCATCTGAATTTTTATTTTGCTGAAAGGAGCATTTCATTATAACTGTGTTCGTTACAACAAGAGTGCACTGTACAATTATTTACACATTGACTTTTAGAACCAGATGTCTTTGAAGATAGGTAACCCAACATTAGATGGCTATCTTCAGTTTCAGATAGTTTTGACAAAATGAGCTGTGCTTCCAAATTAAAGAGGCCTGTGAAAAGTTGTTTTGACGACATGAAAGTTGACAATGATATTAATGATTCTCAATAGTTGACTTGGTTCAAATTAACTGAGGCATTGGAAATACAGTAAGATATGAAGTATTTCCTGTGATTTTGGTGCAATTTGGTTCTCTGGAATTTGAAGAATCTACATGGATTTGAAAAGACATTGGCATCAGTCTTCCTCTGGTTAAGAACCACACTGGATCTAAAAGCAATAATGTGGAATGCATGAAATATGCACGAACAATGTATCTTCCTGCAATGAGTCATCATGTCACCTAAGCTACAGAGCTTGGAAAAGTTTCTTATTCAGTCACTTCCACTTTCATACAGGTCTTCAACTTTCACCAGCAACCTAACCAGAGGTTTTGCTGAAAATGGAAAGAGTCCCTTTGAGTCCAGTCTCTCAACTGCTAATCGAAGCCTTATCAGTACAGTCATAGTGTCATCTAAAGTGTAGAGGGAGGAATTTGCAGACTGTCCATCTTGATTAGAATAGCTGCTGCTGCAATCAAACTTTCTCTTGGAACTGTCCTGCTCAATATTTTGAAAGTTTGGTGAAGTGGTATGATGCACAATACTGTCTTCATGTGATTTTTCACTAACTTCTTGCTCTTTGAGTGTTTCTTTCTGTGAACACATCCATTGTGTCTTCTGCAATGGGTCACCTACATGTCCATCTACTTTTTGCCTCTTTGCAAAACCACCATATAAATCATGTTCCTCTGCTGAGCTGTCACTATCGCTTCCCGGAGAATTGACTTCGCGTGCTGCTTTTGGCACCGTCAACTTTTTGTCACAAAAATCCCCTCTTCCTTTACCAAGCGTCTTGCTAGAGCTGCAAAAGTCTGTACTGTATCTATCCTCTAATGACATGTGTCCACCCAATGTGTGAACACGGCCCTCTTCCTCCATTGTCTCCTCCTTGTTACCTTCCTCATCCTCCTCATCTACATCCTTATCATCCTCTTCAACCTCCTCCTCTTCCTTTTTCTTCTTAGAATCAAGGTCATAACTGGCTGGATCATTGCATGGCTCCTCAGATATCTTCCTTCTGCGGCTATGAAATGCCTTGAAACCCTGCCAATCCGATGACACGTATCGAAGGAAGCGGACAAAGTACTCCAGAAATTCTGTCTCGGTGGAAATACACAGATCTAGGAGAATACTGTGATCGTGGGTGATGTGACCCAAAAAAGACAGGAAGATGGCGTGCGGATGTAACATTGACTTATCATCACCACACCCCACCACAGTGTATTCTGTGTTTTGTCTCCCGTGACCGTGGTTTCTTGGATGATGTTGGGCATCACACACTTGTGTTGCTTTAGCCTGTATGACTTTCATTTGATGACAGTGAATTTTGAGGAGACTGTGCATTGTTGCAATCAGTGCATCATCTTGGTCCCCAAACAAGAGGAAGATCCAGTTATCATTATCCTCACTGTCACCACAAGCCTTTGAAGCTGCCTTTGATTTTGCCCTGATGAAAGCTGTCAGTTGTAAGAGATGCTGAATGCTATCTTGGCAATAGTCTGGCACTAAATGAGATGCATATTCAACACATAGAATTACAAAAGTTGCAAGTCTTCTCAGCAATGTTTGATCCCCTTTGCAATATTCCGCCAGATCCCCAGGTATTCTGGCGTCTTCACCAAATTGCGTACCACCAAATCCAATATGACTGTCAAAAAAAGGAAGACTGTGGAGACAGGCAGGCTCAAGAATTGCAGAAATTACATCGACGATGACAGTATTCAGTGTTGCAGGTGTGCTGCTGATATGGGCGTGGCTTAGCATGTGATGCCCTGGGACCAGTTTCTTCACACATGTACTCACACATGTGATGGCAGTACTGAGAAGCATCTTCACAAAGGCAGCATCTCGGCAGCCACCCGATGTCAGGATCCCGCACAGAGGCTGCAACAGTGATGAAACGTATGAGAACATCTGGTCATCGTCAGCTTTGTGACAGACATACTTGGTGAGTACATGGAGAAGTCTCGCATAGGAGAAGCAAACAGTCTGCATAGAGCTAGGTTCCAGTGAAAGAAGCCAGGTGAGGAAGTTTTCTGAAGGACCATCAGCAACCTGTCTAAGAGCTGAAGCACTGACGAATGTGCCCAGCATCTCACACAGATTAAGGATCCCTTCTTGGATAGTACAACAGCACGTCTCTGCAATACCTGGACAGGGGTAAACAGTGAATCAATACAAATAGAGAGCAGGTGAGTTCAAATGAATGCAAATTTAAAACACAAAGATAACTCTTATCTATCAACACACAGTAAGAGATTGCAACCCATTTCTATAATTCCATCAATTTGACACTGAAATACAACAATTTGATCAGCTCACTGTATTCTCAAATATCTGGAGGTCTTTACTGGAACAAATGTACGTAGTTAGGACATTTACTGGAAAAAATATGTAGCTTTTCTATTACTCAAGAAACTGATCCAAAATTTGGAGATTGAGGATGAAATCTACAAATAGAAATGTTTTGAATGACCCATTGGCAAGACATAATAGTAGGCATATCCAGGGCCTCTAAGGAAGACCTCAAAAGGATGTATTTGACTTAAAAAGTTTTATATTCAGTTAATTTGATGCATTAACACATGCCACTAAGTCAATATCAATATCAATATCCATATCAATATCAATATCATAATACATGTATTGACTTATCAGGCTTTTTTGACAATGATTTTCATGCAAAAAAAAAGAAACAAAGAAACAAACAAAATAAACTCTGTTGAGCAAAAGTCAAAGGTTCACTACTGCATCAAAATTTCTTCCATTTCTTGAAGATCAAAGAGTACTGGCCTAGAAGAGACTAAACTTTGTAAAAACTTACTCTCAGTTTGTGAGGATTGAGAATCAAGAGATGAATCTGTGTTCACTGATGTCATACACGGTGACGCATATCCATTGGAGCTGCCTTGAGTATCCGCTCTCAACTGTAACAGCTCACTGAAGAGGTCAAAGGTGAAGATGTGTCTGTAGACATCTGATGGGGTGTTGGTATGTCCTTTGTTTTCAAGGATACAGTGAAGAGCATGACAGAGGAAGTTCCTAACCTGAGAATCAAAGCAAAAATTATTTTGAGTTTCAGGTGTGAGAGGGTTGTAATTCTCATTTGTAAAAAAAAAATCCAATATGAATTTCGCACAGGAGCAAGGTAAAAACCTTGTGAGGTTTTCTATTTCACTCATACTCTGGATTGATGGTGGATCTGTGACACTTACCCTTTGTGGTTTGCACGAAGTATGGTATTAGCCACTGATTGATATTAGGCAAACACCTTTTACTATTCAATAACAAAAAAGAAGAATGCAAGCAATGTCCAAAGTGGATTATTATTGTGAGTTAGTCAAATTAACTGAACAAAGTATCGACCCACATAAAACAAATGCAATTTACACTGTCTTCAAGATTGGAAAACATTATGTCTGCTTCTTGAAAATAGTAATTTCGTCATGTATTCACTATCCAAGTATTTGTTGACTGTGAATTTAGCCATTCATTAATTTGCCTTCAAGTCCTGTGTAGAATATTTTGTGATATGACTATCACCTCTTCTGCTGTGAGCACTTACATCATGTCTACCAGTTTGGGTCAGGCAGAGCAGCAGAGTCCTGGTGCATTTCATTGCAGAGTATGCCACCAGCTGATCCGGAAAAGACACCAGTGCCCACTAGGGAGTTAGAAAGCAAAATGTTCAGTCGCTAGTGTCAACATCTGATCGAAACATCAAACCACAACAACGTATCTATCAAATATAAATTTACTCCATATTTTGTGCCCTCTTGTTGCTAGCATCTAAAATGGTACATTATTGAAGGATACAAAATACATTTGTTGACTGTCTGAAGAGCGATAGCTCTATTCACATCAAGTTAAACATCAAACAAATAGCTGCTTAGCCTGTTAAAGACAAGTCTCGAGTATACAACTGTACTCTGGAATGTGTCTGTGGGAAATGCGTGTTGTAGCAAAATCAGCCCGCCCTCAATGGATTAAACTGCTCTTACTCTAGAATAGTTTGATAATGACAAAAGTCCACAAAGGACATGATAAAGTAACAAATTTTATGAACAAACAGAATCTAACAAAGGAAGACCAGTTATATTCCTAAGAATGTCTTTCCAAGTTGTAGCAGGACACCATATGATTGACAAGCACATGAAATCTGTCTTGTTTTCACCAATATGACCATCTACAAATTTGTATTACAGGTAATTTGTTCTTACCATATCCTGCAACTTTTCATCTTTTCCAAGAGCTTCCTGAACTTCACAGACTTTCTTGCAGTACTGTCCAACTTCCATTATGTTGGCAATGAAGCTAACTTTCAACAGAATTTCATCTCTCTTCTGGGTCGAAACCTGTGCACTCATGTTGACCTCTGACCCCAGTGACGTGGCCTGGAACCCTTGGGCCATTTCAAGGTTGACTTGGTCAAGAATGTCCTGCTCTCTGTACTTGCAGAGACATTGCTTTGTGGTCAGGTTGTCATGGAGTTCCTGGGATGTACATAGGCTGGCCATGGCTTCATCCTAGCTGGTTCGCAGAGGTCATACTTGCTGGTTCAGCACAGGAATAGAGTGCCCGGTACTGTACAGAAAATAACATATATATATATATGACATGCAGTAACTCTCCACTTCACGCAATATAATTGGTACTGAACAGAAAATAACAATGACAGCTCCCAACTCTCTGCTAATTCGCTTAAATCATATATCAATCATCCTCTTCATACATAAAAATATAAAAAAAGAAATATTTTTCCAGCTGATGAATTAGTTTTATGCTCAACTGAATAATTGTAGAAGCTTAGAACACAGACTCCATTGGTACAAAATCTAAGTCATCAGGGACTACAAACATATAGTGAATCAAATGATGAATAACATGTGAATATATAAAATTGTAATAGTAATGATGCTTACAATAGGTTTCTCCACAACCAACATTATTTACAATTTCAATACTAGAAACACTCTTAGATATGTTTGAAGATGATAACTGTTTGTAGAATGAAGAATAATTGATAAATGATTATTACATTGGGGCTGGGAAGGGGGAGGGGCATATAGGGACTGCTGTCTGTAGAGCCCCCCCCCCCCCCAAAAAAAAAAAGAAAAAAAAAAGAAAGGAAAAAAGAAACATTGACCGCCCTTCCCCCAAATAACAAACAAACAAACAAACAAACAAACAAACAAACAAACAAACCAACAAACCATGACCATCCATATGGGGCGGGGGGGGGGGGGGGGGGGGGATGGACCCTAAATCCAACCATGAGCAGATGAGCAGAACTACGAACACAAACAGTCCTTTACCCCCCCCCCCCCCCCCCCCCCCCCCCCACAAAAAAAAAAAAGAGTTCTAGACCTATATAAATTAATGGTCGGCCAATGAGAGTGAGACTTTATCCACACTCTTGACTGAGACAAGAAACAAGGTCATTACAATGCCAAATTGTCATTGATATGATAGCTGATGACCTGCACTGATAATATAACTCAACTGTTAGGGTCTAACTAAACGTTAGATTTAGATATAAATCATATAAATTCATGTGCATCAATCAGCTGTCAATCAGCATGATCAAATGAATTTACAAATGGCAATCAAATCAATCCTGTAGCAGGCTGTATGGGTAATGGGGGTAGTCGACTCTATTGCTAAAATCTTCTCTCACCAATGCTCACCTCCAAAAGAAATCAGACGCCTCACTGCCCTCAGCAAACACCGCTGTTACATGTTTTTGCAGCCCTTCAGCTTCCTGCAGTGAGAGAGCAGAATGATTCTTCTAGCCAGTGAGTGCAAAGTTGATTGAATTCTAGGCACACGCTAGTGCTTTAATTTAGCGCTCTCGCGACCGCAGCGGCAGCTAACAACAGCAGGCGGGCCAGACCTGACCGTGCAGACACACACGTTTCGTTCACCTGCAGCTGTAGTTCCGCGGGCTTGGATCTTCATGGATTTGATGCGATGGGACCATGCCATGGGAACTTCATTGCGCAATCTCACACAATCAACGTCAACAAGAATCTATGGTAAGCCAATGAATACTGTATGGGGTGCCGAGTGTGGCAGAGTAACCTTTGCACTCAACTGGGGAACAAAGTGCACGTTTGTCATGACGTAGTGTTTATATTTTACCAGACTGAGCACTGCACGAGAAGCTGAGTGTATGCAGTATGTGCGTAGTCGTTTGATTGTGAGGTGCACGGTATACAATGCAATGCCCGGTTGCTCTGCTCTGGACCTGGGAACTCAAGTCGTAACACCTATTTTAGTGTTAGTAAGTTTGCTTCAATTTATTTATATACCATTCTAAAAGAAGCATGTAGGATGAGGATCTAGGCATAGGATAAATGAGATACATGATGTAATGTAACTGAACTTAAGGTCAGTGAAGTAGAGTAAGCCCTGCCTAAATATTAACTGTAAACTGCATGCTGTCCTCTGTTGTTGTGAACCCTTCTTTTTCACTTTCAGCTCAGCTCAGTGAAGTTTAATTTTGTCGTTGAAACCAAACGAGTGGAAGCATTTAGAAAATTGAGAAACATTTTCCAATAAATTACATGTAACACGTTAGTCTAATAGTAATACTACAGTAAAATTTACTAGTTAGTAGTACCAGGTATTCCAGTAGTTTTCACAATCTTTATTGATGGCACTTTCATCAGAGACTAGGTGGCATAAATGAAAACAAGGGGCCTACTATCAGAAGTGAATAGACAGGACTCGATCTACATATGATTCAGGAGGTTGGACACATTGTCATTGGTAAAACTGGTACAATAATAAAGTGGTATATCTGCTGATATGATGGGCATGAGGTCATGCACGAGTAGGTGAGTTTTCGTACCTACTAGAAATCTGCTTCAAATCACTTAAATCAAGTGCTTGTGAAAAGTGTGATACAAGAATATGATCTAATGGAAAGTAGAGCATTGTTCCTGCCTAACAGTTAGTGTTTTGTCTTGTTTTTTAATGTATATATAAAGCAGATTTATGTTGCTGGTAAATCCGCTTGTGAGACAAAAAACAATACATAACACAGCCCATGAGTCTCTTAGCAGAATTAAGTCACTGTGCACGGTGGGATGCTTCATGGCGTCTCTGGTTCGGCAAGTGGCCGTTGTGAGACTACAGTACTTGGTAGGCTTCTACAAACATGCAATCCTTTGTTATATTTTTGTGCATCCATACTGTCTCTTTGCTAAATGTACCGGTGTTTATACTGTGTTTAAAATTACAGTGTTCTGTGTGGCTTTGCCCTCATAAATTATATTCATCATGTAGATGGGGCGATCATCCATTGTATCCCTGGACGGATTCTTTCACCGCATATGAGTCGCCATGTCCATCGAACGACAACTGAGTGGAGATGATTGGGTGGCTATACAGCCTGACCCCTTTGCTACCTCCCAGACGAAGTCGTCCCGTCTTAGCTTCCAAGTCCAGTGGATTGAGCCGTCTCACCTGATAGGAATTAGGTGTCAGGAGGTTCAGTACAGGGTTATCCCGCGGACACTTAGCAGTAAAGTGCCCTCTCGCGTTGCCAAGCAGACTCACAAGGCTAACACAGCCCACCAGAATGGTATCTCCAGGAAGAACTCATCATCTAATGGGGTCAAAACTTCTGGTGAAAGTTGGGAAACCAAGATGACAATCAACAAGTTGCAATATGCGCATGAGCAGATGTGTCTTGTGAATTCTTCACTGTCAAATTACCCTCCAAAATTACCCTTTGACCCCCGAGGTATCTGGAGCTGGGTGTATACTATCCAGATTCCGGACGATTTCAGTGAGACACTTGAGGAGTACCTGGGCATAGCCAGTGAAATCTGTGGGCACAAACTGCTAAAGGACACCCTCTTTGACGCGGGTATGGGGATTGAGAGCTACGTTGAGAATTACGGCAAACTTCGGCAAGCTGCTTACGAGAGTGACGCAGAGAAATGGAAGGAAAAGCTGAAACTCTCGCACCAGGGACACGCCTCCGTGAAGAGGATGGTGGAAATGATGTCCCTGTATGACCAGGAGGATGGCATCCTAGATGGACTGCTTGCGGCAGAGGCAGAGCTCTTCAATCTGTACCTTCAGCCGTACTTGGACCTGAGGGAGGTGGCATTCAACCATCTCCTTCATCTACAGGAGGTGCTGGAAGACCAAGTTTTGGAGGAGGATGAGGAGGAGGATAGAGACCGGTATACGATGGAGTACAGTGAATGGCAAGAACAGTATGTAGAATCCATTGATGCAGTCAACAAGCTCAGGATCAGATACTTTGAAAAGAGCATGGATACAACAAAAGGTACATACACTGTAGGCTTCCTGTATGACACAGGTTAACTCCAATTCTACTTATAGTTGCCATGCCAAGAGCTCCAACAAACTAATGCTTTTAGACTGATGAGTTTTATTCAATATGACTAAAAGATAAAACATAAAATGGCAAGTTGAAATTCTATTATGGTGCATTCCAAAATATACCAGATTTATTCTCTTCACTCTTCACTTTCCCCAAATGAGCCAAAATGAGGTTTGACTGTACTTCCAGTATCATTGATTACATGCTTCATAACAGAGTTGTGTAAAGGTTTACAAACCTCTTTGATTTTACCAAGAGTTTATGAGGTGTAATGATTTCCTTTTCTATGAAACACTAGTACTTGCAAGTAACTATGAGCTTGCCGAGCCTTTAATGAATTTGCATCTGAGCCTCATACTTGAATACGATCTTAATTATTTTGAGAAGCCTTTTAGAACAATTCTCCTTGAGTGCACCCTGCCATTAATGTCATTCTACCAGCAATGGCAGTGTACCCACACATTTGTAACTAGGTCAGTAGCGGAGTACTGAAGATATTTTTTGCACCTACTTAGATTTGAACCCAGCATTTCCTCTTCAAGCATTCCACAGCAACATCCATTATACTATGTTGCTCCCACATGTCTTGCCCCCTTATTGCCACAGCCGTCATCAAGCAAATGAGCTTGGACAGCGAGAAGTTTGGCAAGGCATCTTGGGAAGCTGGTGGCGAAGAGCGCTTGCTCAGACTCCAGCAGACGTTGTCTCAAGATAATGTGCAGCTTCTCCAGTCTAGGAGGGACAAGTATAAGCATGAAATTGGCAAGATAAACCAGGAGGTATGATGTGTGTTGCAACTCGGTATGAAAATAAACAATATACTTCAAAAAGATATGCTAACTTTCAATTTTAAGGTGACAGTAACCATGAGGAGAGAGAAAAATTGCAGTGAAATTTAAAGGAAATTTGATTAAAGTTTGCTTTGCTCTGCAGGGGAGAGTTTGATCTAAGATTTAGCTTGTTTTTTTTTTCTGCTGATGGTCAAAACATACAATTTTGTGGAAATGTAATAATTATAATACTGATGATGATGATGATAATGATAATGATAATAATAATGATAATAATGATAATAATAATGATAATAATAATAATGATAATAATAATGCTGATAATAATGATAACAATAATAATAATGATCATAATAATAATGATAATAATAATGATGATAATAATAATAACAATAATAATAATAATAATAATAATAATGATAATAATAATCCTGATAGTGATTATAATAACGATAAGATAATCTTTATCAGGGGAAGCCTCTTCAGAGGGACCTGCCATTATCATTACCCATTTATATATCTAGGTCAAGAGAGACACTGCAATGGGTAAAGTCATCTTATCCGAGGATGTATATGATTGGAACAACCGTATTATGTCAGGACTAAGTAGTATACAAATGATGCACAGGATAGAGTGCGTTAGTGTTCACCTCGTGCATGTTTCACAATTGTAAATACCCTCGAGTGCACTATACGCCTCCACTAACGCCACGAAATAATCCTGTGCATCATTTGTTTTATAAAATGGGTCAAAAATTCGAAAACTAACAGCATTTTTCAGCGTTTTTCATGTACCTTTGTGGGTCAAGACGTCCGAAGATGTTCGTCCCAAACATTTACGCACGTCGCACTCGGAAATCCCGCACATGTACAATGTAAGTATGATGGGGAGTTGGGTTTCCGGACACTTAAGTTCCCGCATGAAAACTTACTTATTTTACATAGAATATGCACCCTTTACCTTAAAGACTTGGATAGACTCCTCATATAGGCCTACTAGACAACATACTTTGAAAATGGCGTGAGAATTAACCTGCTAAATCGTTGGATTTGCCCTTCAAAATGACTCCATGTACGCGTCCGGTCCCACAACGCTTGGTCTACTGTACTGTACGTATAAGAGTATACGTACGCCACACATGTTATGCACAAGGGAAGAAAGGCCGGCGGCCGGCAGCCCGAACTAGAAGTTGTTTACAGGATTGACAGCGCGTATGCATGCAATTCAAAGGAGCCGCCGCGCGCACAGATGATTGGCAATAGGATTTAACACGCAGTGCAATGGGACTGAGTAATCAAAGCACATGTGACTCATTTCAGCGCTTCCTATTGGCTACATTCTTGAACCCATTTTATAATGTTTTTTACTGTGTTCGCCCTACATACCAGCTGGCTTGCCTGGATGAGGGACCGGGGTTCAGAGAAGAGGTGGAGCGACTCCAGAGCAGGGCTTCTGAGCTTCAGGTGAAGCTGTTTGACACACAGCTCAGTATCCTCCAAGACCAGGAGATGCAATGCAGCAAACAACTCAAACAGCTCCAGGCAGAAATACAAGGTGAGATAGTCCTGCACTGTCCCACCAGCAGTTTGGTAGTAGGGTATTAGGGCAAACTCTCTGTTTTGTGGAAAGGTTCAGGAAATTTGTGATGAGGTATATAATCATATATATTATATCAGAACTGGTCTATTTTCACAGCATCTCAGTATGAGAGAGTTGATTTTACACTATTGTGAATCAGGTTATCACAAGATTATGGAATTGCTGCTTTTTAAAAAGATGGTAATGTTGCTTGGCTTGTGTGGTATAATCAACTTAAAGCTTCTTAAAATTCGTAGATTATCTGGAAATGCAAGGTGCAATAAACACTTTTATCATTTACTTCCAGAAATAGGAGTGAAGGTAGAATCTCTCTTGTCTACATGATCTGAAGTTCCTCCAGTTTTGCTTGCAGATGTGAAATTTCAGCAAATTGCATCTGTCAGACCATTAGACATGCTATGTGTAAACTTATTTCTTTTGTGTTGCATTATATTGCAATTCAGTGATAAATGCAAAGCTGCCTCAAAAAAAGAAGAAAAAAATGAAAGAAGAAGAAATAAATATATTCCTGGTGACTGGTCATGAATTCGACTTTGTGATAGTACGTTTAGCCCAGGTGAATAAGTGACCCAATACAATGTAGTTTACAGTCACAACACATCTAGACTTCCCAAATTATTTTGCAAAGAACGTTTGTTGCCAAAACACCTGTTATCAGTGAGAGTAAAGCAATCTTGTAGCAAATATACCAAAGCAGGCAGTAAACAGTGTGTACATGTCGTCCCTTGGGCGACAAGACCTCATATCTACAAAATGTCAAATGTTCAGAAGAGCAAAAAAACAACAACCCCCAAACATGGCAGCCAAAGCACTGTATACAATGGGATAGACATTCCTTTGACATGTGGTTGCTTCATTTTTTGGGTAGGACATGTAGGATTTGGACAGGACATCATTTAACTGATTTACTGACCATTAATCCAAAAAAGTAATTTTCACCAAAATTGCAGATACAAGGTCTTGTCACCCCAGTGACGATATGGTGACGATATGTGAGTTTGAATAGAGTGTTACTAAGGAGCTGTTTTCTACTGTTTGCTAGTTGATAGATTATATATACTTCACAACAAGTGGTGATAAATGTTCATGTTTAAGGAAATTTGGCTGTGAATCACTGATGACTGGCTAACACTGAAGTATAATCCAAGCATCGGCAAAGCTAAGATTAAGGCATAATCAGAATGGCAAAAGTTGTAGGGGAGTTGGTATTGCTGGCATGTTGCCGAGATTGAGTGACATTAAGAGGAGCAGTTCGTTCTGTTCTTTCCAATTTTCTCTCTGTGACATGGCAGAGGCTGAAGATAACGTGATGTTCTTTGATGCTGTGGAGAATGTTGAGGATCTAGAAACAGAGATGGATGCAGAGGAGGAGGGACCAATCAGAGAGGAGGAGAGTAAGACGCTGGAAGAGAAGTATGCCAGGGTGAAGTCCCTCCAGTCTCGGATCGCTCGCATCGGCAAGCGGAAGGCACAGATCAGGAACAATAAGGTTTGGCGTTTGCTCCTCTGTAGCACCTTTTACGCAGGCACATGAACACAACAGTACCACAATGCCAGGGCAATGCCTTTTATACGATTACTAGTTGAGTATCAATCAGCAAATAAAGTAAGCTGTTGGATGTGTTTTCTAGTACAACAAAAAAAAAAAAACTTGAAAGGTTTATAGGGAGTAGTTTAAAACTATGATCCCAGGTAAATTTCTTCACTTACTAACTAGTGAAACCAAATTAGACAAAGTTTGACAAATGCTTCCCTTTCACACTTAAACAAACTTTGGAGAAATTAATGCTGTGTACACATTAGATTGTTTTATTCATTTGTATTCCCCCATGATGCAGCAACTGTGTCAAAGGCAGAACCAGAGCAAACATACCAGGAAGAGGAGAGAGGAGGAAGAATTTCAGAACCATCATAAGGTCCAGCTTGTAAGTACTATACAATGTGACTTTCCTCGTACATTAGATGGTGCTGAATGGGTACCCAGAAAATATTGTATGAGTCGAGGACACGTACTGCATGAGTCAAGATACATGTAAGTGCATTGAGTGGCCCTTTGGAGAGTTATAGTTTTAGTATTCCTTGAATTAAGCCTATGCAATATGATTGATGTTTGTGGAGTAATTAATAAACCCCTCTTTCAGAATGTCATCCATTTCCTTTCCAATCCGTGGCTGAACTTTTTAGCTGCTGGATATTACAGTACTCTCCGCATAATCGGGTAGGCTCGGGCAGAGCGTTTCTTATCCGATTAAGCGGAGTACCCGATTAACAGAAGAACACGTCTCATTCACAATTGACACACACAATGTGTATGTACATGCATTTTACACTGCACCAAACACCTACACTGTATGCTTAACAAGCGTGCTTGCACGGCACGTTATACATATCTTCCAATAACACTTGCTCAGTCACGAGCAATAATTTACAGTCTTATATGGACAAATACGTCTTCAGAAAACTTCGTCGTTTGACTATAGACTCCTCGCTAACACGCAGGCGTTTTCCGAAATGAACACATCTTTTTGCGTGCAATTATAGTCACGTAGAACGTCGGGTTACTTTTCGAGAAGTGACTGCATGGGGAATAGTAAAGTTATGAAGCTGGTGCATGGCCTGATTTTCGTTGCAAACTTCAAGGGAGGAGCGCAAGTGTGATCAACTTCTGTCTGTCTATGCAGTTGTGAGTGCCAGCCACATGTGTAATGTTCGTTTACGTGTGGCAAGTCGGTACACATGTGTTTGCATGTTAAATCACTCCCCAAATGATCGGTCTTGTTTGCAAATTAAGTAGAGAAATCGATTAGCAGTGGAAAATTTGACATTCATGATTTCTTAAAGTGTTTATCTACGATAAAATATTGGTAAAAATTAGATAAGAAAATTATTTACCCATTTATGCGGAGAGGCAGCCCGATTATCGGGTAATTTTAATGTGCATTGGAACTAATTTTGAAATTACTACCCATTTAAACGGAGTACCCGTTTAAGCGATACCCGATTACGCGGAGTGTACTGTAGTACCTGCTGTACTGTATGTATGTGAGTTTGTGTTGCTCGAGACATACAATGACTCCACGAAATGACCAGCATTTGTATCTTTTTAGATAATGCGATAACTAACGAGATAAAGAGATTTCTTGTGTGTTTGTCAGCTTGTTTTTTTTTTAGCTCACCTGAGCCGAAGGCTCAAGTGAGCTATTGCGATCGCTCTTCGTCCAGCGTCCGCCGTGCGTAAACTTTTACATTTTCATCTTCTCCTTGAGAACCCCTCGACCGATTTTCACGAAACTTGGCAGGTAGCATTCCTAGGGGGATAGGATCTCAATTTCTTAAAGTGGGCACCATACCCCACCTGGGGGGCCCCAGAGGGGCCCAAACCCCCCAAAATTAAGGAATCTTTAATAAAAGATATTCTTCTCTAGAACCAGAAGTGATAGAGCTAAGTTAATACTATGAATTAGTATATTGATGACTGTAGTTTCAAGTTTGTTCATGGTGGAATCATAGGTGCCCTCCCTTGGGACCCAAGGGAGGGGGGTTTGGAGGGGTCCTAATGGGGGCCCAAATTGTACATTTTCATCTTTTTCTTGAAAATGCTACGATGAATTTTCACCAAAGTTGGCAGGTAGCATCCCTAGGGAGAAAGAATCTCATTTCCATCAAATAGGCAACATGCCCCACTTGGGGGGCCCCAGGGGGCCTAAATTTGGACCGAAATTGTAAATTTTTCATCTTTTTCTTGAAAACCCTATCACTAATTTTCACAAAACTTGGCAGGTAGCATCCCTAGGGGGATAGAATCTCAATTCCATCAACTGGGCACCATGCTCCGCCTGGGGGGCCCCAGGGGACCCCCTTCCCCCTCCTGTAAGGAATCTTTACAGATTTTCTCTAGAACTGGAAGTGATTGAGCTAAGTTAATACAATGAGTCAGTATATTGATGACTGCTGTTTCAGGTTTGTTCATGGGAGAATCAGGGGTGCCCCCACCCCCTTGGAACCCAAGGAAGCGGGATGGGGGGGGGGGGGGGGGGGGGGCGGGTGTCCAAATGCGGACCTAAATTTTCATCTTCTTGCTGAAAACAACATAATGCATTTTCACCAAACTTATCAAGTAGCATTCCCATAGGGATAAGATCTCAAAGTGTTTGAATGGGCACCATGCTTTCCTTGGGGGCCCCAGGGGGTCCAAACCTCCTAATTTAATGAATATTAAATAAGTTTCCAATGTTCTCAGGTAAGAGTCTGCAGGAATGCGTGGAAGGTGAATTTGCGATACTCAGGTGAGCACGTGACCCCCGGGACTCTTGTTTTAATAGAAATTAGGTAACTTGTATTCAATTATAAGTACATGTATTCAAAGTTTTGTAGAAACTTAGAACTGTCACCATTTGATATGTACGATCATGACATGTTTCCCATCTTTCATTATGTCAGAAACGCAATGAACAGGCTACTGCTGAGGCTAGCAAGAAAGATTTCTTCAGTGCAGAACGGCTGAAGACGCTGGAAAGACTGAAGAGCTATAAACTTGTAAGAAGAGGTTTCACTATTGATTTACACATTAAGCCTTCATGCATACAGAGAAAGTTGTACATTTGTCATATAATCAAACATCACAGGTATCGGAATATACATGTAGGTCAAAATTGACTGCTTAGTAATTGGGGAATGGTGCAGGTGATAGCCATACTGGGATCTTTAAATGACTGACTAGTGTATTATCTTCTTTTTTCTTTTGCAGCATGGACCTGCAATAGTGTGTGCCTGTTTATGTTAAAAGCATACCTCTAATAACTGTCAGTACTACTGTTTATGAATGTCATCTATGTATTTACAGGTAGGTTTATTTGCCAACCCTTTACCTGATTGAAGTCACTTCTCATTTGCAGAAATACCCTTCACCCAAGACGATCAAGCCACACCAATACAAGAAGCAGAAAGAAGAAAAAACTCGACCAGGAAGTAAAGCCACCGCCGCCACAGACTCCAAGGCTCGCAACGATAAAACAGGCCCAGCGAGGAGGACGGTAAAGACAAGTGCATCACCACGAAAGACTACATCCTCCAGGAAAGCACCATCCAGTGCCTCTAAGGAGTCATCGAGGACCCCTCCTGCTCCGCCTCCTCATCCTCCACCGGAGTCTCCATCTCTGCCACCACCACCGCCGCCACCACCACCACCTCCCCCGCCCGCCCCTCCCACTGCCCCGCCCCCTCCCCCTCCCCCTCCTTGCCAACCCAACCAGGGCCACCATCCTTCCGTGTCAGGCGGAAGAAGGCAAGAACAGAAGGGTGCAGGAGAAAAACAAAATAAAGCACCAGCTGGCATTGACTTGGGAGCTATCTTGCAGGGTCGCCAAGCTCTGCAGAAAAGAGAACAAAATACTGAAGAAACAACAAAATCAAGTAAAGGTACATGAAAAAAAAAAGACTGCCTGTGGGCTTTTTGTTTGTTGTGTTTCTTCCCCTCTTTTTTTTCTATCACCATCAACTATTATAGTCCACTCCCCTTTAAAATGAACATGGTTATAATGATATTTTAGTTACAACAAAATGTGATTCAGGTCCCAAAATTTTCATCCGTGTATCTCTATAAACCGGTACTTTACTGTTTGTCTGTAGCAAAATTTTGATGTAACGACAGAAAACCACCAATCCTGAGGACTTTGTTATGATGGGAGTGCATTGTGGAATGACAGTGTATCATTCATGTTCATAACCATAACTTTTTTTAAAGATCTACAATTTTTGAAGCAAGGGGTGTTGTGGTGTGGGAGATAAGACTAGAGTGTCAAATAGAGTTTCCATGCTCGAGTCCCTTTTAGTGCTTACAATTGTATAAAAGATAGTGAACTCATTATGTCCCTGTTGACCCAGATGCATAAATGGTTATCTGGCAATTCTTGGGTAGTTCTGTGGTACAGCAATGGCAATATAAAAAAGGTTACCTGGATGAATACGACCGTAAAACCAATGCTTTTATTATTACTGTTATTATCATTACCATTGTCATTATTATTGTCTATAAATTTATCATTATCATTATTATTGACACGAAATGAATTACATGAAATAATTTGTGTTGTAAGTTTTTTGAAACACAATTATCAATATCATTACCTATATCATTATCATCACCATCATAAATGGTGTCATAGCTAAAATTTCTTTTGAAGCTGTTATTATTGTTGACAGCATCATTTCTTACAAGATGTTTCAATACTTTGACATTGTAGTCATTATCAACACTTATTGTTGCTGTCGTTGCAGTCGATACCACATTCATCATTCTTGTGATGAGTAGCATTCAGTAATAAATCATTCTTGTTATGAACATCATCATCATCATCATCATGGGAATTACTTCTACTACTAATAATACAGGGGAAACTCGGTATAACGAACACTGCTATAACGAGATATCGGTTATAACGAGGAAATTTTCTCGGTCCCAAATTTCCTTCCACACAAGTCTATGTAAAATGCTACTCTTATAGCGAGAACGGCTATAACGAAATAACTGCTATAACGAGATAAATTTTGTGACTTCCAAACAAAGAAAAACGTAGTAAATCAAACCTGCTATAGCGAGGTAAAGCAAAATGCCTTCGGTAAAGCTTTACTTCGCCTGTGCTATCATCTTCCGAGATTGTAAAGCTTGATGCGCCAAAAACTGTCTTGTACACACATAATCATTTTCTTCAGTGCACTCCAGCTAGCACTGCATGTTGTACGTGTGAAGTGTGTGTGTGCACGCACACTGATACATGCAGAAAATGCGGTGGGACGGCCATATGTATACATGACATCATCATGACGTTTAGAAGGTGTGAGGCAATCTGATGCTGTGATTGGCCTTCTACTTAGGGAATTCCCCGTCTTCACACACACGCAGTCATAATGTACATACAGAATGTGTCACATACACACACAGCATTGTGCAGACCATATTCAAGCTTTCCACGCAACACACACCCATACGATAACCACATACCAATCCACAGACGATCTTGATACAATCGCAAGCTATATAAATTTACAAATTCAAACATCTACAATTAATAAGAAACACATTCTTGATATTGGATTTCCTTGCCGAAAAACATCTTCTTACCCATAAAGGTGAGTAATTCCCTCACACACAATATCAAGTTATCAGTATTAATTGAAATATGATGGGTAGTCCCACATGTGCAAATTAATGTCTTTATTTTATGCCTTCTTTTATGCCTACTGATATAACGAGATATCGGCTATAACGAGGAAAATGACTCGGTCCCGACCATCTCGTTATATCGAGTTTCCACTGTACTACATTTTCCTCCCTGTTTTTATAACTTCTGCTACCATCACTTTTGTACTACCTTGATACCATGTTTTTTGGCAGACCCAATGATGGACATGCTGCACCTGATTCGCCAGGGGGTCAAGCTGCGTCAGGTCAAGGACAGCGAGCAGCCCAAGAAGGTCACCCAGTGGGAGAACTCGGAACTCTTCAGCGTCATCAGCAAACTTCGATCACAGGTGGAATCAGCCGAGCAGTCCGACTCCGAGGATGAATTCTCATGAGTCCAGATTCCAAGCCACAGCAGTTTTATTCATCAGAGTGAGGGTATATATACATGCATACATACACTCAGCAAAAAAAAGAATGTAAGCACTTTTTTGACTTCATATTTTTCATAGAGGATTTAGATGAAAATCAATATATTATATACCATATTAAAGGTAATTCAATTGGCTATCAAGCTAGTAAGATGATACAGAAGGACAATTTGCACATAACAAAAAAGTGGAAAACTAAAGGGGGGAAATAAGAATTTTCTGTCAACTCAAACTTCAAATGGCATAGGGAGTAATGTGCATAAGATTCTTCTTCACCCATTATTTTTTAGTCTTTATTGATCTTTTTGGCTTTAAAGATATCATAGAGATCACAATTTTATTTTAAAAACTTAATTCATGTTTCTTTTTGTGTGAAATTTGTTGTTTGTTCTTATTGTTATATGGAAGAGCACCTAAGCATGAATGGCAACTTGTTCAGTTTTGCAAATGTTACTTTTTTGACCTGGAAGATAAAAACAAACGTGTTCACTCATGCATAAAGATTCACTTTTTGTTGACCTACGAGGTTGATAGCCAATTAAATTACCTTTAATATGGTATATAATACAAAAACTTTTAGCCAAATGTTAGATGAGAAATATATACTTGAAAAAGTGTTAACTTTATTTTTTCGCTGAGTGTGTATTAACATTTCTTGTACAGTATGAAGTTGTATATTCGTGTATTTGCATTGCATTTTACTGTGTACCAACACAAATCATTCATCTAAAGCATTTATGCGGTGCTATGAGTAAAATTAATCCCCAACATGTTCTTCAAATGTCCATTTAATGGCCTCTGAGGTTTTTTTTTTTCATTTCTCATGTAAAATTTCCATTTTATTTCTTGAATAAATTTGTGTCATTTTCTCATGTAGCAATGTTTGTCATCATACTTAAATAATACAATTTTATAACCCATTGTTCTGCCCCAACATCCAAATGTTGAATTGTTAAATTATTGATATGAGATAAGGGCTTTTTTATGTATTGAAATTGATTTGGTAGGATAATGCAAAAGGGACCAATGTAACTATATATTTAGATCATAACAATTTGTCAGATTATGTCAGGTGAATGATTAATTACATTTCTGACAAAGTAATACCTGTATAGCCATTACTCTGATAATGTGATTTAGAGACTATGACAAAGGCCATTATTTCAATCTTCAATGAATCAATTGGTATTGAAATAGCCAAAACTCATTCCCCAATATTTTTCAAGGGTTAGAGAACATAGAGTGCTATGTAATTTGTAAACATAAATATTACACAATGTGGAAATATTTTAGAGGGATGGTACAGTATTGGTGGAAATTAGAATTGGGCCATTAACTTTTTGTGAGGTACCAAGACAACACTTATGATATAGTACAGAGCATACCATTTTAAGAGGAATTTAAAGTTAATTTGATAAAAATCGGGTTTGGAATGACTGAAACATCAAAAAACAAAGTAAAACAAAGCAATCGTAATAAAGTGTGGGTCCCAAACTTTATTAGAATTGCTCTGTTTTGGATATTTCAGCCATCTCAAAACCAATTTTCATCAAATACATGTTGAATTCGTCATGAAATTACATGCTCTTCATTTTTTTCATAAGAGGTTTCTCATTATCTTACCAAAACAATGTTAGAAACTTGAAATTAGGTCTCAAGCAAAACAATACAATCCCTTTAAACTCAAAAACTTTACACTCAATTGAAAACCTCACAATTCTTTCATCACTATTGAGTCTTTTGTTTGGCAGGTGTTGTTCATAATAGGTGTGTTTGTGCAGGTTGGCACAATGTACATGTACATTGAATTTGCTGTTGTAGACTGGCAATACTGAAAGTGATATGCAACTGAAACTATAAGTTGGAATGCTAAGCTGAGTTGATTATCTTTATTTTATTTGAAATTCAATGGTTAAGAGTGAAATGTAGAAAAATTTGGTCTCAAAGCATTTTCCTCCTAGAATTCTATGCGCAGACATGCATGTCATTTTATTGAAGAATATCATGGTGGGCAATTTTTCTGGTGATGTCAAAATCATGTTGAAGATCTCACCAGATCGGTAAGTGGTAGCAACTTCATCATTTGTCTAACTTTACAAAGGCATATTTAGTGTTCTTGCTTTTTTTTAGGGTGTCATTTCTTTCATCATGAGATCATATTACACTTTTACTGGTCAAAGATCAGCATTGTATGCTTTAAATGTATAGAGATCCTTTACTTATGATGTTTGACCATAATGTTAGATTATGTGTTCACTTTACTTTTACAGTTCACAAAAATTTAATATTACATATGTAAGAGTGTAGTCCCATCTTCATGAATTTTAGTATCGAGTGCTAACACAGTGAAATAAGTGGATAGTAACAAATTGGTGTGCATGTTGGAAATGTTGGGCAATGTTTCATACCCCATGGTGTTCTAATATACATATACATGTACCTTGTTTTTACTGCAAGTGGGTTATTGAGCCTTCTTGAGGAGGTTTGAAAACCCGCGTAAAAAAGCAGTTTCTTGTCTGTTTATACTGCGTGAGCTAATTTCACTCAAAGCAGGCCCTAGCAGGCTGTAGGAGTACTGACTGGCTCTGTTTTCATGGTAACCGAGTTCCCCTCTGATATGCAGCACCGGCTTTTGAATTTCTTACATAACTGCAAATGTGATTGAGCATGAAATGTGCCGGTTGTGTGGCGTTTATCAGCCGCGGGTGGTGTAGGACGGCTTGGTTGTTTACCTGAGCTGGCTATAACCTTCAGTGATAACTTCCGTCTTCCGGGTTGGCAAAAAGACAAAAACAAAAAAACCCCTAAAACCCACCCCCCCCCCAAAAAAAACAAAACAAAACAACAACAACAACAACAACAACAACAACAACAACAACAACAAATAAAAAAGGTTTCTCGAACTTGCTAGCATGTTCATTTAAACTGCAGTTGAACCTCTGAGGCTGCTGGTATAACAGGCTATGAAACCATCCACTTGAGATGATTTCAGAACCTGACCTGTGCGGACCTCCTTTTCCGAATTCTGTCTGTTTGTATTGAGCTGAAAAGCTGCACGAGGCCGCTGTAGGAAGCTTCAAAACCCCCTTTTTGCTAATAGTGTAAACGGGGTGATATTTTCAATGTTTGACCCACACCAAAGACAAAGAAAGAAGTTTCAAATAAAGACAAAGCAACATACTCTGTCCAATTCTTCTGTATTTATTGGTGTCTGTTCATATCAGGGCTTCAAATATGGCAATGCCTTTCATATTTAATCACAAACTTTGTGCATTCTGCATAATACAAGTTACTGGTTAGTGTTTAACAGTGATATTTACTGAAAAAGATCTTGAGGAATGCAGAATGACACAACTTAACCACACTCAATTTTTGATATTCTTTTCAAATATTGCAAATTATTATTTTAGTTTCTATTACATGATACTTATTTATATGTAGCTCTGTGAAGAGATAACTGCCTTTGTAGAGATTGACATACTAAATGTTTTGGTGTTTTGGGTTTTTTTCCCCATTCTTACAAGAATAAATGATCAAGTTTGATAGCAATGATTGCTATCATTCAGTTTCTGGCATCCGTAGCTATTTCACCTTTTCATCTTTGTCTTAGAAACAGATGGTTGGATTTTCCCAAAGTTGGCAGGACTCATTACTGGGTGGAGGGGATTATGGCAATTTGTGTACATGGGTGGTGACACAAGGATCCCTGTGGGGCGCCCCAAGTGCCTCAATACAATGTATAAGTAATTATCATATGTTTATCTTCATGAAAACTGATGGCTGTGATTTGACCAAACTTGGCAAGAACATCAACGGGGTAGGGGATTTTAGTTTGTTATAGTTGTGGTATTATAGTGCCCCTGAAATCAGGAAGTTTTTACCCAATGGCATGCAATTCTCAAGTCTCAAGATTCCTTCTTTTGGTTTGTTTCTGGTTTTGTTGTGTTGTGTTTTGTTTTGTTTTGTTTTGTTTTTTGCCTGAGGTGGAGTGACCCGAAAGCAAAATACTCTACTTTAGTGTTGTTGCTTTTTCATTGGAAATTAACACTGACCTATTTTCTGCCATAATTACCAGTACCATAAAATCAATCAGTCAAAGTGATTAATAGTAAAGATAGGTTTGTAGGAGTTTCGTGACAGAGCTCTGTTTCTTTAGGAAATGTACACAAATCACAAAATTTTGTACATTTTGGGTGACATGCAGTTACAAACATAGGTGTGGGCTCGTAACTGTACCCACGGACGTAACAAATTTAGTTTCCTAGTTGCTCGCGACTCGAATAAAAAACAAAGTCACCAAGTCTCATGACGAGGCCAAATTCTTGCGTTGTAGAGTCATTGCACAAAACGTGTGTGTGTGTGTGTTGGGGGGGGGGGGAATCTGCCCACAGCTCTCAAGTTTAGGCTTAAAGGATATTCTTAAGAATGATAGTACAAAGTATAGGCCTACTTTTGCAAGTAGTTTTATAATACATTATTTGAAAAAGTCCTTCTGTCTATCAATCACTGGGTCCATAGCTTGAGTCTCATTGCTGCAGTTGTGCCTTGGTGCGACACTTTAACTTCATTGCCTAGTCCTTCGGATGAAACTTGCTAAGGCCGTCAACCCCTTGATCGCGTGTTTACGTGCATTCATTAAAACAGTGTACTACAATTCAAACAAACTTGGAAACGTCTCGACGGTGTTACACAGATGACAAGTTCCTTGAGAATCCACTATTTTTTCATATTTGAAAACTTGTGCAATTCAAATGAAAATTGATGTCATCTCCATGTAAAAATTCACAAACGAGATTGGCAGAAATGATTATAATCGAATGAATAAAAAAATAATGATATACCAACCTTTCTCTGCTGTAGTATTCATTTCGTAAGCAAGAAATATATAAAGATGAATGAACAACTTTATGATTATAACTATATGTTGTATATATATATATATATATATATATACTGTATACAAAATATATATTTATATAATTACATATATCTTGTGTATGTTCATGTTAAGACTGTGTGCAGTACACGAATTGTAAAATTAGTGTTTTTACTCTCATGTATGCAGTGTAGGCGGAAATGTACTACATTTAATCGAGGCAAAAAATGTCCATGATAAATTCACACGTTAATCACGTGTTAGTAGAATGAGAAAAATTTAGGCCGTGGTAATACAAGGAAGGATGTAGGAGTGAGAGTGTCTCGTGACCGATCACACCTTCCTGTCATCGCGTGACCAGTTATCATCCTACTAAGTAACCGTACTTAAGGAATTCAGAAGACGTTAAGAATCGTTTTGCTCCAGGTTTCTATCATGGTGTGGTTATAGATATGCACAAGTATGACAGGAGATATTCGTGAGAAACACTGGGAATGACAGGAAAGATGATAAATGCTTTGCCTTGTTATTTGTTGTGAAACGATATCAAGAAAATGTGAAGAGGATTTGACATGTTTTCACTTTTTTTTTCCGGCGTACCTTTTTTTTTCTTCAGAAAACGGGGAAAAACCTTTGTGCCAGAAAAAGTCGAAGAAATTAGCACTTCTCATTGAAGAAATACACTTTTTATTAGGGATTGTGCTAATACTTGTACTTTCATATATTGTGCTATTGTGACAGCACGAATTGTAGCCTTCTATCCTGAGATAACGACACATTGATACAACCAGCAAGCTTTCAAAAGAATAACAACAAGAACAACAGGAAATCAGACTAATCATGATCACGACTTAACCCTGAGGTTATCTGCTATCCCATACTCCTTTGATCGGTAAAGATTCACGTGAGGATTGAATTATGGCATCAAAACATCGTTAGTCACGACAATACAGACAGTTTGAGGCCAGGATTGATTTATGGCTCCGAAACATCATTAATATTATTGTGGCAGCTGACGTCTGTTGGAGAGCGTATTCTCTCGGTATCTTGACACCTCCCTACTTTCTCGAGTGTGTTTTTCTATTGGGGGGTGCGATTGGGTTTTCATAACACTTCAAAAATGTTCTTGTGGCACTTCGATCCCAGGTTCAAGTACGTGACATAGTATATCGCCATCATATCTTAAGAACGGATCTACAACTCGGATATGCTCAGCAATGACAGCACCAGATTCTCCAATGGCAAATTCTTGAATCCCATTGGTCAATTCGGTGAAGGAGGAGGGTTCACTCCTTCAGATGAGGGCGGACTGGTAAAAGGTTGCTGCTTTCGATCTCCGGACAAGCGAGAGGAAAGACTTATATGTTTCTCTCGAATCACTCCTTATTTCCCGCACTGCAGCGTATGAAGATATCGTCCGAACTCACTATATCTCATCATAAATGAATTGAAGTAGAGTTGGTGATTGTTAGAATCACGCGAGAAGATTCATTATTTCCTGATATTTGACTTTCAATTGTTCTGATACTCAAAGAGAACAAGATGAAAGCCATTATATCTTTGTCCATATCTCTTGCCTTTACAATGATCGTACTTGTTTGTGACGGCCTCTACTTGGAGTGCGGCGATGTTGACCCGAGGAATGCAGAGAGTACATCAGTGCCAAGGAAAAACAGTTTAAACTACTGCACTTGCCGTCTGCAGAGGATAATGAAGCGTACTGAAGTCCTGTTCTGGTCGACTGCGGACGGGGAAAATATCGGAAACTGTACGGTCAGTAATTGTTGCGAGAAAGACAGAGAGTGTCTTACCATCAACAATGACACGATTGCCTCATTTTATCATCATTTGCCCACTACATCGGGCAATACATCGTATCCAACTTACAGGTGTTCCCTTCTGAGTGGCGACGGGTCAAGTGCTGAGACGGTGTTTGCTTCTGTAGATGGTTCGAGCAGTAATAGAGCGGTGTGTCGCTCAGTCGTGACCCACCGCACAGGGGTCGTCAAATCATGCCAATCACTGTGGGTGGAAGATGATGATACAACTGATTTTTCGCGTAGACAACTCTTGGGTGTATATAATGTGACTTCCAATTACATAACAAATTTGACGCATCCAAAGAGCTGGATATCCCATCTGCTGCTGGAAGAGGCAACTGATGCTGAGTGCTCATGTGCCGTCTCTCTTGCAGAGCTTGAGAGACGGTGTAACTTGTCCAAATCGGTTGTATCGGAACTTCACAATTTAATTGTTACTCGAGAAAATGAAAACATAACATGCGTGATTCGCAATGGAGGTAAAGTGTCGTATGGCCATGACGCTGAGCGAGGGAAAGACGTGAAGTTTGATGGAAATTTTGTGTATTGTACTTGGGAATACAGCTTGTACTGCGATGTGGACAATGCAAACGCAGTGAGCAAGGTAATCGTGAGGCAAAATTGCATGAATTGTTCATTGTACGAAGGTTTAGTACGTGGCAGTGATGATGAATTCCAAACTAGTCTGTCTCCATATAGTGTGACTAACACGTGGCATCCAGGTGAGAAAGAACACGTATATATCTCTGTATCTGCAAAGGAAACAAATGATATGTATAATTCATCTTCGTATGATAAAACACATTTTACGACGTCCAGCTTTGAACATCAGGAAAGGGAGGATATTTTAATACGGTCTGAAATCGTTTTTTACTTGATGGTCATAGCGATCGCATTGGCGTTGAGCACTGGCGCTTGCCTGTACGTTTTCCAAATTCGAAAGAGACAATTTCACCCCTTCATGTCAACCAACCGAGGTACCGATGGTGGTGCAGCAATGAGTTCTCTAGAGCGAGAAGCAGTTGAGCTGACGGTCACCTCTGCGAACCAACCAGGGAACAGCGAGGGAAACGCGGCGGGATCACTTCTTGCTCAACCCAGCTTGCCAACACTCCCTTCCGGTGTGCAGAATACAGGATCCACTGAAAATTACCGCGGTGACACCGGACGTGGCGGAGTGACACAAATGGAAGAGTATGACAGAAATGAAGCAATGGTGTCTGTCCATCCTCCTCTATTCCAGAACATCCATTCTCATGGGTTGGAAAATGTGTACAACACGGTAGACGACTTAGCAGATCTATGCACTATTGGAAATAATGCATCTGCTGCAACTCCCTTGAGTTTACCAACCCTATGTCGTCAACCTGTCCAGTTAGAGGAAGAAGACGCTGATGCATATAATATTTACAACACTGTTAGTGACCCTAAAGAATCCGTTCTTTCCAACCACGAAGAATATTATTGCATTCCATTTGATACCTCCGTTTCTATCGACAACCAAAGTCTCGGTGGAAAAAGTTTGTTGGAAAACCCACAAGAAGAGTGTAAATCTCCAGGAAAGAACTCTTTAGTAGTCAAAGATGATTTGTATGCGATGCCAATCAAGGGAAAGAGAAGGCGGAGTAGTTCCCAGCCCGACGAGTGTAAACTTCCAGGCATAAGCTCCGTTATTGAGGGTGTCTTGTATGCTACGCCGGTCAAGGCGAAGACGCAAAGGGGTGCCGAACCCTCCTCCAGTCAGGCTATCCCATCTGCCATGGCAAAGAGCGAACAGTTATCGAGTTCAATTCTGTCGGGAGACCTTGTGGTGCGTCACGAGAAATCGCGCCATGATGTGCCTGGTAATCATGACTATGAGAATAGCGTGCCGCAGATCGATTCCCTGTACTCCTCTATCAGTAATACCACCGTGGCGGAGCGCGACGCACCCATTACGAGTGGACGCGAAACAGCCGCCGACTACGACAGGCTGCGACGACCCATATGCGAAATGCGACATGACGCGGGCCAAAGCGAGACAGCAATCAGCGGAGCGAAGTCTTTGAACGTGCCATGCTATGATGACAGAGATGAGCAAATGGAGCTTTCAAAAGAAGATAATAATGATGACTACACTACGCTGGATGAGATTAAAAGTGTTGAAGTATGTGTTGCAGCACATTTAAACAACTGATTATTGATATACACCGTATAATCCAAAACACTGTACACATACAAGTAGATTATGCGCAATAGAAATTTAGTCCATTGGTCTCTTTGCACATGAAGCAGGGAGAAATTTTGCTTGTAATCTTATATGGTTGAATGGATACAGACTCTTTTGGTATCTTGATTTTGTGTGGATCGAAGTGACACAATGCATGTACGCCATCATCGTGATCATGCCAAAGTTCGTAAAGACTTAATGCATAAGTCGTCACCGATACAGTAAAAACAAATTTTTAGCTTTAATTGTTGGCTGTATTTTGTTTTATATCAATGGAAGTGGAATGCAGAAATGAAGCTAAACTGGATTGAACAGACAAAACTCTTGGAAAATGATGTACATACACACGAAGACGACGAAGTTTGCATAGTTACATGTGTTACATAATTATTCCGAACGGAACCTGTAAACACCATTCCATTGGCTAAACTTTAGTAGCTGCTGGATGTATGTATGTGTGTTTGTGTGTGTGTGTGTGTTTAAATTCTGCAGAGTTTCGGTGTTATGTAGGCCAACGTTACGTACTTTTACGATGTTTCATATACATGCTTCACAGCATTTTGTCTTCCTAAGATCACATGTAGTATTATAATTACATGTTTTGAGACCAACATGACTGTGCCTCAATCATAGATGGTCTAGAGATAAAAGCGACGCACTCTACTCAATCTATCATTAAGTTATAATATCTGATATATTTACAGTTGCTTCAAGTAAAGTGATGTCTTTTATGATCAACCTCGACTTTTTGCATATCACAATGCGGATTAGTTGTGGAGAAATTTTGACAAGAAAAGTATTCAAAGATAGTAGATTTCATGTTATGATCATTTCTTTATAATTTTACGAAATTGTAAGTGAAAGTTTTGTCATTCTTCTTGTTCTAACAGATAATACCTTTCTGCTGTATCTTTTGCACATTGGATTTGTAAGATTGGCTGGAAGAGATTAAAAAATATAGAACTTTTAGGCATAAAATTCTTTCGAATGAGCTATGTAGTACAAGAACATGTTATTGTTATACGATATACGTTCGGATATTGATTCTCTGATACTTGTTCATTTTGAAATCCCCAGAGTTGGCCTACATTATTAATCCAGTATAGACAACTAAGTGCAACACTTTCATAAACGTCTCTTCTTGTTCCCCAACGTCTGAACGTAGTCCTCACTGATACCCAAATCATGCAATCTTATTTCAAACTTATCCTCGGTTGATTAATGATTCATGTGAGCTAAATTTATTGTTTCTACTGATTGAGAATGGTCATGATGTTAGGATGTCTAGTTAACAACGAATAAGTTACCATCAACTATAACAAAGCGAAATAGTTTGCTGGTCTGCTGGTTGTGAAAATACAATACATTATAGCACAAGAAAATGTAACTGAACGACGTCTACCATTTACTGTTATTTTACGTTATCACTATGCATTATATATATATATATATATATATATATATATATATATATATATATATGAAGACCTGAATATAAGAACGACCCAAGTCCAATTTTTGGCCAAATTCAGTTTGACATGGGAAATTGTAGCTTATGGATGGACTCATCTTGTGTATAAATGATAAATCCTAATTACCCCCGGAAGTGCCTGAAATGAATGAGTTAAATCTTATATGAATGTGGGAATGAGGGACTTGGGTCATTCTTACATTCATATTATAGCGCCCTCTCTCATCCTTTCATCTCTATAGCAGAATATCATGCATATGAATCAAAGAACGACCCAAGTCCATGTGATTCAAAGAACGATCCAAGTCCATCACACAAAATGGCCTCTTCACAATTAATGTAAATGTTAATTGTCATAATGATATTGTTCTAATTTGTATATACAAAGTTGCCTTCCCATCACAGTCAAATAGAATATTATTGGACAAATAAAAAAGATATGATTTTTTTTTTAAAGTTTACTCGAAATGGTGTTCCATGGACTTGGGTCGTTCTTATATTCAGATACTCACATATATATAAATGTGTGTGTGTGTTTATTATATTCACGGAGCATCGACGGTTATTCGATCGAATTCGAATAGTGCTGGAGTACTATAAAGGCATGATTAGGCAAGTGCACGTAAAAAAACTTTAAAACATGAAAAACGTCTGGTATTTAATTAGCATACAACTAGTGCTCACATATACTTGTTCTCATGAATAACATAAATCGCTTATCATGACATCATTCAGAGATTCATTTCGTTTAACTGAAAGCCAAATTGCGATGTTTGCTCGTCAGTGATCATATGTATAGCAGGAGGAATAGTATTTTTTCTCAACAATATTTGCAACCGTCAGTCAGCTGTGAGTGTAAGGGTCATTCCTCACTTCTGCTGTCTCTTTTTTTGGTCCTTTCATTCAATACATTATTTCTTCACTCTATCCCTCCTTTCTTTCCTCTAAGTAATAATATTTCACCCCTCATTGCTCGTCTTTCCATACATCCTGGGCCCTGTTTCATAAAGCTGTTCGTAAAGTTACGAACAACTTACGAGCGACTGGTGATCAGTTCTTGTGCTGAATTATGGAAATTCTGATAAGTATAGCACATCAGAACTGATCACCAGTCGCTCGTAAGTTGTTCGTAACTTTACGAACAGCTTTATGAAACAGGGCCCAGCTTTCTTTCCTTCTCTCACGTGTTACTTACAGAACTGTTATCTTGCTCGCTTGGAGTGGTCACAAGCCGCTTATAGTATAGACACTACAGGAGAAGCATTAGGTTGCATAACTCGGGAAATGAAAACAACTTTGTAAAAAGATATGAATATAAACATTTATTTTCATGCTCTAGTGTGTGTTACTACGAAATAAAAAAAAAGTTCATGAAATAGTAAAGATAGAGGGTGACAAGAAATCAATGTGGAAAATGCCATTACCTTTAGCTTGAGCTAAATGCGTAATTAATCCTTGAGCCATGCATATAGGAACAAGAAATACGTTATGTAGTAACTCTGACACTGCCATATCTCATAGTCATTGGGTTAAACATAAATGCAATTAAATGAGATGTCTTACACGTGTTAACTCTTTAATTAGCACAAGCATATCTACAGCTTGGTGCTGTTCGTTATTGCGAAGGTTCAGGTTTATCCAAAAGCAAAATAAGGTTTGTTTCCAAAGGTTCGATATTCCGAATCACACAATTTCTTTCCCTTATAGGCCTACAGTGCTGTATTCTATACCGCCATAACTGGGCCTACCTATAGAAGTTCGTTAATCCGAAAATGACGTAATTTGATTTTTTAAATTTCAGAACAATTTTGACGTTATTCCGAAAGTTGGTTTACTCGAAAATTATATAAGGTTCGCTTATCCGAAGATGAAATAGGGGGGTTTGTTGTTTCGAAGATTCTTCACTCTTAAAACATCCGAGTCACAACTGACCCGGAACTGGGTCCGTTGGGATCACACACCGTTCCGGGTCAGAAATGACAAGGAATGGGGTCAGGTATGACCCATTCAGAGTCATGAATTGGGTCAGGGTGACCCCATTCGAGGTCTTCATGACCACATTCCAAGTCATTTTTGTCCCGGAACGGTGTGTGACCCCAACGGACCCAGTTCCGGGTCATGCAGTTCTGACTCGGATGTTTTAAGAGTGTTTCGTCCGAAAATGAAAGAACGTTTTTTAAAGGGTCACTCCAGACGATTATGCACGGCCTAATTTTACATAGTAAACAAATTGATAATAGATTTTCTGACGAAAAAATGAAAAATCATCTGAAAGTCTCCTTTAATCTGACAACGAGCAGAAGATGCGTAGGCCCTCCTAACGAACCTAATTTCATTTTTGGATTAACGAACATTTGGAATAACGAACTTTCAGAATAACGAACCTTCGGAATAACGAACTGTAACCTTTACAGCTTCTACACTATATTGCAACTTCACGTGATCTTAACACTCGATTGCAGGACACCTTCATCCAAACAGTTGTACGGGTAAACATTTCAGAGAAAAGAAAGGAAAAAAGAAAGAGACCAAAGTGAAAAGGAAAAGGAAAGAAAGACAGGAGGAGGAGGTGAAGAAAAGGAAGACGAAAGGAAAACCAACCCCTTGAATATTGTTTCAAAGACCTGGCCTCGCACCCGGCAATATATATATATATATATATATATATATATATATATATATATATATATACATATATATATATATATATATATATATATATATATATATATATATATATTTCGTCATGACGGCTGGGGGAATCACTTCCACCGGGTATGTAACCGATGCTCTTTGAAGACGGGCAAAAGAAGTAGTTTATCAAGCTATTCATCATTCATTTTGCGTTTGCCCCTTAAAATCATGTACGTACAATATAACAGAAACCAACGCAGGGTGCACTAATCACCTTCATTATCATTTTCTATTTCTTCCTCATGAGTGTCTACATGTCATTTTCGTACGTCTATTCTGCATCAAGTTTAATAAATGCTACTAAAGTATAGGAACTCGGCGCAAAACCTAGGATAATAAAAACAAGATTCTAGTGTGCTCAGAGGCCAGTATAGGTGACATTTGTCACGTGGTACTTTCACTTTTGTGTATATTCTTCCTGGTACATGACATAATATACTTTCATATCTTTATAAATTTTTGTAAAATACGTCAATTTGTTTATTTATCAATTTACATAATGTATTATACATGTGTCCATATAAAAAATTATATTGACATACACATACAGACACATATATATGTCATTAAATGTATATTACTTATATATATATATATATTTATATATATATATATATATATATATATATATATACACACGCTGTGATATACTTAAGAAATCATATCCCACCAAGACGAACATCTTCTTTCTATACTGTCCCTTGATTAATGGTTTCGGTCTGTGGTCTTTATCAGGATCTAATTTTCTTAGTCACAGAACATTCACTCACAATATCCTTATCATTTCATATACAGAAATGACAAAATCTCATATTTCACCTGTATACACACCCCAGATAAAACGATAACAATTAAATATTCAGTCTGATATATCTTCATGCGTTTACTTATATTAGCCAAAAATCACAAATTTTCCGAATTTCATACAACATGCATGAAAATTTGTGACGGTATATGTCATCATCAACTCACTAATTTGAATATTCATAAGGACTGGCCAAGAGATGTTTTCCGGAAAAAAGGTGAAATTTCAAAATATCATATCTTCCTAATTTCTTATGCGATTTTTTTTCCATTTTTTATCATGCTGTGGGAATATTTTTCTCTTTCTTTTGAAGTTTATTTATTTTTGGGGTTAATTCAGTTGATAGGAGCAGCTTTATGAACATCATGCATATAATACGTACGCCATTTCTTATTTGGATACCTAAAAATCGATTACGGAAGGACGGACAACCCGTAAACATTTGGTCTCCGGTGACGCTTTGTGGTGGGTGCATTAAAAAAAAAGGGTAAACAAACTTAACGATCATGCAGTCTTTTCATTTTTAATGTCTGCTGGGAGAGTATGAATCTCCAGTGGCAGTCTTGTATCCACTTCTCAAAGGGTCTGTCTCCCATGTCATGGAGAAGAATTTCGGACGAAGACTTGGCTTGGACGTATGTAAAAACTCGCACACCATACCTGCGCTCCAGCTCTGCAAATACAAATTGAAAGCATAATAATATTATCTAATTTCATCCATGTGTTATGGGCATGACGGGCATACAAATATATTCGCATGTATGCAATTACTTGTAATCACGTTACAATTCATAAATATTTCATATGTATTTCTCTTACACTGAAATTGATGTCATAAAAGACACAGAAATCAGTAGCTCTTGATCAAAGAAGCACAGATTTTTTTTTTTCGTCTCATGTAACGTTTCAGGTACGCTTTCCAAATGATATCCTTTAGTGTTACAAAAAAACATTCTAACAATCAACACTTAATCCGATGTGTACGCACAAACAAAAACACAACTACACTCACTCACACATTTAGAAAACCTATGAACTCGTATATACATATATATATGATATACATATAAATTTATATGTAAATACATGGGGCATTTATATTTATGGCAGATTGACAGGAAGGAGAATATAATTTCAAACATGTGACTGTGTATTATTGTGTTTTATCATGTAACTAGCCATAATATCATTATAAACAGGAAATCCTTACGCTCGCGGATTTAAATAGTCTTTCAATACAAATATCGGGAGATAGACGCCAACCCCTCATGGATTTCCTGGTTGGCGATCCAACAGTTAAATATGGAAGCATAATGTTCTGATACCACAGGGTTAGGCCTGACACATGTAAGACACAAGTGATAAACTATAAAAATCTAGTTTCAGCATGAGTCACGAGAACAGAATGATCACAATATTTTGAAACTGGAAGTGAAATGTTCTCGTATCTTTCTCGTATTTCCTCTGGTTTCATCGGGGTTTCCTGCAGAATATGATCAAATGGCAATAATTTTTTCTTGATTACTTTGTGAAACATCTTTTGCTCCCCTAATCTTTTTAAACTGTACGATCCAGGCAGTCCTACAACTGAGCAGGGATCCACTTCCTATTTTTTTCCCGTCCCTTCCGAGTGTATTGTTCCGACCTTGCAAGGCGATAAACGAATATTTTGACAACCTACATATGGGATGTAGTCAATTGACATTCAACAGGACATGTAAAAATTAACGTTGTTAATATCAACTTGCATTGACAGACAGCCTCATGAATGAAGGCAATGCATACCTTCAATCTGCAGGTCCTGTAGTGTCTGGGACTCATCGGAAAGTAAAACACATATGTTTTCGGAAATTGTATCACGTCCGATATCTGCAAGAGAGATGTACAATATAGTTAACCCCATATAATGACTGATGTCAACACAAGCCCCTGCGCTAACAGCGTTAAATATTTATTGCTGGATGCAGCACTTAAATCCATTAGCTGATTAGAAAACTCAACAATGAAAGGGAAAAAAATGATAACATCAGAACAGAGAGGATTAATGTATATACGCGTACAATTACATATGCAAGCATATATATATATATATATATATATATATATATATACACTGTATGTGTGTGTGTGGGGGGGGGTTGTGTGTATTAATTCCGAATCAAACCTCGGCAGTGTTTTTGTGAAAAGCTACTACATACTGATAGAAATGAGAAAATAAACCCAAACAACCACGCATATACCTATGAGCTCTTCTGTGATGGTTTGAACAATCAGGTCAATCGGCTTCCCATTCGCTTTACCGCTTAGCAATTCTGTACCATGTACGATGAAGATCTCAAACAGATGCCAGTTTTTCTGAAATATGTCAAGATCAGGAGAGCGTATCATACTTCTTCCAGATAGGTAATGACGGATTGGTAAATGACTTCTCAGCTCAGGCCTCATCAAGTCTATGAAGGCAACTGGAAGAGTGTAATCATTTCGACGCTTCTTTGGCGGGCTGAACGTCATAGCTCCAGTGCTATCTTTCTCTTCAGACGAAGGAACTGCATCGCCACTTTCTGTCGAAGCAACACCATCCTCACATGTCCTATCCTCTTGATGACTGTCACTTGTGGTCTCTTGACAATTTAAAGAGAGATTTGGGACTATCTTTGGTTCTTCCGGGTTATCAAGGGATGCCACTGGTGTGGGTAGCGGATGATTTTCCACATCGTCGAGAAATTCCACCAACCTGTTGAAGTCTTCCTCCTGCATTTCACTTAGGTTGCCACATTGGATGACGCAGGCAGAGCAGTCGATCGTCGGTTGCAAGGTATTCGTGGTTGAGGGGTCGAAACTTGGTATAGAATGAAAGATAACTCCAACTCGGTTGGGTCCTGCGTGGTTAGGAAAAAAAAATACAGTTATTACCGTCTGCATCAGCAACTTAAACGGGAGAGAGGAGAGTATAACCTAAAGTAACTTATTTTTCATTATGACATTCTTTCACAAAACTAAATGGTTCGCGGATCGAATATGAAACAATTACATTCCAAATCGATTTATCAATCAAAGGTTTGTTTTGAATTTTTTGAATTGAATTACTCTCAATCCATCATAATGCTATTATGAAGAACTTTATTACATCGAAGAAGCACACTTGTTCACAGATTTAAGGCAGAATCGCTTTTTTGTTCTCACATAAAATCTGCCTTCAATAATACGTGCATTTTCCATAATATCGTTTTTTCTGCATTGTGCTGAGAAATCATAAAAACAAACTTTGATAATTATTTGATTTCGTCAAAATGAAGCTGCAGGTGATATGTTTGAATTGTCCTGTATTCCAACATTTGTGTCTCCCAGCTGTGTCTTGAATCGGTATATAACTGTTCTCTATTTCCATACCACCAATGCAAAATCCAACGTGTGTGTGTGTGTGTGTGTGTTTTAAGTTATTTCTTACATTTTAATTGAATGATTTTTTTTTTCTGTCACAATTTCCTGTTCTTGTACAGTATACTGCTGTTATTCTTTTGGTATTTATGGTCTACGTGTAAAAAAAAAGAGTTTAATGATTGCATGATCGTTTTTCCATGACGAAAGTGGTATCATATTAACAGTGAACACGCTGGTGAAAAAAGGTGTAATATGTAAGATGTAGTATATTTTGTTTAAGACCATTATCACAAAAGCCATTTCATGCAAGATGTTCTTCCTTTTTCTAACTAAACGCTGCGCTGAACGAAGCGGTTTTTCTTAGCTCATTCCGTTTGTGTACAATACAATATCGGCATTCAAAGACATGAAATACCCTTCATATGAGTATCGACAATGACTCTACTTTGATACATAATTGATCCATGAAATCACACACAAAAAAATCTGAAAAATGTATACAGATTAATAGGAAATGTATCATGATAATGATGTACTTTTTATGTGCTCCATCATATGCTTTTGAGTGGAAATAACAATATATTTTGGAAAATGATATTTCAGTTTTATGTGGATATCGCTGTATACTTTACTTACCATTCATTACATTCCTATTCTAGGCCTATATGTGATGATATTTGTATCATTTTCTTTTATTTCTTTAATACATGCTATTAACATCAATTGAATAATGTTATCACATGGGTTCATTTGGAGTCAAAAAAGAAAGTGCTTTGGACATGGACATACCATATTCAGTGAATATTGCATCAATAATTATGGCTTTCACTGGTCAGTTTTGCGCATGCTATTTCGCTGTATATGTGCAGACATTTGAAAGCCTATAGTGGCTCTAATAAAATGTATAATGATAGATTCCGCGCAGAGGGGAAAAAGCAGGGGGAGAGGATCAGAGAATCACTTGATCATAAACTCACCTAACTCTATTTTGAGGTGCTGCAGTTCCGTTATACCCTCCACTACAGTTGTGAAGTCCTGACGCTGTGTGATGGCGTGCATGAGCACCACAGCATCGAAGGCTTCATGATACATGAATTCATCGGTACAATCATATGCCGATAGCTCCTCAAATACACACGTCAGGGCAGGTCTCGACCTCTGAAAATGGGAAATGAAGTTAACTGTCTCTTTTTCTGATGACTCAGAGAGAAAACCAACTGTGAGTTTGCTGCGATCCAAGCTTCCACTGCGCTCCATCGTCTATGGCGGAGTTGATAGAACTATAGATTACGACTTAGACCCTATAGTTAGCCAGGGCAGAGTCTTTTGGCAAGGTTCCAAACTTGAATATTTCATAAAGATGTTGTTGACTTGAAGCGGCGCAATGTTGCCTCCTGCAGCTTTCTGATTGAATGCTTGGTATAATAGAATAGCGCGGCCATACGCAGCTTTGAATGCTTGTATGTAACATGCAAATGCGTTCAGAAGCATTTTTTTTTTTTTTTTCTGGGAGGACAAGATGCCACGAAATAAATGTGACTAGGACCTTTGTTACGCAAATACATGTTGCTTTGTGTTGATTGCAACCCCATCAAATATAAGAAGAACATAGGAAATGCAATTCATATTGCTAAATGACTTACTTGATAAACGGGCAAGTTTGCGTACGTTGTAATTATCACGATATCAAAGAAAATGTACCCTTAAGCTTTCATATCTTAAATGTGTATTCCTTTATAAGAATTTGAGTTCATATAAATAGTTATTGCAAAGCCAATGAAATGCAGTTTATGTTATATTCGAATATCTACTATATATGTGCCGCATATTATCATCGGGCAACTTGGATAGAGACACAATAGACCTTCCAAACCAAGATTATGTCGATCGATGATATTATTTGCCAATCACTGCTAATATACTGACTGATGATAAGAAAGGACATCGGAATCCACCTTCCACCAAACTGAGCATAACTTGTATGTTTCCATGCAATACAATGTTAATCATATTAGTAACATAAAGGTGAAAGAAGAAAAAGAGAAAGTGTTGTAGATATTTGCTTGTTTCACAAATTTCAAGTAAAACTTGGAAGAGAAACCAAACAAATGCATCCTTTTGTGACTGTAATTCCTACAGCCAGTTGTAAAGCTCGAGGGTAGGTAGAAAGGCCCTTTGAACAGTGTTGAATGTAGATCAGGAAGGCCGGGTATCAGGGCAGTGGTGAGGTACTGCTCTATGTGAGGAATAATGAAACATTATTGATAATGATATTCCACAGTTGAAATCATCCTTCAAAATAAGACATGCATATTACGGAGTGTCGAGCATCAGGTAGGCCTACAGGAGGGGGTACAGACCCCCCCCCCCCCCACAACCATCCCCCGCATTTTTTTATGTATACTTAAAAAAAAAATGACGTTATCGCTTGGATATGATTTGGGTAATGATCTCCACGTGATTTACTATATAGGCTTTGTCCCCGAATGTGTTCAAGACATCTCCGTTAGAGGCATCCTTGCACTGCATACAGAGTAAAGGTCACTGCCAGCATGGCCATTATACAGGTTAAATTATCGACTAGTATAAATAATTTTCAAAATCAAAGAACTTTCTTGGATATATATAGCTTCTATGTATACAAGCTGTATGTGTGTGTGTGTGTGTGTGTGTGTGTGTGTGTGTTTTACTTGACATTTTCACACCTGACAAATTTTTACCGACACTTTTACCCGCAACTATTTTCCCTTGACATTAATTTATAACTTGACTTTGTACCCCTACACTTTTTCACTCGTTAACCTAAACCATCGTGGGGGGCCCTGTGGTATAGTGGATAAGACTCCCGACTCCCGTAAGTTCGGATGAACCGAGTTTAAATGCCTCCAAGTGCTTACATTATGTTTTTACCTGCTATGTCCTTCTCGACTCATGTGTATAAGTGGGTACCTGGCAACGCTATAGGGTTATAATAATAGCAGGGCCCTCTGGGAGAGCAGTGGCAACAATGAAGAGGTGCTATCATGGGTAAATACGACCTTATTATTATCGGCATTATAATGGTGAACTGTGGCAAAGTGCATAAATACCAAACCACAATGCTTTTACAGTAGCTAATCAAGAAATCCGTTTGTTCAACGGAGGAAGTGAAATGAGGAGGCCTAGAGGGTATACTGTATAATATTATGCTCCAGTTGTTATTTTGAGAAATCTGTGCCTTTTTGTTAAAAATATTAGTTAGTTGTCACAGTTAACACACACACGTACACACACACACATACACGAACACTTTTTATGATGTTCTTTATTTGAATTTCATTCGATGTCAATATATTCACAATGAAACTAATAAAAACACATTTAAGCAGTTATATTCTTCTAACTCGTGCTGCCCAATCACACTTGTCTAACATGCAATGAAATAAGCGAAGTGATGCAAATTCATACCATAACGCTGCAGGCTTATACAAAAGTGATACAAAATCCTTGATAAATCTAATAATAACAAAACTCACGACCCTTGATTAACTTAATCAGATCATCAACATTTGCCTAATCACACGAAATCAAAGACCACATTTTACACAAACCATATTTTGAACTAGCGAACGAAATTCGTAATTTCATAAATGCATAATTTCATAATTGATAATATCACGAATTTAATAGATTAGTCACAAACACACGCACACATATAGTGTTATACGATAGATAGATAAACCAATAAACAATTGTCATAATGGTGTATAACGGTATCTTTGCAATCTGCGGGAAGAGAGACGTAACCCATACACACACAAAACACAGTGAGAGAAAAAAATGAGGAGTGACGTCAGAGGAAACGGTAGAAAACGTATTTGGCGTGCAAGACGACAGCTCGAAAAGTCAGCCGCTTTTAGAACTGTTTTCATATTTAGATTTCCCTATGTACCTCAATTACGTAGTCGACGGTTCTTTTCCGTTTGTTAGTCCGTCTGTATCCAGTTTTGTGGACGGCTCTATTTAAGAAAGGTTTTGGGGATCCTTATGAAAATTGACATGTATAATAATATGATGTTTGAATACACACATATTTATGAGTTGTACCTATCGGCATTTCGGTGCACATGTAGAGATTAAAGGTGCTCAAAACTTCACTATTCCTCCATGCAATGCAAGGTATTTCTTTGAAACTTAGTGTATGCAGGTATTACCCCATTAAGATTCTCTAGAGAAAGTTTCTGGCCATCTGGTCAGAGGTCAAATAAAAAATTTTACATTTCACTTTTTTCTATATATCTCGAAAATGATTCAAAGTATCTTCATGAAACGTATGTATGTACTGACTGGTAGTGATTATCTTGAGGATTTGAGGGTTATCAGGTCAAGGATCAAAGGTCAAAGGTCAAGATCAACTCCCTAAAATTGCACTTTCCTTCATATGCAAGGCCTGAAGGATTCTTTTTTTGCCAAGAGGGCAAAGGTTACAGCTCAAGTAAAGATGCTAAATTTCACTTCTTACTCCATATCTTAATTCATTAACTTAATGAAACTTGATTCATATTCATGCATGTACTGCCTGACAGTGACTCTCTTGGGAATTTTAGGGTCATGGGTACAAGGTCAAGGGTCAAAGGTTGTTCTCTGTCCTCGTCCTTCCTTTTATCTCTCTTCGCCTGTTCCCTTTTGATCTGCTCTATAACTTCTCTGTGACGTTGCTCTCTTTCCTCCTCCCTCTTCTGCTCTTTTTCTTTCCTCTTTTGTTCAGCGTGAACTTCATTTTCTCTTCTTCTTTCCTCATCTCCATCTCTTTCATCCAACATCCACATCAACATATTTGCTTCCCTTTCACTTTTTGCACGGTAGTGCCTAAAGATCACATTATCATCGCTGTGTTTCACACACATTTGGAGCAGCAACAGAAGATTCAGTTGATAGACTTCTTCCAAGCACTGTTTCTCACGGGTGATATAGGCGACTTCATAGATGAATCTTATCCTGGATGCCCGGAGAACGGCTGTCATATTTTGCACTGACTGCCTTTCGGCGACATCGACGTGTGTGATTACCGCTACTGGATAGTGACCTGGAACATGAAGAACAATTCAATGTATGGGTCACAAGACCGGCTTTTTCTTTCTTTCTTTCTTTCTTTCTTTCTTTCTTTCTTTCTTTCTTTCTTTGTAAATATCGACAGGAATTGCTGTAGAGATTTTGTTACAACATGAATGAGGCTCACAAGTTCGCTTTCGAAGTTCTCATGTCTGGAATTACCCCAACAACCATCAAGTCGTCAGCTGCATTTGCGCGAAGGTTGTCCCTTTCATTAATTTCAAGCGAGGCTGTCATCACTAACGGGATTTTCGGATCTCGAAAGATGATAATGAACTAAGTCGTACAATTAAAACAAAATTCGGTGTCCTTTCAGGTTTACAGTCATTCGCACAAACGCACACATTCAGTGACATGCACAAACACATACACTCTAGAAACTGCTAGTGGGTGACAAAAGTGGAAGTTCGTGATTAAGCCTGAACATACCTTGATGTTGGCGGAGAAGGATGACTAAGTCTTTCAGATCATTCATAGCGATGTCATGAACCGCACTTCGGCAAACATGAGATAATTTATGACGGAAAGAATTGAAATGAAATCCGGTTTGCCACTCCCATGAGTAGCATTATAAATGTATAAGACTATAAAATATATAATATAAATATATACAAATATGATCACTTGTGTTAGAGATGAGTCCGCCTAATGTTTAAAAAAAAACAGTTTTGCATTGTTGCTGTCGTTCTCATTGAGTGACATTCTGAGTTACCAAATTGGAGAAATGTAAAATTTTCCTCACCAAGCATCAGCATGACCATCGGAACATTAGCACATATGAGTCTATATTATATTATAACAATAAAAGAATACATGAAGCACAAGCAGATTTTAAATACGTGAGAAAATTTCAAAAAAAAATTAACAATCTTCTGTACCAAAAGCACAAAATATTGCTCCTCTTACATTGTGACATTTTGCAACATTCATTCTTGTTTAAGATGATAACACGTATGGCCATTTCATGGAAACACACTGTCGGATCTATGAAATATCATAGATAACGCAGCAACGATAATCTTTGGAAATCGATATTGACTACACAATATAGATGGTCACTGAGAAAAAGAAAACAAAAACGAAGTTGTAAAACAGAGAATAGAATTACAGGCGCACGAAATCAGGGGTGATTCGCCAGTCACTATTTTTTGGGTCGTCAGATGCCAAGTGTTCATTTTCTTTCTCTTTATTTTTCGTTGGAGCGCACTGACTCAGTAACGTTGACTATCAAGAATGGTTGTAAATAGGTTTTCCCGGCCAATTTCGCACTTTTGTCAGTCCAATTCCTAATTGCTGCATTCAATTTAGCAAAATTTAGCGTAGATGACATGTTCGGTAGTTCAATTTTATGATCTCTTCATTCAAATTCATTTTGGAGCATTCAAATTACCTTTAGCCTCAATCTATTTAACACTTTTTCAATTGAAATTCGTAAAACAAGCACCATTTCGTTATTCGTTTATTCAATTTAGAATGATATAGTCACGTGATCACGAACATGCCGCACTCGTTCATTCAAATTCATTTTTGGGCATCCAATTTAACATCTTTTGCAGTCAATTTAGCACGCATGTTTATGCTTTGATTCTTTCTTTATTTTTTTTTCGGTCAACATAGTTGTTGTTTTGCAAGCGTCATTACATTTCATATTTTCGTACTTATTTTAGAGATTTTGGCAACAGTTTTTTTCCCTTCAATGTGCTTAGTGCTTCTTCCAGTATCATGTGGCCACAACTTATCTGGCCGTTGAGTGCTTTATTCCGAGTGTGTCGGCCAGTTCTAGGAAGTCAAGGTTATGATCATTAAATGTTCCTACAATTCTTTTTCTGTCTTCTTGAGAAATACGTCTGTATCTAACTTGTGCTGTCATGACTGTAAGAAGATGAAGTTACAACTTTGTAATCTGTAGTATTGGTACATGTAGGCCTAAAATGACATGTATGAAAGAAAAGGGGCGTTACAGAACAACAAACTCGAGTTATATATGGTTTAAAAAAATATGATAATTTTACTGTTTAACAGTGCGTGGATGAAACAAAACGTCACATAGAAATACGCGTTTAAATGTTATCACCTTTTCAAAAAAAGAAATAACATGACGTTAATATGAATGAACATGTTAGGAATTTGACTGCCCATACGCAAAATTGAATGACTGAAATACCCCTCTTGGCCAGTGTTGGCGAATTTGAATGACTGAAGAGCACGTGCCAATTTGAATGCTCATTTTACGAATTCGAAAGGCACATGTGCAAATTTCATTGATCGAAATGCTAAATTGAACGACCAACTTGCAATTTTGAATGACAGAATGTGCAGTGACGAGGATTTTCGCTAAATTGAATGAACCTTTTATCAAATGGACTGACAAAAGTGCGAAATTGGCCGGGAAAACCTACTTTTATTTAATAGTAAACAAAAAATAAAAAGATGTAAATAATCACATATCAGACAGTCAAATATACTTTTCTCTCAACGATAATACGATATTTGGCAATATTAAAAGTGGAGAAAGATACAAGGTGTTGCATTCATCTAATAGGTAACATGAAATAATAAGACATTTGGGATTTATTGACAATGCAACTTACAGAATAAAACAACATTAGATGTTAAAAGAGTGAAAACAAGTTCTAACCGAATGCGTATGGAATCTACATATTAAGAGCTATTTCACATTCATCTATTTCATTTGAAAACGTGGCGCCGGTCATGCCTTTAGTGGTAAAAAGTAAGTGACGTACTTGATTTACAGGCATATGAAATAAAGGAAGTGTTGACCTTTTTATACCGTCCGTATACATTGATTAGATGTCTAATAATCTTAACATTATGAAAGCATTTATAACGTGAACACAGACTTTGTGTCATTACGATAATGATCCTAACAAACAATAATTCATATCACCTCACAACAAGTAGTGCACAGCTTATCTCGAAGCCTGCCTCTAAACCTTCCTTGTCAGGAGAGTATCCGTCCCACAACACTTTCTCGCCGTATCCTCTCCTGCCATCTGAAAAGAAAAAAAAATATTTAAAAGAAATTGGTATAGATATAAGTAATGTAGAGATATGAACGCATTGTTATCACGTCCAGTCCCTGTAATCTTTTGCTGGTTTGAAAAATTAAACATCTATACTGTGCATCCACAGCATATGTTCCTAACTATAATGCTAGTAAAGACATGTATACATGAATATACGCACTATATACATGCAGCAAACTTCAGAAGTCATGGGGACCGAAGAGAGTGCTTCTTCTCAAGAGAAATTATAACTTCTCGATCTACCCCCCACCCGACTCAACGCTTGCGCGATGTTAAACTTCGAGTTATTCACGCCTTACGGGTGCACATCACGAGACCGACACACAAGAGGCTATACAGCTGATGAGTTTATACGGTAGGCCTACAGTCCACAAGTCCAACAAGCCACTATGCAGTGCGTATCAAAAAAGAAAAGGTAATCCAACTTTGAAGGGCTGGTATTTCATAATTGTCACCTATACGGAGAGCTCAATAATGGTTGTGAGGAATGGAGGAACTCTTCCTCTTTCCATTAGTGTTGACAAAGGATTAATGTCTTGCACGACTGAGCACATGAACTTTTAAGGTGTATGACATGAAATTAATCTTAAATATGACGTGACACTTACCAGTCGATTTTTTTTTTTGCTCAAATGAATGTGACAAAAATTAGTTTAAAAAAGTCAATATATCGGGTGGAAAACGTAAATATGACGTGATTTTTACCAGTGTGAATGCAAAATTCTGTTCAGTAAAGACTTTATAAAGGCGTTATTCTAAAACCAATAATACGTCATTAAATCGAAAGATATGACGTCTTAACGTCTTGTGCTGGTGCTAACTGACATCTTAAAGACGTAACTATATGACGGGAATATGACGTCCATGGAGACGTAAAAACGTCATAAATGACGACAATATTATAACTGCAACACGACCAAAAAGATGTGGATATAACGTGATTTGTACCGATGTGAACGCAAAATTCTGGTCGTTAAGACGTCAGAATGACTTTATTTTTAAACCAATAAGACGTCAAAAAGACGTCAGAATATGACGTTTTATTTTACATCTTGTGGTGGTGCAAACTGTCGACTATAAGACGTAAATATATTACGTGAATATGACGTCTGTGGTAACGTAAAAAAAAAAAAAAACTAACTTAAATTTGACGTAATTATTGCCAGTCTCTGCCATCAGGGATATAACCTAATAAATGATGATGTTTTATTTGTTTAAGATTCATGGTGGTTCCATTTTATGTCAGTATTGTCTGGGAAAGATTATCTTGATCAAGTCCATTTTTATCTCCTTTCTTATTCTAAAACGAACAAGACAACAGGGATAGGTGGTAATTCGTGTCGTCACAAAATCGACACAACTGTCATGGTACACTGTATTACAAAACATAACGATTACTGTTAATACAATAGAAATAAACATATCAATTTGGTATAACAAAAAGATAAGAAAATCAATCATTATTGCAGTAAACTGTGTCATGGTCCAACATTAAGACTTGGTTTATGTGTGCAAATCATAGAACACTTAACTCTGGTCAAACATAGAATTTAACTTTTCCCATAGGCCTATATACGGAGGAAAAAAGGACACATAAATAAGTTCATGAAAACACGTCTCTCTCTCATGGGCAGACATGATCCTTACCAAGCTGGGCAGTGATCTCCGCCATTGCTTGTTTGGTGTTCGGATTGTCCAGCCCGCGGTTGTCAGTAACGTAGATGGAACTTGTCAGGTCCGCGAGCTTGCGAAACATGGTGTGACCTCCGGCTTTTTCTTGGCTTGCAACCAGCAGCCATTTCGCCCCCCGCAATTTTCCCTTTACTGCATACTTCAGAGAGTTTATTAGTGACGTCTTGCCACATCCCGTCCTCCCAAACAGACCAATGAATACCTTGTTAGGAAATGCAATTGTGTCTGGGCAGGTAATATTGCTGCCTGGTTTGTAAGTTTCCACTTTCTTCCGGAGTTCCAAGATATCTTTTTCAAGGTTACTCGCAGCCATAATACAGTTTTAGCTGAAACCTGTACTGTACATGAGGTAGAAGGCCCTACACCGTATCTTCAAAAAAAAAAAAAAAAGCAGAGCGAAATGAAAATTATGTATGTGCCCGTCCTTCCCGCTCGGTATGAAAGAACCAAAAATAACCTTTGAGCTACAATATTGTACGTTAGACCTAAATCAGACTCGAGACTGGGGATCGAATAGGTATTGTTCGAACGTCGGGTTAGCATGCATTATCAAGTGTTGTTTGCCCCTCTCTTCTTCTTCATCAGTCTTTCAAAATGAACACTCTTTTGTTAGACCACATTCAATTCAGCTCAATTCAATTCAGATACAATTCTATTCCACTCAGATCAATACGAAATGTATGTGTACGATGTGCCTTACCATTACTGCGTACATAAAATAAGCACGATATATTTCATCCCATATCAGATAACAATATGTATAGGATATTTTGTATTCACACATTATTATTTCCATAGTGCATATTCGGTCATTACTCCGGGAAATGCAACTGAACGTGTTAACTTTAATATCATTATCATACTGTATTTATCATCATTACTATTATTGTAAAGTAGTTGGAGTGGTACCCATACACTCTGTAACTTTCCCTTTTCCCCCTACCCTTCCTTATTTCTCTCTTTCTCTATTCCCTATTCTATTCAGAGTAGGTAAGCATATAGTCTCCATACCGTCAAGCCTCGGCTTATTTTGGAGACCCTTCTGTTTAACTTCCATAAGCTGTTTGTATTTGTCTTGTATAATTGTACTAAAAACTATGTGTCGATATACTGTTTGTCATAAATGACATGTACATAATCATATCTGATGTAACGGAATTAAGCAGAAATAAATCAAATCAAATCAAATCAAAATCAAATACAAAGATACATTTACATGGAACACGACAGCTACACAGTGTTCCTAAATGAAAGTAATAATAAGGTAAACAGTTTTTGTCATTAATAATCTCGACTTGCAAGGGATGAAAATCATGTAAGATGGTGACATGAGGGCCTGCACAATATTATCGCATTACTTATAGGGAACGCACCAATTATTCGAATGATTTGGCACTTTGTTATTTCAAGGTGCGACGCCGGGCATGTGTTATTTGCCCATACCAAATTGCAGAAAGAGAATTGGGGGGGGGGTGGTGAGTGTATACAATACAACATTCGCAAGACATTTCGTTACAAAATGGGACGTATAAGTCTAAATACCACTGCTTTTTTATACATTTTCTTTACTTTTCTTATGTGATATTTCAAACTTAACTTTGAGCAGTGTTGCGTATACATAAACCCCAAGGAACTCGATGTACTCAAACCATAGGTATTCTTACACAATTCAATTTAATTGAAATAATAGAATCTATTACAATGCTAAATATCATGAAGTTACATTTTTTTCGGATTAATTGACAGTTTATTGGCACGAAACCATACACACTCACCTCTTGCACATTATCATTTGCCTGTCTTGAAGCTCATTCAAATCTTTGTTTTCATGAATGATATTAGTCTGCATAATGAAGAAAAGAAAGCACTGGGAATGAACTGAGGAACACTACAGGAAATTAACTTGGACTTGAAACCGACGATTTAAACGTAGTGTAGTGTATTGAAAGCGATTTGAGAGATAACTATTGAACTAATCATAAATAATTTCACGAATACCATATCAGGGTGTCTCAGTTTTGATAACTTAATACTGGGCATTTGATAAATCTATTGAAATACAAATCATCAGGGAGTTCTCTTCAAATGTACTCACAATCGTACTTTATACAGTGATATATAATATATTAACCATCATTGCCATCGATTTGAGTACTTGATACGGGGATCCAAATTGATTGATACTCAATATATCATTTTTATGTACAAATGTTATCACTCGTTTATAAATGATCCTTTCAGATATCTTAGAAAACATGAAGAACCGAAATGAAGCGGTAACAACTTACTTCGCTTTTGTTACTTTTTTGTTGTTGGAAACATCCCCGCACTACATTACGGAACTAATCCTCTGCTCGAAACTTACTTGTTGTACCTACCGTCAGAACAAAGTCTAATGGTGCGAGGGATTTTTCTATTGCCGCACCTATTTTATAAAATTCTCTGCCAGACCTATACCGAGAAGTCAGATGCTAATAGGCAAATTCAAACAAAAACTCAAAACTCATCCAAATAAAATAGCATATGTTTGATGAATTTGAACTTATCAATGCTAAATATCAATATCAATTGCCAACTCTGACCTTTCATGTACGTATAAGAAGTATATTGTAGAGTAATGTATTGTGTTTGGTGAATTGCACTTCTTGTTGTTATACTATTTTGTATTATGGTAAGCTTTGTTTGTAAAGAGCATTTACATTCTTTTTAAGTTTGAAATGCGCTATATAAGAATATGCTATCATTATTGTTATTATCATTTTGAAATCGGGAAAACTCTGGAGATTTTCAATTTTTATGGAAAACGCCTTTATCTCGAGAAAAATGACTTATTTGACATAGTGGTTCAGTGATTTCATCAAGAATACGTTACGTTAGGTCTAAAATCATCTAAACCCGGTGCTTTATTACTCTTAAACAGTCTAGTTATATTGCACATATCAGTTTCATTTGTGGGAGAGAATGCTTGCACTGATGGGGCTGGACAAATAATCTTCAAAACGAGTTTCAGGATCCTTCATTGGGCCAATTATGATCTAATTCCACTCAAATTAAACGTAAATACATTTACGATGTCATGTGTTTTTTTCCGTCAATATTCCGTCATATTTAATCAGGGTTTTCTCACTGTCAACTTTCCAACCTATCAGTGAATCAATCTCTTTCCATGTACATTATTTTGATATCATCTTTTACATTAATACATACCTCTTGATGATAATCCTTTTTAACTTTCCTATGTGAGCATTTAATTTGTGTCTACACTGCATATATTGTTTGCCATTGGCTTCACTGGGTTTACGCAAGTATATTTTATATCATCCTGTTCTTGTGCCTTATTAACTTCAGAAGAGTCTCAGTCATCCAAGGCTTTAATTTCTTTTGTGTTTGGTAGGTTTGGTGTATTGATTGCAGTGGATTTTGTTTCACACAATTTAATCTCGCAATCTACTCTCAAACTAATTTTAGGTGGAATCCACCTCTTCATAGTGTAAAACAACATTCTTATCATTCAAATTCATGAAATTCTTCCGTCGAGGTGTTTTTATTGCAACTGATTGACAAATTGCCCTACATCGCGCTGAAAAAGCACAGAATTGTTAAGTGTTTTAGTAGTTGCCGTGATAAAAAATCATGGGCGTACGTACTCGAGCAGGATTCGAACCCACGACCTCCTGATCTCTGGGCAGACGTCATATCCACTAGACCACCGAGCTTTCGCCCGACAGCAAGTGTTCTTTTTAATCCATATAGAATGCACTGGGTACTGCGTAATTATTCAAATTCATGAAAATTTTCCGTTGAAGTGTGTTTTTTTTTCTTTTCTTCTTGCAACTAATTGACAAGTTGCTCTACATCAACGTAAATAAACACTGAATTGATTATTCACGTCGATGTATAGGGCAATTTGTCAATCAGTTGCAACATTACAGACGCAGGCTTTAAGCGTGTTTCCAAAAGGATCATTGTTTTGCCTGGTGGAAAATATTCTCTTCTCTGAGTTTTGTTTTGTGCTACATCCACGTGTTTATATCAAAAGATGTTATTTGAAAAATGGATAAATCATCTGAAATTTTAGTAGGTCTTTACAATATACAACTTGAAGTAGGCATTTTCATCAAGCTCTATTCAAGCTCTAAGCTTGTTCCTAGAAAATACTTTAATGTATCTTATGGAAATTCATTAACGTGATTAATAACCACGTTGTACCTGTTATTTCTTTTCGATTATTTATACTGAAGAATTAATAGGTGGCTAAAGTTGGAACTTGATCATTATCATTATCCTGTAATCAGGTTTCTGAAAGCCCAATTGCACCAGATTCATAGTCTTGGAGGTTAAAATAAGTAGACATTGTACAAATGTTTTTATACAATCTCCTAGAATTGAAATGTATACACGAAAAACTAGAAAGATCAGCAGCATCATTGTATTTACTAGCAAACTCCTCACTTGAATGATAATTAGAATCAAGGTTTCGGTTATTCCAAAAACTTATATCTGAATCTAACTCTTCATACTAATGTGATCAATGACAAGTGTAATTCTTATAGAAGTGACATACCTAAAGTTATCTCTATAGAAATATGAGTATAGGAAACCGTTTCGCAGTATAACGTAGGCCTTAGTAGTATGTAAAAGGAGGAATAGCACGAATGAAGAACCAAGAATAAACAATTGAGGCAAGTAAGAAAAAGAGACACACGTGCCTACTCGTACATATACGCGAGCTAGGTGATCACCTTTTGGTAAAAGTTTTGATGTAACGCAGCGAAAAGGAAACGGATTCCGCTTCATTTACACAGCAGGTACAGAAATATATCAACATACAATCCGGTGACGACAGCACGTTGAAAGCAATACAGGATTTCCATTACTGTGGTTAGAAAAGGATGCATCAATTCATAAACTGCCAATGTACAACATTAGTTTTACTATAGTTTATCAAAAATTTTCTTCATGGGTGAAAAGATGTTGTCATTCTCTGTCATAGCCATTTTTCTTTTTCTTTACAAGATAATTATATGCAAAACAAAAAATAGAAATCCTCATAATAATATATTAATAAAGCCTCTGTGCTGAACTAACACTTTGATATAGACGTAATCTTGAGACAATATAAAGTATGATATTGACATAATTTCATATCATGAAATTTCTCTGCAATTATCAGACGGGCAAATCTATTTAAAACAATCTGATGTTTATCTTCCTATGTGCACTTATGCTTTTATTCTAATTACAATGTTACAGGATATCAAATCCATATTAATTTGCACAAAGAATGACACAGCTTTTGCTCTTCCTTTTTCATGCATCTGAAAATTTCTGAGGCAATAAAGAGAAACAACACACAAAGACACACAACAAACATAATACATTTGGAACTGAATGCAGAGTGGGGAAAAACATGATAACGATATGTATCAAATCAAATTCAACTGTGTAAAGAGTATGCAATATCATGACACATTTTGACTGCCTTTTAAACAAAAATAAGGGCTCTGAATGGAAATATGGTAATAAATAAAAAATTGGAAAATATAATACTGTATAAGTCAGTATGCAACTATATATGTGACTGAGAATATTGATGGAATGTGGTTGAAAAAAAAATGAAGAGAAAATTTCAAACATATGAAGAGACTTTATTTCATGACAATGTGACAATGGGGAGCCATTAAGAATTTTATCACATCATCAAATGATTTCTACTGCGGCCGGTAAAAGGCCATGATGTGTTTCTTTTCTACGAAAGTGTGAAAGGGCCTTCATGAGTAAGTGTTAATATCGAGGTGTGCAGTATACGGGCCTTCCTGGACTGAGAAATTTGACAGAGTGAACGTAATGTGTGTATGTCACCTTCAAAGAGGTGAGGAAATTGGATGACTTCATTCTTCGTTCGAAGATGCTCACAATAATTAATATGTTAAGCATTTTTTAGTCGAGTAAATAGATCATAGTGCCACCTGTGTACACAAAGAAATCTTTCACAAATCACTGCGTGATGCTTTGAACAAAGGGAATGGTACACCATTATTATTGTCACTCATTCATCTAAGCTGGGTGGGGGTAGACGATACATATCACAACCATTCATGCATTTATATCCAATGCCTTCAATGCACTTCCAAATTGAAAACTTCACTGTAATATTCAGACATAACAAAAGACTGGAGCCCCCAACTTGAGCAGACTGCCGGGCACTATTGTCATCAAGCATTACCATGACTACATGCATACAGGACGTCTGCGTTATCTACCACAAAAGTTTGCCTCGCTGTACCCTACTGCTTACAAGCAAAATTGTGCTATCATGTGAACATATAAGCAAAATTGTGCTTCATGTGAAGATTAGTAATTATCCATTAGTTACACACATACACACGATCAAAACTGGATTGTTGAATCTTTCTCAGCAGTATACGGTACTGAGAGAAGAAAATCAGACGAGAACAGAGACACATGCATGTAGTCGAATATATGCACATACAAAAATGAGACACAATGATTATGTCTGCATATGGGGAAATTATGAATGTCAGATGTCAGATCTCCTTCCAATTGGGTAAAGAGACATCCTAGTGTGTGTGTGTGTGTGTGTGTGTGTGTGTGTGTGTGTGTGTGTGTGTGTGTGTGTGTGTCTGTGTCTGTGTGGTGTAGAACTCGAGACATGGGAACCCCAACACAACTAGTTAGGTGGAATCTCGACTATCACACTCAATGTGACAAGTGCTTCTGAATGTTTGCCACTATAAAACATGTGTGGCAATAGGTCTATGACCATGATTTCATGTCAGAGTATGTGTACTTGCTTGTGAGTATAGTGTGTATGTGTGTGTTTGTTGTCATTGTTATTTTCGCATTCCACATTAAACTAAATAACATAGTACACCGAACGGATCAAAAAATCAAACTGTCGAGTTATTACAGAAAAGAGCAGTTGGCGGTCAAGATCGCATCACAACGAGCACGACTGAAGCAAAGCACTGATAATCATCGTTGTTCATCATGCCACTAAATCATGCACTATCCATTCACGATTATGATTTTAGAGGACATTTTATTCAAAAATATAATATGCTGGTGAGTTAATCAAGTGGTGTATGCACACGACAAAGTGCACTGGCAACGGCTACAGCCTGAAAATGGACACTATAGTCAATTAAAGGTAAACATAGGCCATGCTCTCCCTCCAATAGTCATTGGCATATCAAAACCCAGAAATGTCGCTATGGCGACTGGTATGCCACCGCCATGATGAATGGTCCTCCTAACTGGTCTATAGTACAATGTCTTGACAATAATAATGAAATGACAGTTTCACATAATTGGCAAAATATCAAAATGACAGGTAAGTCACAAATGTGTTGAATGTTCATTTTACTTGAACCAGGTTTGATCGGCTGAATGGCTGCATTGTCTGAGAGTGCATGCAGGTATTTGGGGATTTGAGGATTTTTATTTGACTTTTAACCCTTTTATAACTTTAAGGTAAGGTGAAATTTGGCACTTTCACTTGACCTTTGAACTTTTGGTAAGAAATTTCCATGATAATCTCTATTGGGTATACATGATGCATAGGCCTACTCTACGTTTCAAAAAAAAAATCCTGAAAGCATTGCATAGAAAAGAGAGAAATAATGATCGACATTTTGAGGAGTTGACCCTGACCATTGACCATGACAGTTTTTATGCCTCCGCTACGAAGTGTCGCCGGAGACATTATGTTTTCGGGTTGTCAGTCCGTCCGTCCGTCCTTCTGTCCGTCCGTCCGTTCTGCCGTGTGTAATCGATTTTGTGGACAGCGTAACTAAAAAAGAAAAAAAGAAAAAAAAGATATCCTAATGAAACTTGGCATGTATATTTTTGAGTGGGGGAGGTGTCTTTTAACTTCAGAGCGCACATGCCCAAGGTCAAATGTCAACAGGTCAAGGTGACATGCTTAAAATTTAACGATTCCCCCATATCTATGCAATGCCTGAAGACATTTTCTTGAAACTTAGTGTAGACACGAACTACCAAATAAAGATTCTCCAGAGAGAGTTTCGAGTCGTGAGGTCAAAGTTCAAAGGTCGAGTGAAAATTTTGAATGTTCACTTTTTTCTCCATATCTCACAAATGGTTCAAGGTATCTTCAATGGACTTATTACATATGCATGTACTGACTGGCAGTAATTATCTAGGGAATTTAGGGGTCATGGTAAAAGGTCATGGGGGTCAAAGATCAACGTCAACTCCTCAAAATTTCACTATTCCCCTCTTATCTTGGCAATTCCTGCAGGATTTTTCTTGAAACTTAGTGTATAGGCAAATATCACCCGAAATTCTCTTGGAAGTTTCTTGCCAAAAGGTCAAAGGTCAAGTGAAAGTGCTAAATTTCACTTCTTAAACTTATAAGAGGATCAAAAGTCAAGGAAAAATCCTCAAGTCCCCAAATACCTGTACTCTTAGACAATGTACATAATACAAGGGTACATAATACCTGTACTCTTAGACAATGTACATACAGTTGTAATACAAGGTACATAATGTATACACTCAGCAAAAGAGAAAAGAAAAAAGTAAACACCTTTTCAAGTTTATATTACTCACAGAATTTCGGGCTAAATATTAATGCATTATATACCATAATATGAAATTTAATGGAATTTCATTGGCTATCAACTTGGTATTAAAGTCAATAAAAGGGACTTTTATGCACGAGTGAACACCTTTGTTTTTCTCTTCCAAGGCACAAAAGTAAAAATTGCTAAAATGAGCGAATCATTGATGCGTAATGGTTCTTCCATTTAACAATAAGAACAAAAGATAAATTTAACACAATAAAAAACAGGAATCCAGTTGCAAAAATCTTCCCATGATCTCTATATCCAAAAAATCAACAAAGGCTAAAAATAATGGACGAAAATTAAGAATTATCAGTCAAATCCAAATTCAAATGCAATGAGAGAAGAAGCAATGCTAACAAAATCGTTAGGATTTTAATTGATTTCTCAAATTAGGAAGATTGTTAAAAAATACTTGGTTCCTGAATTTGTGTATTGAATTCTTAAATTACTACATTGAAGAATGAAGTAAATATAATCTGTTTATTTAATCATCTTTGTGCCCTTACTCTCTATCATTTGAAGCTCGAGTTGACAGAATATTCTTATTTTCCCTCTTAAGTTTCCCACTTTGATTTTGTTTGAGGTAATAAAGAGATAGAGAGAACAAAAACTTGTTTTTGCTATTTCGATCACGTCTCTCATAGTGTTAAACTGGTCTTTTGCTGCCATTGTTATCCTGAAGGGCATTTGCAAATGAAAGACAATACAGTGTATGTCAGTTTTTGCAATTTTCACTTTTGTGCCTTGGAGGACAAAAACAAATGTGTTCCTTCATGCATAAAGTTTCTCTTTATATTGACCTACTAGGTTGATAGCCGATGAAATTACCTTTGATATGGTATATTATACATTGCTTTTCAATCAAATCTTCTATGAAAATTATGAACTCGAAAAAGTGTTTACTTTCTTTCTTCACTTTTTTTGCTGAGTGTAAATGCAAGAATAAAGGTATCTTTCAATGCTGAAAATATACTCAATTTCAAGTTCAAATTCTTAAAAAAGAAATCAATATGCATTTCTTTCTTTCTCTTTCTCTCTCTCATGCACACACACACACACACACACACACACACACACACACACACACACATACACACACACGTATACAAATCCTAACAAGCACCCCAATACATGAATGCTACATAAAAGACACACATCAATAATATGCCAAAACTGATTGATATTTTAACAGTTCAACATCTGATTTGGTCTACCAACTTGCTGCAATGTATTCAACATGCCACAGCAAATACACAATTGAAGGCAATACGGGATCTCCATAATGTGGAAAGGAAAGGAAGCGTGAATCAAACTATCAATGCACAACATTTGTATTACCACAGTTTATTCAAAGTTTACTACATAAGCAAAAACATGGTTTCATTCTCTGTCATAAACATTTTCCTCTTCCTTTACAAGATATGTGCAAAATAAAACTAAAAAAAAAACAAAACAACCATACAATACGTACCTACTTAACTACAAAACACTTTGACATAATCTTGAGACAAAGTATAAATTTGACATACGGTTTATGTCCTGAAATGTGTCTCCAATTCCAGTATCAGAAGGGCCAAGCTAATTCTTAAAACAATCCGATGTTTGTATTCTTTTGAGCACTTCCACCTTGAAATTACTTACAATGTTACAGGGATATAAATTTCTTATTTGCACCAACACTGACACTGCTTTTGCTCTTCCCTTCTTGTGTGTCTGGAAGCTTCTGAGGCAATCGAGACAAAAAAAAAATACAAAGAATGGAACACATATGGAACTGAATGCATCAGTGAAAAAAACAAACAAACATGGATTGTATAAAATTAAATTCAAATGAGCAGACAAGAACATGAAATATCATGACACATTTCTGCCTTATCAAAAGGAAAATGGGTTCTGAACAGAACTACAATGGCAGCACAAAAATTCAGAAAACACAGAATTCAGTGTTCAATAATGTATGACTGAGAATAATGATGGAATGTGGTAACAAAAATGACTTTAAAAAAGAAAACTACAAACGTATCTAGATCTAATTTCATGACAGTGTGGCAATAAAGAGCCTTTTAGATTTATACGGGTTATCACACAGCTAATAATGTAGCCTTTCAAAGGACATGATTAACTTCTACGAAATTGTGAATCAGTGTTAATATTGAAGTGTGAAGTGGTTCTCCCTGGACTGATAAATGAGACCACGTGAATATGTGTGTAACCTTCAAAGAGGTGTGGAAATCTTCATGAAACATTCACTTTTCAATTCATTTTTCATACTGAGGTGCATCAAATTAGTATGAATATATAAATCAGTTTGGACTGAAGCAACTATCTTGCCACCTGTGTCAACAGAAATCTCTCACAAATGCATAAAGACTTTGCACAAAGAGAACAGTACACCTCATGGTCATTTTCCACTTATTCATCAAAACTGGGTGGGAGGGTTGATGTACGCGTAACATAATGAATCTATCAATGCATTTATGCTACGTTTGCACTTCCAAATTGGAAATCTCAGTGCAATTCTCAGACATTAGACAGTAGAGTGGAGCACACAGCCCGGCACAATTGTCTTACAAGCACTGCATGCATGCAGGAGAGAAATGGTCTGTTATCTACCACACAAGCTTGCCTCACTGTGACCTCTGCTTACAAGCAGAATTGTCACAACATTTTCAGATTAATAACTGTTCATCAACTGCCAACATTCACACAAACACATACAGGATTGTTTAACATCTCTCAGCAACATACTGAGGGAAAAAAATCAGATGAAAACAAAGACATAATGCATACAAACATGCACTCACAAAACATGCCAAGGAAACACGTCTGAGAAAAAAATATGGCATATGTAAACATCTCCGTCTTCCACTTAACTCTTTATGTGCCACGGTGGAAACCCCCTGTGTGCCACGTTATTCTGAGACAGGAAGTTAGTCATGCTTTGAGAAAGAATTCTGTTTTTCCAATGTGTATAACTTCTACAAATTTCTGTTAAGATATGCATAATACCAGGCAAAGTTAATGAGGAATGCCAAGCTTTGTTTCGATATAAATTGTATGACGAATCTATTTTCAATTTTTCTTTTGAATTACCACTTGCTGCATTACTGTAAAGGCATGACTTTTGCATATAAAACCGTGACAGTAACTTAGAATGTACGAGCAAATCTAGTTGGGAACACCGCTTGATAGTCAATCACCACATAGAATGCAAGCCGTATATGAGAGGAACAAAAGCACGAGAAACGCTTTCATTGTGCCGCGGGATTAGCAGTGATTAGCCGATTTATCGATCGGTTTTGGCGGCTTTGTTTGTTGAGCAGAATATGCGAAGTTGGCACGCCGTCGACTGAGTCGGAGGTGCGAACGTGGCACATAAAGAGTTAAAGAGATATATTCAGTGTATTTGTCAGTGAAACTCGACACACGAGAACTTCATTACACCTAGGTTCATGCGATCACCACTCTTGCACTCAATGTGACCCAGTGTAGTGTCAGTTCAGAATGTTTGCCCCCTAACATTTTGTGTGGATCAGGACTATTGATGTGTAATTGGTGCATGACCATGATTTCATGTCAGAGTTTGTGTACATACAGTACATGCGAGTGTGGTGCATATACTATGTGCTTTCGTTTGTCGTCTTCATTTTTTTATAAGCCGCATTACCTCGTGAATAATGGGGTACAGTGTACATGTAAGAATGAATTTCCCAAACTGCCGAGTTACTGCAGAAAAAGCAGTTGGCATTCAGTCAACTAAAATCGCATGCTCCACTTGAAGGAATGAGAAAAGAGTGCAGGACTGACGCAAAGCAATATCATTATTGTGCATCATGCCACTGAACCATGCACTATCCATTCATGATGAGGGTTTTAAGAGGACATTTTATTCAAAAAGTTAGCATGCTGGTGAGTGAATCAAGTGGTGTATGCGAGAAATAGAACATGGTAGAGAGCACTTGCAGACAGCTACAGCCTTGGAATGGACATTCGTCAATTAAAGGTGTGAACATAGGTCATGTTCCCTTTCCAAAAGCTATCAACATCTAAAAAAAACAACAACTAATAAACCGACTTGCTACTCTTTAGATTAGATATGAAAGTGAGCTACAGGTTTTCTGTTCTATTTTTCCTTCCGAACATCAGGCTATGAATATGTGATCCACTAACAGTCATAGCATATATGGTTTCTCGGCATACACAACCTCAATGCAATAATTTATGACTGTTGTAGAAGAAGACACATAACAGTGACAAGTGTTTCCACAATTATATGACATATTGCCTACCACACTATTTTGTGACCAAACAGTATCACCAACTTGCAAGGCGAAATGTGTGACATACTAATAATTCTTTATTCAGTGATTCACATTTATTCCACAAAATACACATCCTTTCATTGGATCATGCACATTCAGAGCAGATTTAATTTTTCCTCTACATTACAGAAACTTGAAGGCAAAATACCACACATTATTTTTACAGGTAATATAGACAACTTGTGTGATTGTGGAAGGTACCATAGCTACTTTTAGAAAAATGGAGGGGAAAAAAAGACTATATTTGAAATCAAACTTGTAAATAAAAGATGCAAGAATATAGTTATCTTTCAATGCTGATATGTACATAGGATATGTTTTCTGTTATTTTCTTCCACAGCAATTTCACAGAAATGATTTTCAAGAGTTACAGCACATGTAATCAATGTCCCTTTCCTGGAATCATTCTACAAAGACACATGTAATTCTATTGGAAACATTTTTCTTTTTGCAACCTGTCTTTGATACATTGGTGATGGTTATAAAGTGAGGTGTTTTTTCTGCACTGTGCAGTCCTTGAAAACACTGCTGTGAGCATTATATTACTCACTATGATGGCAATCCCAGCCCCTTCCCTCCCCCATGAAAGAAATGGATGTGTCCAGTTTCGCTCCTGTCCACTTTGTGCAAAGTTGTCTCTGGCTTCTTCCATTACGAAAGAAGGGTGTGCACAACTCGGCCTCGCCAGGTGGGACTCAATCATGCGATGGCTGTGGCTTCAGGGAGGAAAGCTTCCCAATATTGGATGAGCTGGAGATGAATTTAACAGACAAAGAGAAAAAAAGAGTTTACAGTAGGAGAAAGCTGTACTGGGCCAAATTATATCAAACTACTTTGTTATTTGCATTGTAACAAAATGATAAATGTTTTGTCACATAGAACATCCATCAATTCGAAATGCCCCAGTAAACTGTGAACAGACAGGACAAATCAAGCTGGGGCTGCAGAAATTCAGTATCACAGACAATGGTAAATATGAGACTTCAAGTTGGGAGATCATTCCGTGAAGGAAGCAAAACTCACGTTTTGGGTTGATATAGCAGTTGTAACCCATTCTCCTTAAAACTTATCATTGTAAAGTTCTTGCATTTCACAAACGCTTGATGTGACAAGTACGTATTGCATGCAGTACGGATTGCAATTCAGTACGGATTGCATGCAGTTCAATGGCAGGCTTGTTAGGTAATGACATTATAACCTTTTCTAATTTTAAAGATCTGTACTTAACTTTAACATCAGCACACGAAAATATATGAGTAGCTTTAAAATTCCATCAATTCTGCATTTAGCCTGATTTTGAGGAAGCACCTATTATTCTACTGCTCTACTTCATTCTATGTCATCAAGCTAAGGTGAACATTGTTGGGGAGATGCACTTTCAGACTAATCTGAACCACCTACTTGTTGCTGATGGTTCATCAGTGATTCGAGGTACTTGATGACCACTGTACGGAAATCACGCACACGGTTGCTCTGAGGATGCAAGCAGACAGAAAAGACTTGTTACTTTTGGAGTGTAAACAAAGCTAATTCACATCATTCAAGTCATAAAATCAGGTGTGACTGACATGGGTGAATTTCATGTTCAGAGTCTACTTAGAATTCTCAATTCTACATGATCTATCCATACCTAGTACTAAATAAAGTTGCTAATGACAGGTCAAATTACAACTAGGTACATGAATATTACATGGGTTAGTGAAAGAAAAGTACATTCAGGGAAGATTGCAAACCCCATCAGTTCACCTCTGGACTTTGCAGCTGTAACATTCCTCAATAGCATATAAAAATACTTTTCATAGTGTAAACGTGGAAATTTTCTCCATGTTGGAATTCTATCGCATTTGCGCAACCAGAAACTTGCCGAAAGTAAAAGCATGCAAATATTCTTGCTTGCTATATGCTCCAGTGTGTTCATTTCTTGAATCTGCCAAATCAAATACTTGAAAGCGCGAAAAATTACTCCCATGGAAAATATCCACCTTTACCATACTAGTACATCATCTACATGTTCTCTCCCATGCTAGTCATCATCTTTTTAAGGCATCTAGGTGGCATAGTTTCAACTAGTACTCAAAATGTACATGAAGATATCATGTTAAGTGGATATGTCATGCAATCTCAGGCATAAATGTGACCCGCTACAACAAAAAGATCCTAAAGTCGCTGACGGGTGAGCCGAGAAAATCGAGTTTGAGTCAGATCATCAAAATCCGTCAAAACTTTTGGATTTCTGTTTTTGACACAGTTTTGTAGTCTAATGTATCTTCTATCATCTGCAGAAATTTCGAAGCTAAATGATCAAAGGAAAGGTAAGAAAATGACATTTTCTTGGGCCATGATTTTCCGACTTTCAACGGAACAGAAACGTGTCCGAAGATTTGGATTTAGCGCCACAGCTAGACTCCGCCCCTAGCAATGAGGGAGTGATCTCATTGGTCAGTGCGTGGCATCCTGGTTACTGATTGGTCGTGCGTAGACCGCTAGCGCTAAGCTTGAATGAACATTGCTGAGGTTGCTAGGAGCGTACCTTCTATTGTCAGATGGTGAAAACTGTCTTGCTTCCCCTTGATCATGATAGCGTTGGAAGGGAAACTTTGAAGGCGGTTTTCTTGAAACGCTGATTTCTTAAACCACTCGACATGCGCTAATAAAATCATTGATATCTCCGCAACCGAGTACTTTTATGAGTCATGTTATATATGACATTAAAAAAGGAAGAGTAAGGGAATAATGTCATGTCATTTTCAGAAAATTGTCCTCCCCAACTTTCGGATCCTTTTGTTGCAGCGGGTCACAAATAACAATCCTCAATGGACTGACAATTGCACAACTTGGATGCAGAAACTCGGCCAAAGCAAAAATGGTACAAAAACACTACACTGTAACTATGGCTTGACACTAACTTTTTTGTTTGGTGGCCCAATGGGGCCACCAAAATCCTAAATTTCAAATTTTTGGTGGCCCGAGAGAAAAATTTGGTGTCCCGAGAAAAACAATAAAAAACGTTAAAAGCCCTTTGTTTTAATGAGTCACATATTTCAGTTTTATGATAGTAAGAATTAGAAGTTGGACATATCTACTCATAAATAAACTTCAACAAACTTGCAACACTCACTCTCAGGCACTCATTCAGTCCTTGTCATCTATCCTTTATACAAATTTAACTGCTAATTTCCGGCGCAAAAATTTACGAATTTATTGACATACTTTTCAAAGAATTTTGGTGGCTCGAGGCGGGCCACCAAATTTGCCCTTTTTTGAAATTTGGTGGCCCGACTTTCATTTTTGGTGGCCCCGGGCCACCGGGCCACCGTTAATGTCGAGCCCTGCTGTAACAGTTATGGTCTGATGAAATTGACTTGCATTTCCGAGGAACACACACACTAAAATGAATGTTCCCTCTGGTACCCCAAGTTTTCAATTAAATGACTCTGATTTTAATTCATTGAAAAATCAAGAGCATGTGTTCAAGAGTCTTCATAACATCACACGTCAGCTTTCAAGCAGAGCATATTGGCCTAGATTCTGTAAATGGATGCTCTCTGTAAATAACAGCAAAATTTTAAACTAACATGTTTACTGTACATCACTTAATGAGTTTTGGCACAGCTGATGGATTGGCTCATCGCAACCTTACCTCAAACCTCTTGATCTCTCTTCGTAGTGTTTTGGAAACCGTTTCAAAGTCTTCCTGACCCTTCACCTCCTTATTTGTCCACTGCAGGAGAGAGAGAAAAAAAAAACATCAATAGAATTTTGAACACTACTAACAGCCACACAAAGTGTTGGTTGACAGTCATCTCTTTTATCACACAGTCAACTGCCATCTGCCATTTGGTATACTAACCTTTCAAAAAATGGCAGGGCCATACAGAGATAATGATAGATTTTAGAGCACTACTGCTGAACTTCCCCTGCTCATATCGCACTCTCTCTTATTTTATTTCCCTTTTAGCAATACGGAAAGGGACTTCCAATAAAATAAATGCTACAATCATCCTCTAAGGCATTCTTTCTGATGGACTCATCTTCAGTACTTTTTTTTTAAACTTTATGAAAGCATAAATCCCAAAGCGCTCTACATGCAAATATGACTACATTATACATGAGTATTTATGATATTTGTTCAGAAAGGCTTCATCACAGATTGTATCTCTCCTTTCAAAACAGAATTTAAAAAAAAAAGAAAAAAAAAGGGAAAAAATCACATCCCTGGAAAGTTACACATGTACAAATGAATCACTTGTATTCAGATACGTAGTGTGAAAACAAATATTTTGAATTATTTCACTATTACACTTACATTGAAAGTACTTATACAGTTTGTATTCATCTCAATTTTTTTGTTTGTGTACTGAAAGAAAGGAAACATGAACAAACAAACAAACAAAAAAACTTACATCTTTGATTTCTTCCTGGACTTGCTGAAGCTTCTCAGGTTTGCCGCTGACCTTGAGCTTGGCCTCCAAATCTCGCTTCTTGGACAGCGTTGTCTGGGCATTCTGCCATGTCAGGTAAGATTTCTCACGCTCACGGAATGCCTCCTAAGATTTATAAATATGAGTGAGGTTGGATTCAGTCACACAGAAATGGTACATGTTTACTTTGGATTTAAAAAAAATGAAATAGATAAAAGAAATGGTAGAAATACACAGCTTTCTTTCATGAGGAAGACTTATTTGATCCTCTGGTCAAGAAATTACACATAATTATGAATTATATATAACCATATAAATATATAAATATAACATTCAGAAAAGAGAACACATAAAATAACCTTTGGACAACTGCAGTGATAATAACTTACAACAATAATGATAAATATTGTAAAATGACAATGTTGTAGGATCATACTAAATGCAAGAATACTCTTTGCTGAAAAAGATAAATCATACTTTACTAGACAGAAATCAAGCAGAATATTTCATGCACTGTTGGCCCCTCTTTACATAACAAAATAAAATCCCCTAAAAGAAGGTGCAGGTATGAACCAAATGGAAGCTACATGTATGCAAATTTTAAAAGGATAGCCTTATACTCACCCTCACTGCTGCAAGAAGTCCAATGTAGTCCTTGAGGAGCTCTGAGAGTACATAGAAGTCTGTGGCAGCCTGGTTGCTATGCAACGCCTCAATCTTCTCCTCCGTCTCAGCTAGTTGGGAGATGGCCCGGGAGAGGGCAGTATGCTCCTCCGAGTTGCCCAGCATGGCTGCACTCTTGGCAAAGCTTGAGGTGGTGTTGGCCAGCTCTGATAAAAATGGAGAAAGGGAGAGGGGAATATCACAAATTAAGTAATTATACATTGTAACAGTACTCCTCTCAGCATAGAAAAGGGCTAAATACTGTATACTGACTGCTCTTTTAATTTCCACATCTCTATATATGACAGCATGAAACAAACGATACACACTGGCATAACCCCTGGTGACCTTTGGTTTAAGTTTAGAAATATATACACGTATGTTTTCTTCACTGGAGCATCAACAATGTTAAAATGTGTCTTAATTGCTTTGGAGAGACTGCTCAATCTAGCTATATATATCTCCTGCCCTTGCTTCTTCCCATTCCTCCCAAGCTCTTGATGAGATACTAATAATAGTGACAGGTTAAAGCCATCCTTAATAATAATCAAGGTGCGGCAAGAAATTAACCACACGCAGTGTATGGAACAAGAAAACTAGAGCTACTGTGTAGAAAGAGAGGGCATGACTCTACACAAAACCAAGATTGAACTGGTATACATTAAAGGGTGTGTACAGTTCTGGTCGAGGTGTAGATTTAGCTTTTAACATTTTGCGAGATATTCAGAAACCACTCTATGAGATGTCAAAGAGCATGCAGTTCTAAGGGGCATCAAAAGTTTATTTGATGAAAATCGGTTTTGAAATGGCTGAGATATCCAAACACAAGGTGAAACAAAGAGATCCTGATAAAGTTGTGGCATGTCGCCTTTTATCATTAGCACTTTTTTGGATATCTCAGCCATTTGAAAACCAATTTTCATCAAATAAACGTTGAATCCTTCTTACAATTACATGCTCTTTCATATCTTTAAAGAGGCTTCTCATTATCTCACTTAGGAATGTTCAAAACATGAATCCCTACCTCAACCAGTACTGTACAGTCCCTTTAAGTCTGATATTGATAGACAAAAGGGGAAAAAAAAAAATCAGATTTGCTAGGATGTTCATTTCCAAGCAATGGTGCCAAGGACAAGAACACATTCAAACTCCATCAGTAAAAGCAGAGTGTACATCTCTCACAACAATTTTTACTGTCCTGAAAATACAGAGAGTTTCTTGCTCTGCACTTTATTCTGTACACATCTCTGTACCTCAGTCAAACGGCCTGATGGTGTCCATTCAGGTACTAGTAAGACTTTCTTATAGCATGTGGGCACACATTCTGTTCAAATGTGACCCGCTACAACAAAAGGATCCTAAAGTCGCTGACGGCTGAGCCGAGAAAATCGAGATTGAAGTCACATCATCAAAATTGGTCAAAACAATCAGATTTCTATTTTTGGCATAATTTTGTAGACTAATGTTTTGTCTATCATCTGGCGAAATTTCAAAGCTAAATGATCAAAGGACAGGCAAGAAATCAGCGTTTTTCTGGGCCATGATTTTCTGACTTTCAACGTAACAGAGACATGTCCAAAGATTTGGATTTAGCGCCGCAGCTAGACTCCGCCCCTAGCAACGAGGGAATGATCTTATTGGTCAGTGCGTGGCATCCTGATTACTGATTGGTCGTGCGTAGACAGCTGGTGTTAAGCTTGAATGAACATCGCGAAGGTCTCTAGGAGCATGCCTTCGATTGTCAAGCGGTGAAAACTGTCTCGCCTCCACTTGATCATGCTAGCGTTGGAAAGTAAACTTTGAAGGCGTTTTTCTCGAAACTCTGATTTCCTCAACCACTTGACATGCGCTAATAAAATCATCGGTATCTCTGCAACCGAGTACTTTTATGAGTTGTGTTATATATGAAATTAAAGTAGAAGAGTAAGGGAATAATGCCATGCCATTTTCAGAAAAATGTCCTCCTCCGACTTTCGGATCCTTTTGTTGTAGCGGGTCACAAATGTTTACAGGGATTTTGATTTCCCAATTCCATGCATGCCTGTAATTCAGATGGATTTTTTCCCCCCATTTATATAAACCTGGCATATCAGGATCAGAAAAGTTGGATGAACTCTTCTCACCTTTCCGTCCAGTGACCATGCTCTCTACACTGGTATGAAGCTTCTTTAGCTGTGCGTCCAGGCTGTCAATCATGTGCTGCTTCTCTTCAAACCACTAACAATTGAAACCATGAAACATAAACACAGTTACAGATTATACTAAATAAAATCTAAAGTAATAAATTCTATCAGAGAGCTCTTTTCATTCATACAGTACATTGACAAAGCTTAAGCTTTAGCATAGACACAAATAAAGCACTTCCTAAGAGTTTACCTTGATTAAAGATGACCATGAATAAGGTTCTAAAGAGATGAATAAATCCTTCAGTCGAAAACTTAGAATATCCTTTTGAAAAACTCATGGGACACAACTTGCATAACATTGTGATGTTCACACGATCATAATTATCTACTGTATTCTGCTCCTTTGTATTGTGCTAGCTTCAACAGCTATTTGTTCATGTGTGAGCTTCCTACGTAATTCTGCTGAATGCAGCTGTTCAACAGATAATGCATTGTAAAACAGTGGACATTTTTAAAGATCAAACTCTGGAAAACAGTGAGGAAAGTTTTTCTTCAATTCACAAAGAAAATTCAACATATTTCCATTTTTCTCGCATAACAAAAGAACACTCGACTTCTCTCTTTCAGAAGGCAGGGGGAATAATATTACCCTTAACATACATCAGTAGCAAGTCGAAGAAATGTGCACTTTATTCAAATAGTAAAGTTTTGTGAAATTCTCTTTTTATTTTCCTTATATGTGACCCTGCACCACAAAAGAAACAAAAAGTCGCCAGACATGGATTTTTAGTTGAGGGTAGATTCTGAAAGAGCAGACTCTAAGCTTTAAAATGATGTATAACTCAATTCAAATGGATTCTCTTAACCTATACACACTCTGGAAAGTGTTAACTGAGAAAATAGGCTCTGAAGTACAGGGTCTATTCAAGTGCTTAATCTTTACTAAGCCGTGTTACCTGTGCCACGAATGGGGCATAAACATGATGTTAACCACTGTATAGCACCAATAATTAAGGGATTATCAGATTAAGCTGAAATTGAGCATGGTGTATTACCACATTCTGACCATGATAAACGTCAACTTTCAGAGCAGTAGCATCATCCTTTCAAGAGTTGAAAGTGAAGAGGGTGCAAAGGATTTTCAAGAAATAAAAGGTGGCTCTAAGAAAAACCTGATCACAATACTCTACCAAAAAAGGGTTGTAGAAAAACTGCTGAAAAACCCACTTTCCCATTCCCCATTCAATTTATGATCCCACACTCAGGAATAATGTAGAAGAAGAATAGCTCTTTCAGAAAATATGGAAAACTAAAAATTGACCCGGTTCACCCATTTCACCTTTCTTGAGTCCTCACGTAAAATCAAGGGGTGCGACTTTTTGTTCGTTTTGTGATGCACGGTCACATATAGCTGTACGCATGTGACATCATACACTGTATTAGTCTCCTCATCCAGCAGTGACTGCGCAGATACTGAAAATATTCATAATTTTTGAACAGATTGTCCAAATTTCCTCAAAATTTCACTGATGTGTTCTACTAATATTGCTGCATTCTCTCAATCCTAATGTTTATGAAGGTGGACTTGTCCCCTTTAATAAATTAACTATGCTAATTTATGCATGAATTTAAAAAAATGGCTGTAAATCAGTAATTAAAGGTCCAAAACTGCTAATTTTTGGTTTAGGTACTCTGTGTAGGATTCTTACTGAATGTACATCAAAAAAACGGCGGCATCAAACTTTTTTTCTTATGTATTTTATTGTTTTTAAAATTTCTTATGTATTTCATTGTTTTCGACTTTTGGTTTTTTATTGTTTTCTATTTGATGGACATCATCGGCAACACTATTTCGATCATAAAGAACATGAAATTAATTGATTTTGATGAGTAAAAGTAAAAATAATGATACATTTATGAATTTTGGTCAGAAACAGAATTTGCATTGGATTTGTACATGAAATCACGTTTTTAAGCAATTTCGGGTCTGACATGCACTTACAAAATATTGCAAAACTTCAGAACCGCGTACCTGGGCGACGCGAATTTGGTCTCAAAAGTTGTGCAAGACTTAAAAGAAAAATGTTATTAAACGTCGCGGCGCGAAATTTTTACGTTCCAGATTTATCACGAAAAATGTCGAGGGGGGGCCCTCAAAGCCCCCCCCCCCCCCCCCCCCCCCGTCTTTTTAGGGTTAAGCAAGGCATGCTAACACCCTAAAAAATGTGTATCCCATGCATGCTTAATATACACTCTCTTGTTTTAGTCCATGGAATAAATTTCAATCGTTGATTTGATTTTAAACTACTCACTTTGAAGTCAATGACATAATTATCAAAACTTTGTTGCATACAGTTGTACTTCTAGGTAAACGTTTTGACAAAGAACCAAATAGCATCTCTTTCTACGATACAATTTATTCAAATACACCCAAAGTAAAATGTACATTATAGGCGATTATCAAAATGCTAAGTAGACTTTAGCACTCAATGAGTACAGACATCTGCCAAGCAGCTCATTTCCACCAACAGGATCCCTATATTGACCCAGATCAACACCAAAGTGCAATCATTTGTTCCTTTTGTCATTTTCAACTTTACTTGAAAATTTCATGCATATCTGTCCCCCCCCCCCCCCAAAAAAAGAGTTATTTTTGCAGACAGGAAAACAAACTTATGGTAGCAAAAACATAACCTCCCTAGAAGAGGTAATAAATACAAATTCCACATAATCCATAAACACAAAATTTCCTCTAGAGCAAGCTTGCCTGATCGGATTCGTTCATCCTTGAGACGACCTTGGAGGCGCTGTCAACCACCTTGGTGAAAGCTCTCATGACTCCAGCCCCACTCAGAGCCGACGTACTGGTGGCCTTGGGCAGCTGGGGGTTACAAAGAGTAAGAGAAAAGAGATATCACTTGATCCACACACCACATCAACTGAACAGAGACTTCTGGTTCTCTCCAAAAGGAACTTACAGCTTACAAGCTGGACTATTTAATAGGCTCCCTCGTAATATTATGTTCTCTCTCCCTCTTTCTCAGCCTAAATAATTTTCTTATCTTACTTGTGTATAGTGTACTTGTCTACACAGGCTAATGTATGCTATGTTTTCCTCCTCTATTATGTTGGCCACTGTGTTTGACACAGGAATATGTAAAGACATTTCAATTATTTTCTCTGCAACATGAAAAAAACAATAAAGATCAAATATGGTGTTTGATTATAACAGCAAACCATTTCTGGTATTACTAAGCCACATGGTACTTTACATACTTACACTTAGATATCTTGACTATTGTCTACATGTTACCCTACATTTAAACCTTTACAATACAGTGGACTCCCATTACAACGAACTCCTCGAGATGAGACTGCCATTTTTCTTTTGTTATATCGAAATTTCGTTATAACTGAACAAATAAACAATGAAACTACATAGAGTTGATAATGCTGCGGCCTGAATTGTTACTTCATTGTAACTGGAATTTTGGTATAACGGGAGTACACTATATCCAATTCATCTAAAAACAATTCACATAAGATTCATTATGATCAAATATCACTAAAATTCTTTGCATTTTAAATGAGTGGAAAGGCTTTCATGAAAAAAGTCATGTGGCATTGTTGGTTTTTTTCCTTTCTTTTTTTTGCTGAGTGGCTTTGGCACATACACAGCTCCTACATGTACATGCAAGTTTTCATTGGTTTTACCATATTCCTTGCATTTCAAAGTGTCTTGCTGTACATTGGACTGAGACTGCTCTTTGGCAAACTTCCACCTACATATAGACCTGGACCGTATAGTCATGTCTTCAATGAAGTTTGTCACTCCAAGTGACTACATTATCAGCATACTTCCTCATGAACTCTACACTAATGACAGAAAAATAGCACTGTGTGTGTGTGGTTTTTTTTTTTTACATAGCATGGGAACACTTTCTTACAACAACGCTGCACAATGGCACTGGTCTGTCGGTCCATGACCAGTAACAGGAATGGACCAGTAAATGAAAAAATGGGTACCTACCGGCCCGACCAACAGGTCACACAAGAAGAAAAAAAAATGGGTTAGTGTGCAGCCCTGCCTACAACATTTTCAACTCACATTCCAATCTAGTAATTCACTAGCTTCAAACATTTTGTAACATTCTAACACTTGTAATCTACATAAATCTCAATTGGCAAATATAATTTCACAATCAGGGAAAGTTTCACATCATTTGCCTGGACATGAAGAAATAATATCCCCCCACCCCCTGGGAGCCTCCTCCAAAATCCAGGACACTTGGTAGCTATGCATTCCAGTATGACTTACATCATCCTTCTCAAGGAACTCTCTGAAGTCAGAGTCGGTGTAGAGGATGGGGTGAGCCGCAGTGCGATTGAGAAACCGCTCCAGCGCCGCCCTCCTCTTCCCGATAAACTCCATGGAGTTGGTCTGTTCCTGCGACTTGGACATCTTCACTTTGGTCATTCCTGGAAGCAAGGAAGCAAAGATACTCGCTATTTAAAGTTTGGCTGTGCTTGGTAGTTTCTCAGCTTCTTTAAGGTCACTGGGTGAATGGCAGGGTTTTTGTGGCATGCTGATACTATTCAGCTCCCATATTGTTTAAACATCAAGTGCATACACAGACAGTGCAATAAGCTACAAATTGTATCAAGTTTCTTCGTAGTGTAATTTGTTATGCGACGCAATTTTGAATAAGGATGCTAATTTCCCACTATCAAGCATACAATCATGACTCTGATTCCCCATTTACCTTGTAATCATATGTACAATCAACATTTTGATCCCCCCATCTAAAAAATGAATAAATAAATAAATAAAATCAAAATCTCATTTCTTTTGGCATTTCAGAGGCTATGCATTCACTTTGCACTCTCACCAAATTTTTACATCTAAATCCAAGCAGATATACCTGAATACCCAACATTCAAAAATTGCCAGACTTGAGACAAAGACAGCCACAAATAAATGATGCTAATGTGTTCATCACATCACATACTGACCTATTCGATATTTATGTGCGCCACTATGTTATTTCTGTGCTCTTGTGTTGGTATAGTATCATGAAATACCAACTTTGTGAACTGACCTACGACACTCTTCTCTGGAGCTGGGGGTACAATGCGACCTTTGCATGTGTGCTTCTCAACCAGTTTCTGGTGAAGGCCAAGGAAATCGCTGAAGCGCCTTGTGACACACATCTCCTTGCCTTTGAATGATGGGTCATTAGTCTACCAGGTAGAAGATACAGCAAAAATTACAGAACAATGGTGATCAACATTTCCACAGAGGATGAATGTCACTCTCGTAGCAATACAAGTGCATTAACATTGCCTACATCTATATACATTGAAGTATCTAAACATAATGAAATACTGGCCAATGCCTCTAAATACATTGTACCAATGATTTCTTAAAAGAACTTCTACTTTACATTCAAATTTTCTTTGTAAGTCCTCTCCCAAACTTATCATCATATAGTGGGTACAGATTCAATTGTGTTGAAAATCTCCATTTCTTATGCTTTTTCCCCCTCAATTTCGACGTTGTATTTCTTGCTGTCTCATGTATTTTGCAGCAAAGCAATTTAAGCTATAGATTTGTCTTTTTAGCCACCACTATACTATAATTGCTGAACATAGAAGAAATGATGTTTCAGTATGCACTATATTCAGCCGATGTAACATGGCAAACTGTTCAGTAAAATAAATGGTATGACGTGATTGGTATGCATATGCTAAAACGCTAGTTATAATGTGGAGCCTGCATGCTTAGTCGCGATACAAGTATGTAATATGAACACATGGAATACATGCATAATGAACACAAATCACATGTGGCACCCTTACCTTTGTGGTAACCTTATAAGCCATATATGCACTCATTCCATCACCTGTAAACAAGCAAAACAAACATGTGTCCTCAAGTAGTCACACATAAACTGTATGCAGCGCACTGCTGAACAGCTCATTGCAGATTGCAGGCTATATCTGGGGAAGTGTGTAATATAGTGGCTCATTACTACTAGTTACACAAACTTTCAAAAGTTAACCTTGGATGCAGATTTGATGGAGCTATTGCTAAGTGTGACATGTATTCAAACCAATTTACATTTGAAACAATTAATTCTTTATGGTCTTCAGCTGAAAATGTGTTGTTATTGACTGAGTGAATTTATTAATTCAGATCTGGACTAATATGCAGGAATGCATGAAAAGGGATGATCAGACACTAATTATCAAAAGATCACTGTACTTTCTCAAAGAAAAATAGTGATGTCACACTGTTCTAAAAACTGGATGAAGCGCTCTGTATACTTGGCACAGTGAGGGTCATGCCTTTTGAAAGCCTATGAATTCATCATGGATTAAATAGTTAAGAATCCCACAACATGTTGCACAAATCAAAGACAAGTGTCATGTTGTGAAGAAGGAAATGTGCAATTTGAGATATTCAATCACATTTTGGGGGGTCATTTTGTGTGCAAAGTAATATAGGTTATTATATGTGAGATACAAAAGGCACATGACCACGTGTGACATTATGGGGGGGGGGGGGCTCTCAAAACAGTGTCAGATGACACACTACATTTTGAACAGGTTTTACTCAACTTTCCTATAGCTCCTTCAACATCATTCAGATTATTGATCTGTTTTCATATACCAAGATGACAGCCAAGTATACATGTACTTAATCATCCTGATGATATCTAATACCTGGTACACATACATACATTGTACCTTGTGTGTCCCTTTCTCAAGAGTTCCCTACTATACAAGGACACCTTCTTACATGTTACCCCCAACTTCTAAAAAGTATCAATACTATGTCGCCAATCATCATGCATATATAACACCAGATGGGTATTAGAAGGCCACTTTCCTGAAGTAGAACTCATTTAGGCAAGAAAATATGAAAAGGCACTTGCCATGTAAGAGCCTTCTCACACAGCCCTTTAAGGATACATGAGAGATACAGTTCTTGTACTGCCAAATCAAGATTTCACAAACCCTTGCTATGATTAATTCTCATGAACTAAATTTGAGTCGCAATGCTCTGACTGTGGTATACGGGTACTTTCACATCAAACTATGTACGTGTAAACTGCAAGTTTATATCGCATTCAAATCTAAAGCATAAAAAACATCTAAGCTGTGATATGATCTTGATATTAGCACACCCGACTTAAGCTTAAATTGTTGCACTACATTTACTCCCTTACAGGGGGAAACAGTTATAACTACTTACAAAGGTAGGGATATTATAACATGGATTAAACAGGACGGTACTTACCCATCTTCTGTGGTTCTGTTATGGTAATTTCTAGGTCAAATTTATCCCTGCTCTCATCGTCATCCACTTCCTGCATAATACAAAAAGTACATCAGAATGAAATAAAGATTGGTCCCAAAGTATACATGCAAGTAGATGTCATCAAATAGCAAGAACTGTTACCTTTACGAAATGAGTCATGCTAACACACACTGAGAGACCTGCTCCATATGGAGATGAGTGGCTGTGAACGAATAAAAAATGTGTTTATAGGAGATATTGATGTTTGCTTGAACAGGAAAATGTGTGGATTTTTTTAATATATATTATTAGCATCAGCTTTGAGGTATCTCTATCTGGAGCATATATAAAATCTTCACAATTTGGATTCATTATATTCAGAAAACAACACAATTGATATGAAATATAGCATACACTTGTATTTACTCATACTTCTGCTCAAATACAACATCGGAGAAATACAGTTAGCTTGACTGTTTAAGTCAATGTGTTGGTGCTTATTGGCAGCATACAAAGTATCTTATTAAACTACATTTGGAAGAGCCACTTTGTCAAGGAAATTATGATTAGTTCTCAAACCAAACATGTTTCAGAGAAGATTGCACACACACAACAAAGCTTCCTAAAGGAACAAACAAGGTGTCTGTTAGTCCTATTTTTGTGTTAGTTGCACTGGCAGTTCCTATACCACCAGATTCAGGCATTTAATGGGAGTGAAATGGGACTGTACAATCGGTATGGTTGAGGTTATGGTCCTCGCATTAAATGCATGCTGTACTCTTTCCAAGGTTAAGGTTTAATATAACCATAAGAGTTACTGCAGGGCAACATATTCTTATCAAGTGAGATAAGTAGGCTGACGAAAGTACAGTAAAGTGTCTTCGCCTCTTTGTGGGGTAGTGTCTTTCATTAAAGGAAATATATTCAATGCATTTCATATCTATATCATTATCATTTTTTTTTTTTTACAACAAACATCACAGCAAGCACTATAAAAAAATAAGTTGTTAATTATCAACATTTCAGAAAATGTTTAGAGTAAAGTCACAGGTTAAGCATTATTCTAGAGGTCAACATAGTAATGTGTCAGATTCAATACCACAGCACTGCAGTAATATATCCCAGAGTCACAAACTGTATTGTGACTCAGCACTAGCATGTGTTAACCATCACCATACACTCCTGCATTGTTCCTTACACACAGCAAAGATACATTACCTTGCGTGCAAGCGGTTTCTTCTGAAGAAAGAGAGGAGAGTTGATTACAAATGTATTTGTTTTTTTTTTTCTGATGGTTTTTAATTCAGTACTGAAAGACTACTTTCTCTCAATCTAATGCTGAGTTCTATCTGATAAATTTATGAAACACTGGGGAAACTATAAGACTTCTGTACAGATTATGTCTGAACAAGTCAGGTGGTTGCGCAGGTACTGTATACTTGTACAATATAATGTGAATATATTGTGCATGCTGTTTGTGTGAAAGGTACTGTAACCATGGCTCGACACTAACTTTTTTGTTTGGTGGCCCGATGGGGCCACCAAAATCCTAAATTTCAAATTTTTGGTGGCCCGAGAGAAAAATTTGGTGTCCTGGAAAAAAAAACAATAAAAAACATTAAAAGTCCTTCTTTTTTTAATGAGTCAAATATTTAAGTTTTATGATAGTAAGAATTAGAAGTTAGACATATCTACTCATAAATAAACTTCAACAAACTTGCAACACTCACTCTCAGGCACTCATTCAGTCCTTTTCATCCATCCTTTAAACAAATTTGACTGCTAATTTCCGGCGCAAAAAGTTATGAATTTATTGACATACTTTTCAAAAAATTTTGGTGGCCCGAGGCGGGCCACCAAATTTGCCCTTTTTAAAAATTTGGTGGCCCGACTTTCATTTTTGGTGGCCCTGGGCCACCGGGCCACCGTTAGTGTCGAGCCCTGCTGTAACTGTATGTTATTGTGTGACTTTGTTAAGTGCAACATTCTCATTGGTAATTTGGATATAATGCCACTCTATCACGGAAGAAATGTAACATCTCACTTCACCAACTTCACCAACAATGCAAACGGAAGCATACATTTCATGATCTTGTAAAAGGGCAAGAGAAAAAAGGTATGTTGTACATGTAAACTACAGTCTGGTAGAGTCCACATTTGGATTGTAATGCCACTGAAATAGGTGAAAATTGTTATGTCTATGCAAAGAGAGGCATAATATGGTTCATGACCTTAAAAAAATACCAAACAAATGAACAAAAAATGGAGTGGAAGTGTCCAATATTTGGATACAGTAATGCTACTTAATCAGGTTCAAAATGCAAAGTCTAGCAATGCCAACTGATGCAGATGGAAGTGCATGGTTCATGCTCCTTTGAAAGGACAGAAAACACCGGAAGAAGGGCACAACTCACATCCTCTTCCTCCATCTTGGTCTGGCCACCATCTCCATCTCCCCCAGCAGCTCCCTCAGGCTCCTTCACTGCAGCAGCGTCAGATGGCTCCGTGTCTTTGGCGAGAGGAGACGAGGGCTCCGCGTCCAGCTTGGCTGGTTCGGAATCCAGCTTGGCTGGCTCCGACGAGTCCCCTTCTGGGGGGTCATCTAGGGAAACCTCAGTTCCACCACCTTCATACAGAATGAAAGGATCATTGACAATTTCTTGTAAGTTATGAGAATTCCTTCATTTCCCAGAATGATAGTGTGGTGACAGAATTATGTAGTTTAAACACCCGATTGATATTTCTCAACATTGTATACAGAGATCAGAAGAGATACTGTACATGTAGATATGAATATCGTTTTATAGCATCATATAAAATGATAGGGCATCTGTATTCAAAAAGTCTGACATCTTTAGTCATGTCCAGTAAGAACATCAAAGCCCTTATCAAGTACACACAAAAATTTTTCTCAGTGACAAAAGTTGACACAATGAAGACCGCATAAAACACTTGTATGATTTTGAATTTGTTCGGGGGGGGGGGGGGGGGGGGGAGTCCCTAGAATGATTGTAAACATGAGTAATCTTTTTGTTGATCTCAATTCCATCAACACACAGTACATTAGATGCAGTATATTTACATATATATACAGCTGCTGTACGTTGTACCATGTATGTCACTTGCTGCTTTTGCTTTGGCTCAAGATATCTTATTCAGCAGTTTAACCCGTTGAGAGCGAGTCCCGAGTATACTCGGGCAGGTGCCTATAGATGGGAAATGCTTGTTGTAGCAAAATCAGCCACTCCTCAATGGGTTAATAACATACACGGTGTACACACCTGCAAAGAGATCATCATCTTCTTCGAGAGCTGCAGGTTCTGAAGACTCCTTGAAAATTCAAAAAGGATAAAAGAAGATACAAATAATGTCCAAATTGATAAAGGAAAAGCTAGATTACATTTAGAAACGAAGTACATGTAAATGAAAATACTTTTACAGAGAAACATTTCTGTTCAAGGCCCTTCTTCCTTTTCTATTCAAAATGGGAGTGGGGGGGGGGAATGACATTATGATAGAACATTGTTTCACATTTTGGTGACTGAAATTCAGAAGTTGTTCGACAATTATGACCTTACAATATTTCTATAATGAAATATTTTAACTATCTAGCCTCTTTATCATCTACAATTCCATTATTGAATGCCAAAGTTGGACAATGGACAGTGTAGGAGCTGAAATGTGAGAATAAACATTCTAATAGTACTATATATGTAACACTGTGTTTCTTCCTTTCTGTTACCCCCTTGACCTAAAAATCCAACAATTGCCTTTTTTGTTTTTAGTTGTTAGGTAAGTTGAACATCTAACAAACGTTATATGGCTCTATTTATACCATGATGGGTGATGGGCTACAGTGTAGATTGTATCAATTGTATCTACCTTGGCATCCTAATAATAACATAACAATAAGCATCGCATGTAAAATCACATAATTTTATACATTATTGACTATGAATTTCTACATTGATTTTATGGAGTCAGGATGTTGATTACTGTAACATGACATGTAAAAATATTTGTGTGCTCTTTTTTATTTTTGTGCTATAGCATCTCCGATAGCATCTCCACAGAGATGCTATTTATAGCACAAAAATAAAAAAGAGCACAACAATATTTCTGTTCTGCCTCTAGGAAGGCTCTGGTTGCGCAAAAAGCGCAAAATTTCCACACCACAAAAATTACCACTTTTAGTAGACACTAGTAGGGGATGGGGGAAGTAAGGAAGTCTTTTTCCATTTGGAACCCTACCATTATTACGTCAATAAGACAACACTACTAACGTTACACAAGTACAAAATTGCAGACACTAATGTACGTTACAACAGTTCCACTCATTTGGAATACAGGACAAAACCTATAATCATGTCATGATAATGTGGCAATGACAATGACAACGAATTTTATTTCTTAAAACGCCCCTCCCGGGGCATGGAAGAAATAAAATCAGTATAAGACACACAATAAGAAAGATTAAATCTTTGGCAGTCACAACACATAAAATTTGAATACAATAACATGTAACTTTAAGTTTAACTGCTAGGCCCATAGAGTAACTGCGGCAGTAAGCGGCCGTGCAGCCGTTCGCGGCAGGTACATTCTAACTACAACATACACGGTAATATACTGCTAAACACAGCATTGCACTGTTACATGCACACTACACATATACTAACACACTAGCAATCAACAAAAACCAACCGATAAAATGGGCACGATCTCTGACGAAAGTGAAATTTTCTCACCTAAATGACAACATATCGCATCCAAAATAAAATTTTCGGTACTTCTTAACATAACAATTAAGAAATAATGGTCCAAGAAACTTGATTTTTTTGTCGTTTTCCCGATGCTCATGGATTTTGAAAACATATCCTCACATATTGAGCTTTCGCGAGCCGATGTGGGCCGCCATTTTTGTTCGGAAAGTGGATGTTACCATCGAAAAAATTCAGAAAAACACGAGAAAGACATCAACAACACCGCCAGAATTGCGATCTTGTTTGCGGCCAATGCATGTGCGCCCGCTATTTTCACGTGCTTTCGCAATGGGAAATGGCGCTTATGCAATGTTCGCGAGACATGTGAAGGCGTTCAGCTAAAGATCGCAGCGCACGCGTGTATTGCATAGGGATTGTACATCGTGCCGTAAGCAGAAATACTACGTCGCATATCGCCCTTATTGGCGAAAATTGTGCCGGGTTTTGCCCTGGTAAATCATGAAAACTGCGTTGGTCGATGGTAAATTTCTTTTATGAAAACGATTGCGTTAATAAATAATCTTGTCTATGGTATATGAAATGGTTGAAAATAATTTGCCTGATTTGTTTACAAGCTGGAAAAACCCTTAACAATGCTTAAACTGCCGCAAACGGGATATTTTACTCTAACGTTAGTCTAACAATAGGCCTATATTACATGTAATATCGGTAAGATTTAACAACAAATAGGTTAGAGCATATTAGAGGTCTAGTGTACTGTGTCAACTGAACTGACACACTTCACAGTTTTGACACTACTAAAAATGATTCTAGTCAAACTTCGACATAATTATCTTACAAAATCTGGACAAATTCTTCCAACTTTTTAATACTCCTACAGTTAACGTTCGTTTGTCTAACGTTACTACTTATGCACCAGCAGCGCAGCGCTGCCAGTTGCAATGAATAGCAATAATGATTCACCTCATCATTCACAGACACAGTCATACTGCACTCCACTGCACTTCACTTCGCACCGCGCACCTCAACATATTGTTTTACAAACGCACATACATTCCTTACAATCTCATAATTTCAAAAGGTTGCTGATGCTGGTTATCGTTTTCAAACCTTGTTTGTTTCTGCCACTTTTTCTTCACTCTTTTCGTCGTCGTCGAAAAGGGGAGGAGGTTCCCTGTCGTCAGCCATGTTGCTCACGAGTATGTGACAATTCTACAAGAACAAGGCAAGATTGGGGGCGTTGTCTAATTACAGTCGTCCTGTACAAATATTTGATTAAATTGGATTAGAAAATGTACCTTTCGTACTCGCATGAATACTCCACTTCAGTGCAATAAAAAAAAATATTATGAGCACATGAAGGTGCATCTATATTAAATTCAAAATCAAATGATGGAGATATGGTTTAATGTATGTGTCAGATGAGACTACACAACACTTCTGTGTACTGTATGTGTGTATGCCTCACCTTTAGTGCAGAAATGTGTGCTGCTGCTGTGTAATGCGTGTCTGTGTGGAAATCCGATAGTTATCCATCGCGAAGATGCCGTACCAGTCGGCCTCCAAATTGTCGGCCTTTATTAAAACACATCGGCACTGCTCAAACGTAGTGACATTTGAATCAAAAGCCTTTGTCAGACGAATGCGTGATAACGCGGGGATGAATAGGCCCAATAGTAGCAAACTGTTTGAAGAGTCTGAATTAGAAAAACACAGGCCCCTTAATTATGTACCAATTTCAAATATTTGAGATTAAAGCTGCTGGAAAATAATGAAAATAATGAAAACATTTGTGATAAAATATTTATTGCCAGCAGACCTTATAGAATGCAGTATCATTGAAAAATTATATTTTTCTTTCTTTGATGATGACATTACTTTAACCATGCAGAAATATTGTTTATCTCTTTTTTTTTTTTGCAATTTAACTGTTTATTGTCCTGGTTATTAGCTCTCAAAGTCTGTCATCAGGCTTTACCTAGGGCCTGCATATTTCAAAGAACTGTGAAAACAACAACAACAATAACAAGAAACAGAGCTTCAATCGGTTTTATTTATTTTTTTTTTTTGGACTGGCTATGATAACTTTTTTTTCTACTCATTGAATGTGGACACTCTCAAGCCCAAAAGATTTTTGTCACATGACTTTGCCGCCTGTGTATTGGCATTGTTTTGTGGTTACTGTCCAGCTCAAGTGACGATGCGTATCCAGAGTCCCGATATAGGCCTATTCTTGAAGAACAATTGGTAAAAACAATCCATGAAAGCTTTTCCCGGATTTCAGGCACTTTTTTGCAAATCAAAAGTAGTGTATTAGGCCCTACTGCAGGAACAACTCAAGTCACATTATACAGTGGCGGATCCAGAGGGGGGCGCAACCGGCGCACGCCCCCTTATTTTTGTTAAAAACAAAAGAAATAAAAAGAAAAAAATGAAATGAAACCCGGAAGTGGCACCAGAAATATAGTTGCACCCCACCCCCCCCCCTCCCCCTTTACAGAATTCCTGGATCTGCCCCTGGTCCCGGGAAGCTAAATATTCGGGGGCCGCGGAAAGTCTTTCAGTCACTGTATTATAACTGTCTGTGTGTGTGTGTGTGTGTTGGCGAGGGAGGAGGAGGAGGGACGGGGGGGGGGGTGGTGGTCAAGGTATGTTAGGCCTACCCCTCCCTTTCTATAAGGCGAAGCCTTTTGAACTACTCTTGGGTGTTGTTATAATTTTCTTTCATTTCCTGATTTTCCCCATTTTTTTTTTACAACCCAAAAAAGTCGGGGTGGGGGCTGCTATTGTGTAGGGGTCTAGATCTGCAGGCTCCCACCTCCTGTTCCCCGGCCTCTGTGTCTTCCCTGATTTGCTGATTTGCATAAAGAAGTTTGCAGGCAACAAAATGTAATCCATAAAACGATATAATCAAACCTCATGTGTACATGCAATCAGAAAACTTACGAGAGGTTTGGCCCATGAGGTATTAAAAAATTTACCTGCATTCTGGATTTCAGCATCTATAAATAGGGAGCTGCAGTATCCCTGCACCAATAACTTAATTTTGTTGGGAACGCTTTATATGCATGATTTGGAATATCTCACATCAGACACAACGTCGAGCACATGCAGAAATGCACAAATTAGTATTTCGTTTCCGTCTGTGTGTGTGTGTGTGTGTGTGTGTGTGTGTGTATTTCTTTCTTCTTCTTTTTTTTAAAGCACATTATAGGCCTCTACACGTGGATATAGCGGGTTACGTCACCAAGGGCGAGTGAGTAGTATATTTGCTGGATCGGGAATTAAATTTGACTGAGTCGACTAAATTTTTGTAATAATCTACCTATCGATTATAGACAAACATATTTTTCACCAGTGTTTAAAAAACAGAACGAAAGTAGGCCTATACTGTATTTTTTTTTTCTGTAAAGTGAATAGATTGTGCCTTCAAGACTTCAAAAATGATTTTGTATTCTATGGGCGTGGCACTGAACCAGCCTAGGCCTATGTTGCCCCCTGCTCCCCACCCCCCCCCCCCCCCCCCCCCACACACACACACATACACGCAAATACGGGTCCGCGGGGGCGAGGGGAGGCCGGGGCAGGGAGACCTTTGAGCGGTCAAGCTCCCCCCCCCCCCCCCCCCATGGCATATGCATGTGTGTAGGAAGATTTCAGGGTAGATGGGTTCCACAAAAGCCCTTTTTACACTTGTGTTTCTTAACCCCGGACTTTCTCTGACCCAGGACTATACCGTACCAATTTTTTCAGCTTTTTACACTGGCCAATTAGTCCCGTACTATCTCTTGTCCGGGGCTAAGGAGAAAACTGACCTTTTTACACTCGTATTTCTTAGTCCGGTACTTTCCAAACCATTATTCATGATTACGCTGTGTACTGTACACGTACACGCACGCACCGGCAGCACTTCATTACCTCGTTTCTGATTGGTCAGTGAGGGTCGGACTTCGTCTCCGTCGCTTAGCCCAGGATTATTTTTCGTTCTGTTTACACTCACTTGCTTGGCACCGCAATTGCGGTGTTAACCCTGCTATTTTGCAGGGCCAGATAGTACCGGACTATCGGTGGGGCTAGCCCACTTTGGCAAAACGAGTGCAAACAGAAAGTGGGCTATAGTCCCGTACCAACGTTCTTAAAAGATTTTCTGGACGTTCTAGACGGATATAAAAGGTTCTCTATAAGTTCTGGAACGGGTCAAGACTTTTCAGACGTTCTTAAAACATTTTTGAACGTTCTAGACGGTTTTCAAAGGTTTTCTGGACGTCCGCAGAACGTCCACAAAACGTTTTGAATATTCTTAAAAGGTTTTACTGACGTCTATAACGTCCAAAAGGTTTTCTGCAGGTCCTTAAAAATTCCGAAAGGTTTTTTATTGGTTTTTTAAACATTTAAAAAACGTTTTTATAACGTCCATTTGAAACGGTTTAAATACGTCGAAAACCTTCCACAAAAAGATGTTCAGAAAACGTTTTGATAAAATGTCCAAATAACGAATTTGGAACATTAATTTCAAGAACGTTCAGAAAACGTCCAAATGTTAGCTGGGGAATTATCTGCAGGGGGGATGGGGGCGCAACTGGTGCATGCTCCCCTTTATTTTTCGTTAAAAACAAGAGAGAGAAAAAAAAAAGGAAAATGAAACCCGGCAGTAGCACCAGAAATAATAGTTGCGCCCCCCCCCCCCCCTTTTTTTTTACAGAATTCCTGGATCCGCACCTGATCTGACATTCTGTGTCCTGTGCTCATGCGCCGAAATCATAATGCCGAATTGTTTTGATGTGGACTTGTCCCGGCTCAACCGGGTTTGAGGGTCGCTACCGCGAGAGGGCTCTCTCGCTCGAGGTAGCATGATGATGCTATGAGATTGCATGTTTAGAAACATGAGTCGCGTGATCATGTTCCTGTAACGTCGGTACGGTACTAACTGAATTCCCAGGCTAGAAGTTGGCTTAGATCTCTCTGTTACCAGCAACCAATCGAACTGATGGTAAGTAGTACTAGTAGGCCTACAATTGCCCCCACATGTACTAACCCACAGTTATCATGGTTATAGAAAAACAAAGTAGACTTGCAAGGTACGTGCAGGTGTCCAGCTAATTCAAGTAGCGATTTCTGCTGCACACCTCTGCTCTGTCACCTAGCACTTTTTGCCAGGTAGGGTGGCGTCCAGGGCCCACGCTGCCTAACGATAGGCAGGGCCCCGGGGCAGGGGCCTTCATACTGCAAGCTGGTGGTACAATAAATACCCATATTAAAACTTTTAAAAAGTCCGTCTAAAGACCCTCTGCAGATGTACATTTGCATTGATTGTTATAGAATCTAGCTAACGTTATCATGGTTATTCAAACGGTTGATATGATCAGGATGATGATTGATGATTTTGATGTCATACTAGATCTAGTTACTACATTAATTACTACACTACTCACTAAACTTACACTAGTCTAGGCCTAGGGTTAGAAACATTTCATTGCCCTTTGACATGAGATTTAACTTACAACAAATAACTTGTTACAAGTTAGGTCCTAACGTTAGGCCTATTTGTACCACACATGTTTTATAAGTTATACGTTTAACTCAATTAGTAGGGGCCTACGGTTGAAACTTGAGAACATTAAGTCAATTGATTAATGTTAAGCTGAAAATCTTAATAAAATCAAACCAAAGTGAAACAACAACAACAACAACAAAAATGCTGCTTGGTAACTTTTTGTTGGTTTTGTGTTCAGACAGGTCACAAATGATTCCAAGCCAGGGAAGTCCCAGCCTTGCATTTAGACCCTACCTTCTTTGGAAGGATATTAACAATTGATATGTCATTGAGCTAGGCTGTCTATTCTTACTGCGTGGTTCATGAAATACAGACGGTGTTCAAAGTAGCTTGTTTGGATTGATTACATTGTAAAGCAGGAAAGTGCATGGCAGATTTTATTTTGTAATTTGAATTCATACAAAATGACAATGATGATAGAAACTAGATCACGATGGATATCATTGATTATGCTACATTGATACGTGTAGCTTTTGTCTATGTCAACTTATCTATGAAACAATCCTTAACATGTTAATTTTTTTCTTAAATGAACTCTAAATGTGTAAAGTCACAGTGGGTAGAAAAGATGGAAAATTCTAAATATGTTGACACAAAACAGTCTTCACTTTTCTGATACTGCTAAAGATGGCTGTACATAACACTTTCCCTTGAGAAGCTTGGATCATACCACAGTTTTTGGCTCTTCAAAAATTTTAATATTCACATATCCCCATGCAGACTGCACCATGGATACAGCACAACTTCAGAACAGTGCCACTCAGATAACATACATTCCAGTCCAAGCCAACTCAAGCCCCATCTTGGGAGGAGTGACCAGCCACTCACCCATCCAGAAATTGAATGCAGCAATCCCAGTGGTCACTGGCACCACGCTGACTTTCAACCCCGCATCAGTTGGCCACGGAGGTCCCACCAACCCAATCCACCTGTCCAGCGACTTGATCCAGCAAGCGGGCGTCTTCATCACAACGCAAGGGAACATCCAAGCCGATGCCAATGCTGCTACCATTCAGCTGGCATCAGAGTCGGTCACCCCAGCCAACGTAGTCATGGTAACAACAAGAGATGCCGGCACGACTACCCCCATCCAGCAGATATCCGAGAGGGGGAATCCATCATCACTTGTCATGGCGACAAGGAGGGATGCAGATCTAAGCGAGAGCCACCAAGAGGAGTCCAGATTGAACATGTCCCAGTACTCCAGTGTGCTCAACTCGTTCTCTGACCAAGACCAGGCAAGCATGGATCTGGAGGTCCAGGCTGTGATGTTTCCAGGTTTGTAGTTGCAATTTTGGACTTCAGAATACAATTTAATTGCCCAGACCAAGACTGATTTCACCAGTGAATATTGTAGCAGTGTTCCTTCAGGAGGGGAAAAAATGTTTATGATCAAGTTAAGCTTGGTATTCGTAGAAAGAATTTGCTACACAGCATTTGTGTAGCTGCAGGTGTGGGTTGTATGCTATCAATTTTTGAACCCCATCAGTGTTGGAGGTCTTGTCTCTTTGTCAACTTTTCCTCCTGTTTGCCCATCACCAGCCTTTACATGTACTAGGCATACTCCTTTTTCATGTTCGTTGATACAATCAATCCACATTCTGTTTCTTCCTTTGATGTCTCCTTAAATCAGTTGCTTGTCTTACTAGTTCACTCATTTCTGAGTGCCCCAAATGGCATAAATGTGCAGCTGAATGAATGTCCAAGATTTCAGAAAGTGAAAGCTAAAGGTATCACCAGACCAACATCCCATTTTCCTAACCCTTTATATTAAAATGACAACAACAATAAACATCATCAACAACAACAAACACAGCAACAGCAACAACAGTAATGACACACACACACACACACACACACACACACACACACGCAGACACAGACACACACAACATACTTGAATGTGTCACTACAATGTCTGTGAGATCGTAATTCATAAAGTTACCAGAATTTGTTGTCATTTTCTGCTGCAGAGAGCCGAGGGTTGCTCCCAACGGTGAAGAGAATCTGCCCAAGTAGGTCATCATCTTCGAGCAAAGCTTCCAGCAAATCTAGTTATTCTCCAATGAGGGTAAGTCTTTCTTGGAATAATGATCAGTGCAGTTTTTTTTTTTTTATGCATGTTGTTACAGACTCTTGACATGTATAAACTATTGGAACAGGTTGACAAATTGCCCTCTTCAGTGTTTTAATAGTAGCCATGAAAAAAAAAATCAAGGACATACATGCTCAAGTTTGACTAGTTAAGTAATCAGAGGATTGTTGTTTCGAGTCATTACGTCTGATGTGATCTGTGAGGTATCCAGAGTTCTCAAGAATCCATTTCTCTCTATCTGTGTAGTCTTTGACTCCTTGTCCAGACTTTCTCTTTTGTCGATTTGCCCAGGTGTGTACGCATTGAATTAAGCCACATTCTTAGCTGTTTTGAGGTGCATGGAGAATCCAGGCCAGCAGTCTTCTTGTACAATCTATTTTTCACGTCCCAAGTGTTTGTACTCCTTCATCCGCCTGTTATACAACATCTCATTTGACCTGAACCATTGTATGATGTCCTGCTCCTGTACATCGGAAAGGAACAGGGGTAGTGTCTTTTTCCATCTGTTACAAGGGTGACTTGCAGCTGGCTGTTCCGTCGCTATCTGTTTTGTGGGTTCTTCCTCTTCATCCGTTCCATCATCCTGTTCACTCACAGATGAGATGGAGATGGATTCGGTGGCCATTCTGGTTGTGGACATCTTGACACGTCTGTTGCTATCTTCAAAGTACTGTGCCTGTCACATGCCAATGTATATGGTCAGATGTTCCTTCGCATTGACAACACATATAATTCTTATCCCAGACAGAGCCAATGCTAGTACGGACGTCCCTACAACACTGTGTCTATATGGATTGTCCCGAAATGAACACAGAGGCAACACTGAGTAGACGGTGTCTACAATGAAGAGTGCGGACTGATTTTCATCCGTGATCTCCAGGATGAAAAATTAAGCAAGCTTGATTTTTTCCATATGTACATGCTGGAAGATCAAGGATAATGCCTGATGACTTCATGGAGTAAACACGGTCATGCCGGAAACTGTACGGATGATCCCGGATCGACAATCCGTGAAAATTTGTGATGCGATCCGTGAAAGTGTAAAAAGGGCTTTATTAATGTTACGCAGCTTTTATGCTGCCACGGTGCCACATTTGTGTACATGATACTGGCCATTTCCCTTGATAGATTTTCTTCAAATTCATATGGAGGTGTGTTTTGTGAAAAATCATATCTTTTGGTGATGGTGCCCTTCCTTGTTCTGTTTGTATACAGGCATAGATTGATTTTTTAGGGTGTGCTTTTGTTCGCTCTACTTGCAACAGTTCTCAATAGATTTTGTTCAAATTGTGGTACAGATATTTTTCATAAACATATCTTAAAATTCTGTAATTTTGGTAGTGCTGCTCCCAATGTTTTGCCTTTTACAGGGTCAAAGGTTGCCACCATCAATATTTCTTTTGTATGCCCTACAACTGTACCTTCAACATTTCTGTATGGATTTTTAGCTCACTTGAGCCTTTAACCTGAGCCAAAGGCTCAAGTGAGCTATTGCGATTATTCATCGTCTGACGTCCATTGTGCATATTTAACTTCTTGAAAACCCCATGACAGATTTTCGCCAAACCTGGCAGGTAGCATCCCCTGCGGGATAGGAACTTTATTTGTTCAAATGGGCACCCTACCCCCACCCCCTGGCATTAAGAATCTTTCGAAATTTTCTTAAGGACCAGAAGTGTTGGAGGTTGTAATAGTTGGTGCTATGAGTGAGTAGTACATTGGTGACTTTTCCTAGTCTTAAGTTTGTTCATGACAGATCCAGGGTTTTCTTCATGAAAACTCAATTACTGCATTTTTACGTAACATGGAAGGTAGCATTCCCAAGGTGATAGGATCTTAATTTGTTTGGCACTACACCCCCTAGGAGGCCCCCTGTTGGTCAAACTGCCCCCCCCCCCATTAAGGAGTGGGGAGGGGCATGGTGTCCTTTTGAAAAATATCTTAATCACTTGAACCAAAAGGGATAGACGCTTTGAAATACATTGGTTATTGTAGTTTCAGATTTGTTCATGGAGGATCCAGGAATGCCCCACCATGGTCGAGGGACCTCGAGTTGAAGCCCCAAGCCCCCAGACCCCAGCTGGGCCACCCCTGGGCCTGAAAGAAAAAAACTCCACACAGAAAGTGCTATTCACTCATGTGCACATACATTTGCACTTACTTGTACTCACAGTATTTCTGGTTTTATGATTAAGATTTTTTTTTTTTTTTAATAAGAGATTCTCAAATTGGGTGTTTTTTGGCCAATGGGGGCCCCCAAGTGGGGCATAGTGCCTGTTTGTGCAAAGTCTTATCATCCTAGCTGAAAGTCCTACCACGTATGGTGAAAATTGGATCATGCATTTTCAAGAAGTGGATGATACGATGTAAAAATTAGGACTCAGCTTGGGGCTTTAACTTGAGGTCCCTCGACCATGGTGGGGCATTCCTGGATCCTCCATGAACAAATCTGAAACTCCAATAACCAATCCCCCCCCCCCCCATTTTCTTTTTATTCCTTTTGCTTTAACAAAAAACAAACCAAGGGGTGCGCCCCCCCCCCCCCCCCTGGATCCGCCACTGGGGCCAGTTTTCACATTTCAATCTTCTTGAAAATGCATTGTCAAATTTTCTAAAATGGACACCATGCCCTCCTGGAGGTCCCCTAAAGCTCCCCAGGTTTGCTACATTACTGTTTATTCTTCTTGGGTAACAGTCTGTAAAAATATATGGAAAGTGAACTTCAGATACTCAAGTGAGCATGAGACCCCTGGGTCCCTTGTTTTCCAGAACTCTCATGGATATATGCATAATGATGAAACTTAAATTGGACTCCCTTAGTGTTTTTGATGATTCTGCCCCCAACACTTCCGCCTTTTTTTTTTTTATACAGTCAAAGGTCATTATATTCATGTCATTTTGTGTGTGATATATGGGATGCATCCCTTGACGGATTCCATTCAAATTTATTGTTAAGATGTATCATTAAAAAAAAAAAAAAATCTAGCTCTCTTTAACATTTGGTGATAGCGCCCTCCCTTGCTCTGCCTTGACACACAGAAAGCTTGACTTTTGAGGGTCTGCTTGTGAGCTTTCTACCTGAAGGATTTTGTTCTGTAATTTTGTACAGATGTTTATCACAGACAAATCAAACTACTGTATGCAGAGCTGCACAGTAGTCATTTTTTTTTTCTGCTGGTCCGACCTGTCCTTGTCAGACCAGAAGATAACCTGGTTTTCAATTGTTGTACTCGTCCGAACCTTAAGTATACCAGTTGGTCCTTCAAATTCATGAAACTTTAATGTTGAATTGATTAATACTCATTAATTTGGTGCTTATAATATGTAGATGTAGTATCATATAGGGCAATTTGTCAAGCAGTTGCATTTAATTAAAAAATTACCAGACCTTTTTTCTTTCAACTGGACTTGACACAGTGTTATTTGTTTATTTATTTATTTATTTTTACTGGTCATGTCGGACTAGTAAATTTGGCAATTCCCCAAAAGTTACTGGCCTGACAGTAATTTTTAATGGTCTGGAACAGTCAGACCGGTGCTAGTTTTAAACTTGTATGGTATCTAGAGCTTTTGCAACAACCTAGGAGACAACAAACTTTTTTCTCCTCCTGACTGGGTGTAACTGCCATTGTAGTGTGTATTTTGATACAGTTATCAAAGATATTATTTTATCAACTTGGCACTTATCACATTGGTCTTCTATTTGCTCTTCAGTAACGAAGCCCTCAAATATAGCTGTACTCTTAGTGACGTTAGATATCTACCATCAATTTAATTTTGGGCCCCAAATAAAAGGTACAATATTTCTGACAGCTTTGTTTGCCTGAGCGAGGTCATTTCTTTTTGATCCATGAAGGTGAGGGTTACTTACCAGTACTGTCTGTAATGTACTGCAAAGTACCACCAGCACTATTCCTGTGTGTTTGTGTCAAATTTGATACTTTGTCAGGGAGTTTGATGCCGTAATGGGAGCCCCCTCAATGGGGACCAAGGACACAGGTAAGCTGGAGCATTGCTGCCAGCAGCTGTGGTGGTATAGTTTTCAGTACGCCATCCGTCGGAACCAGGCTACCAGGTATACACAAGCTCACATAACAGTCTCACTGATATTCTCTGTAAGTTTACGGCTTCTGTGTATCCTTCCCCCTTTATCTTACCATGCAGCAATCTACCACATTTACCAACACAAAGCGAGGCAATACACAGACCACTACGCCACCATTCACTCTCGGTAAGTGGATCCAGGTACTCTGTTACACTTCAGTGCTACCAATACTATGCATTAATGTAATCCTTTTTGATCATTTGAATTATGTTCAGTTCCAAATCATTGATGATGTAGTGTCATGTATATGTAATATCATTCACCAGGGCTGTGATGTAAGGGAGTGGATATTATTGTCAACTTTTATCAACAATATGTTCAAATTTTGAGATGGGAAATGCTAATACTCATTACATGTACATGTATCATTTTGTTTCCTGACATACACTCACCGCGAGTTCCAAGCCGTGCTTTGTGTGCTATGTACTTCATAGCGTTGCATAGGTTTATATCCCAGAACCTGTATAAATCTGATTGCATTTTAACACAAGATATTAGGCATGAATTTAATGTATGCAAACAGTTATGATGGGCAGAGATATTTGGCATGACGTTGAGTATGCTATCTCAGCAGCGTAAATTAATTAGAAGTTATAGTGAAGTAATGTGGTAAGTAGTAGAAGTAGTAGGAGCTGTAGTAATTTGGTATGGTGTGCAATAGTTAATGGTAGCAAACACTGTGTAACAAGTCTTTAAAATAGAAAATACATCACCGTAAATTTAGTGCATACATAGATGCGAATGCAGTTGGCCAAAGAAATGCCACTGCTCAAATTTCCAAAACAGAATAGATGTCTCAGTGGTATACATTGTCTGCATATTATGAGTCAATGTGCAAAACCAAGATTGTAATTTTGAACACACATGTGGACACGAGTAAAAAGAAGACCAAGAGCATTTCATGCAGAAAAAGATTATCGTACGTCAAGAGTATGGCATGTGTAGATGCTGTGGCCACAGCAACTGCAGTCCTAAATTGTTGAAATGCTGTCTATATGACTTTTCACCACCCACCTCTTGTTTCATGCAGTTGAGCAGAACATTCACCAGCTGTCGGCCCAGGGCGAGCAGACCCTGATAGCCGACAAGCTGGAGGCAGGCATGGACATCGATGAGGCGGACTCACAGGGACACACCCCACTCATGTGGGCGTGTCAACACCACCAGACGGACACTGTGAGGTTCCTCTTGGAGAACGGGGCGGACCCGCGCAAGACCAGCACAGACGGGGAGACGGCTCTGGCCTTCGCCTGCAGCATCGGCAACCTGGAAATGGTGCACGTCCTGCTCAGTAAGAAGGCCTCTGTAGATGTCTACGACTATGTGAGTACTTGATGCGTGGATTTGTATAATTATATCAGTCTCAGGAACAACCAGCTGCTGAGAGCAAGTGTTAGGAACCCTGAATGTATGCACTCTGTACAAATTGAAATAAGATTGATTATAAATGGCCACTTGACTTTTTTTCTGCAAAAAAAAAAAAAAAGAAAGAAGAAAAAAAAGTAGCTGTTACTTGCTGCACAGATAACCTAACACTTAGCAGAGAAGCTTTGAGAATTGTAAGAATCTTCTAAGTGAGATAATGATGTTGTACTGGTGTGGTTAGTCATGAATTTATCAGAGATAATGACAGTAAAGGATCACTGTTATTGTACACTTCCTTTTGTTGTACAACATAGAAATGGGCAATTAGTGTACTTATGGTTGGGGGAAAGTGTGATGGTTGTGTGTACACATTCTGATAGCTTAAATTTGTGTTTTTACTTGCTCTCGTCTGGTTAAAAAAAAAAAAAATGTGTCTGTTCAGTCTGAATGTGGACGCTCTTTATGATCCACACTGTTAATAAAACCGGCAGTTTCATGTGCAATTGTCCTAATCTAATCTTATTAATTTTAAAGTTAATGTCTATCTGTACAATATACGTACATGCACATTGTACTGGTTAAAACAAAAGTGTAAGAGTTTGTTCGTAATTTGTGATATGATTTGTGTCTGTGACTGTAATGTATATTAGTTTAGAGATGCATGCTGTAATTTGGTGTTCAGTACTTGTATAGTGTTTAGTGTTAAACGTTAGTGATTTTAGCCTTACACTGTAGAGTGATGTTGCATTTGAATATTTCACCATTGCAGAATGGAGGGACTCCTCTCATCTATGCTGTGTACCACAACCATCCAGCGGTCGTCCAGCTACTTCTTGATTCAGGAGCAGACATGACGGTCGAGATGGAGTCTGGACACACTCCGCTGAGTCTGGCCATGGCGTTGGGACATAAACAAGGTCATTATTGCAACTCAAATAAAGTGAAGTTTGAAATGTGTGCATTTCTTCTTTTCTTTTCTTTTTTTATGTGACTACTTCTTGAGCAGTTTTCATTGTGTGTTGCATTGGGTGTATAACTGCTGTTACCGGTATAGTGTTTGTGGCACTCAAAATGAAATAAGGAGCTTGAAGTAGTCTAGTATCTTTGTTTAATCTTACCCATCCATTTATTTGTACTGACCAATCTTTAGGGCTGTATATGGGTGGTGTATGATATACCAGGGTACTGCAAATTCAATGCATCATTTATCAGTATTATTAATATCATTATAGTGTACAGGGATAAGAATTTGCAAGCGTAAACAGCAATGATTAAAAGCTTCAGAAGGCAGCGAATGCAAGTGAGAAAAGGGGCTAGGGAATACTGTATAACACGGTATAATTACAGCATGAAATTTTTGCGAATTGGAGCCGATGGCCTTTTTCGCAGCATGAAATATTCGCGAGTTGCCTCTAACATTCGATGCAAATAGTGTAGACAAGAACTTTCGTGTGCATTTTAATTTCGCGAATCTTGGCTCTCGCGAAATTGGTGAAATTAAAATGCGCGCGTACATTCCTCGTTTTACAGTACTCTGGGCTAAGGATAGACCTGGACTACGATAGACTAATGAGAAAAGAGGTACAGATCAGAGTACACTCTCATGAGACAAGTTGATTCCCTGCACTTCATGACACCACATTCTTGAAGATTTACTTGACCCACAGAAAAAAAAAAAAGCCTCTTCCAGCAATGTTGGAAATTATTTAGTTAGTGAGATTATATCACAATCCCCCATACAATGTATTTGTTATTTCCTTTTTCACCATTACAGTTCAGCGAGTGATAGAGCAGCATATGTTATCCCTCTTCCAAGTCAGCTAGGAGTACATCAATGGTGTACACCATGAGAAGGAGACTTTTCTGAGACGTCATCGCACTGCTGGTAGTGAGCGGGGCGAGAAGCAACGATTTCTGCCACTGAGCAGCAGTGCTAGCTATAATTTGGCTGACAACCTGCAGGGCCCCAAAGACCTCCCGAGTCTGGACCATTCTATAGCTCCTCTGCCAGTCGAGGTATCCAGTGTTCCTGTCATGATCACAGGTGGAGTGTGGTAGGAATGGAATGAACAGGCGGACGTTCGCATGATGCGAATGAAGCGAGGACTGTGTGATTTTCACAAGGGTAGGCCAGTGTCTGCCATCACAAACTAGTAATGAGCAGAAGCTTCATCTTCAATTGACTGGAAGATCTCTAGATGCTCCAGAGAGGACATCAGCGCTCAAACTTCAGTCCAGCCAGCCAGAATATTAAGGACAAGCTTGATTCTGGTAGCTGTTCAACAGGGACAAGGTCATTGTGTTATCATTGTCCCTGATGTGGAATACGCCATATCAGGTGCAAACTCTGAAGCAATGCTTGCAGGCAAGATTTTCTGCAAGTCAGGAGTGCGTGGTGATGTCGGCAAGGAGAACAGGAACAAGAACTGAAGAGTTTCTTTTCTTGAATTCCTTTTCAAACTTGCACTTGCCAGCATGATTTTATTGACTTTGACATAGATGCTTTCATATTCATCTGTAAAATTTCTTTTTGGCAGCAGGAAATTCATTCTGGTTTGTTCCACTTGGCAGTTAAAAACAAACAAACAAACCACTATCACATTGTAGGTTTCTTGTTGCAATACCTAGTTCTATATTGAAGGTGGGTGGGGGGGGGGGGGTAAAGGTAAATGAACCCCCCCCCCCCCTTGAAAATTTTTTCACTATTATTGTAAAATTCTATTTTGCAATAATTGTAAAACATTTCTTTTTTCCCCCTGAAATATATCACATTTTCGTGACCAATGTCACCAAAATGGTAGTCTCCAATGGCTTTTGTGTGTACAATATATGAGTTTTACAGGAAGTGTCAGATTAATGTTTTATCCTTGTTTCTCTCAGAGAACATCCCATTTCGTTACCAAGTACTCTCGATGAAAAAAAAGAATAAAAAACAGAGAAATGCATAATAGACTAAAAACAATGAATTACCTAGGAAATTATAGACAATGAAATACATTATTTTGATACGGCAATTTTATACGTAAATTCATTTATAATATTACAAAGAGTTTTCAGCCAAAAAGTTAGCCCATTCGAAGCTTTTTTTTAGGGATTTAAAACTTAAAATTTGATACACAAAAAATGCTATGCATGAATTAGCATGGTTGTAAATGCATAATTAGGAAAATGACCATGTTTTAGGAAAAATTAATGATTCATTCTGGGACTTTTCAATGACTCATTAATCGACACATGGGTAAAACTGATTCCTGCTAGGACAAATAGGACAAACTGTTCAGCCTTAATTAGGCTCAGAATTGATAGTCTGTAAACTCTCATAATGTTCCTTTCCATATGGCCAGTAGGAAAATGGCTTTCAAAAGGAAGCTCTACAAGACAATTGACCTCATTTCATGGCTGTTCCAAGGCCAGATGTGTGTAGGCGTAGGATGTGTACAATTATCATGTTTGGCTGGCACACATATGCTGTTGATTGGAGAGCCAAACATTGTTGTTGTTTTTTTTTTCTTTTCTTTTCCAAGCCTAACAGAGATACGTCCAACCTGATGTTTATGATCTTGCTCAACAATTTGGTGTTATTTCTTTCAGTATTGATCTCAGGCTGAAGTGTGAAATGAAGTGATAGTATGTCCTCATTTGTAACTTCTACTTTTGGCCTCGTTTTAAAGATACTTTTGTGTGTTTGCAGTCTTGGTTGAGTGACACTAGATTGTTACTAGGGGTTCTGATTGTGTATGTGTGTTGTTGTTTTTTAACTACTGTACATTGCAGTAGGAAATTTACAGGTTGTTGCGTGATAATATTGATAAGCTGCTTGACAGCAGTTACAGTGTAAGTCTTCTTTGCTTTTGGACCTGGGCTGACATTAGGCTCACAAAGCTCACTGTCCTTTTGAACTTTAGGGGGAAAAAAGATCTTGTCAGCTAGTTCATCCGTGACGAACATAACTAATGCCAAATGGAGCTCACGCTGGCAGAAACACATAAAAATGGGTTCTTGTTTCTGCAGATTCTGCTGATGTTTTCCAATTTTGGAACAGAGATGCCAATTGCACATGGAATGGTCTTCAAGCGTAGCCAGTGGCTGAATTCTTGTACCATGCGTTGCAAAAGAAAATCACATTGAAGAGCATAAAGGTTAAACTATTAGTGACCAATTGTCTTTTTGAGTTGCCATGACTTCATTGATTGATTTATGGAAGATGATGCCTTCTCCTGTTCTCATGTAATCTGTATCCTGCTGTCTTAAGTTTTCAGGTGATTTTTTTTTTTTTCAATTAGACTGAACATTTCTGTGTGTGTTTGGTTTTCGTTTGTGTGTATGTGTAACCCATGTACATCAATTTTGGTCAGCTACTCATCAGTGATAAAAGAAAATAATAAGAATTGAAGCATTTATTCCACCCGGCGTAGGAATGATTCTTGTGATTGTTGCAATGCGAGTCATTGTGAATAGTCATTTTCTGTATAAAATCAGTAGATGATGCATCACATCTTTCTAATAAAGACAACAATTTGTAAATGAACTTGCCATGACAATAGCTTTTTTTTTTGCACAACATTTGATGTAGGACGACTTTGTATATGAGCTGTCTTAATTTGGGAGAGGTTGGAAGAGGAGGAGTGGAGAGTGAAAGAAATAGAGAAAAATGGTATGTTAGTGCGTGTGTATGTGTGCATGTTTGAGTGTGTATTTGTGAGTGTATTTCTCAATCCCCAAATGAAATTTGTTATTTGCTTTTCATGACATGGTTTATTGCAGGAAAGTATATGTTTGTAAACTGACACACACTGCGACTCAATCACTCACACCTTCACAACAACAAAATGACTACACGGACTTGAAAACACTTCACCCACACATACAAACGCACACACGCACGCACACACACACACACGCACACAAATACAAACATGCAGAGAGGGAGAGAGATCTAAGAGATCAAAGAGAGATGGAGGGGGTAGCAAGGAGAGTTTGGTTTCAGAATACATGTATGAATTCTTCATAGTTCAGCAGCTCGTGAAAGATCTTTGTGACAGCAGAACAAAAATGTTTGAATCTAGTTTTATTGCATCCCAAACCACTTTGCAGCTTTCGATCCAAATCCAGTCTACTTTAATCTGCGTGATGTGACAAACTGTCCTTGAAGAGCTGAGGACTGCACGACAATTCTCGCATGACCTTAATTTGTTCTCTTCTCCTTCTCTCCTAAGGTCATCTTGAAGTTCTTTTCCCTTTTCCTCAAATTGTATTTCTTCTTTCTCACTGTATGTGTTCGGTCCATTTTCTGTCTGCTCTTATACCCTATAATATCCTGCCTCACAGCGCTATAATCTCCATCCAAGCCAATGTTCTCTCATCTCCCTTCAAGACCAGTGTGTCCTCAAGGAGCTGAAGTGCGCACGAAAATTCTCGTCTGATTTTTTTCATTGTCTTGCCCCGTCTCTCCATTGGTCATCTTCAATCAGTTAAAATTTCTGTTCCCTTTTCATCAAATTGTTCTTCTTTCATTTTTCTCACTGCGGGTGTGCGATCCATTCTGTTTCTGATCGATCTTATAGGACCTAAGTATTCATTATTCTGCCTCATAGCACCATCATCTCCAATCAAGACCAGCGTTCTGTGTCTTCAAGCTTTGACAGTCTGCTAATTATCATAAAAGTGCTGGTCTCGTCTCCCCTTCGCCGATTTTGTTTGTCACCACTCTCTCCGTCATTCTTTACTCACAGGGACGGCTAAAAGGGCAACACTTCATCCTTCTGAATCTTGTTTCAGAAGAATTTTCTCCTGGTCGCCCATCGTTCCTCCTGTAAAGAGAACAAGCAAAGACTTGGTCACACAATATCATGCTAGTTTTCAGAGATATACTTTAATACGAAAGTCTTCAGCTAAGACAAGTGATTTTATATCTCTGAAGGGAATATCACCTACAATCACATCTCACCTTTTTGTCTTCCTGAGTCTGTCCTGGTGGTTTGGCGGTGAATTTCATCACGTTGCAATGCTTATTCCGCGTCTGGCATCCTCCATTTCTGATGACGGAAGCACGGCTCTGGCTACTCGCCATATCTCCGACCTTCTCTGGACAGTGGAAAGAACGCCATCGGACTCTGGGTTTGGGTGGAGGTCCAGTTGTCCTGACGCGAGAAGGGTAGAATGGCTCGACAGGTGGATGTACATCATCGACAGGGCTGACCACGGTACCCGGGATGTCGGGGATGGGGTTTGCTCGGTAAGTAGTGGTGACACCGCTTCCTGAGTGGTCAAATGTCAACACGTCTGCCAACAACAAAGGAATCAAAAGAATGTTCAAATCAAATATCAAATACTCCAATTCTTGCGAAGGACATACACATTGTTACTATACAATTCTTTACTTTGAAAATATTCATCAGACACTAAGATATCTTTTTCTCCATTGTTTGAGCAACATGAGCGAAACCGTATCAATTTATCTGTCAGATAAGATTTCCATACATGGAAGTTTGATCTCTTTGGAAAATGACCATTTACCTGTTGGAACATGGGTCAAGATTCGCTCAATGGCATCGTCTACATCCCTTTGGGAGTACTTCTTCTCAACGGTGCCGGCACATCCATCGATTCCAAAGGAAGAACATCCTCCGACCCTGGAGGATTCCTCCATCCGTGCATCCACACTCTCTACCCACTCACAGACATGCGCAGCAGGCTTGGCGGTGCTGCCCAAGATCGCGGGGATCACGGGTGATGGTGATGACATGCCGCGTGAGGGGGATGCGCGTGGTTGAGGCACTTGAGATGATGACGTCATAATGCCTTCAGATTCATCTTGAATGAGATGAATCGGTCTCACCTGAAAAATGAGAGAAAATAGTGAAACCAAAAAGAAACTTCCATCACATCTATTGTTTCCCTAGAACTGATATTTTTCATTTGGCCTTTTTTTTTTTTTTACATGTGCCACAAAATGTAACAAAATATGAGAAAGTCAAATAAAACAATGTTCACTAGACCTACCATATTTCGATTGGTGAATGGCAAACGCCCCGACCACAGACGACGTCTTCGTCGTCGTTGTTGTTTGCCATCTCGATGTCCAGATGGTGATGGAAATAGGGCAGTCTTTGATAGATGACAACCCATTTCGAATATTCGAAATATAAAACAGTCGATAAAGTTAGTTTTACCGAAAGGCAATAAGCACGCTAGGAAAGTCCAGCATGAGAAGTCGCACGAAAATCGATAGACTAATGTTTACATTGCAACGGTGCTCCATTTATAGCGCGAGATGTAAACGCGCACTACGCGCTTGTGTGACGAAACAATGACGCCTGATAGGCTCGTTTCTGCCTTTTCCTTTGAAATAGGGTTTATCAAAATCTGTATTTTTTCTAATCTTCATGCTGAATATCGAATAGATATTGGAGCCATTATTTTGTTATTTTCTTCAAGACTGAATAATTTCTGTTCTTTTGTTTTTTTCATTAGAGACTTCGAAGAGTACCTCAGAAATGCACATTTCGGGATTGTGACGTAGTTCGCACTTCGCGTAGTCTCTACAGCGTATCAGGCGCCTCAAACCACTTTCGTTGCCATTGAGTACCGTTGTCATGGTATGCATGTATATTAGAGTAGGGTCCATAAAGTACTAGTATTGTAAGCAATAGGTATTAAGATGAAATAAATGTGTCAGTGTTTTGAATTGTGTAGATACGAACATAGACTGAAGAATGTTTGTAATGACATAAATAAACAATAAGTAAAATGAAAGATCTCCTTTTAGATAAGTACCTATCCTCTCGTGTAGTTTAATATCAAGCAATTTATTTAAATGGGAGAATGCTAGATGATTCGATCAGAACAACTTCTGCCATCGGTTCATTTAAAAGATTGTTGGGTGTAAACAGAGTTGTAATTTGTAGATACAGTTAAACGTCAAGTAGTGCATATTCTGTGATATTTAAATGATTTATGGACATGGTAGCAATTTGATTAATGTTTTTCTCTGTTTTTTTCTATCGCCATTTTGTTGAGCTCATGTTTTGGCATACTAACGTTACTTTGTTATTAATCTCTGAGATTTCATTATGGACTTCTATTTGAATTTCGTCTGTATTATACGTTTTGGTATTTAATGTAAGCATGTTTATAAATATTATTCAGGGCCTAATGGAAGACCACTACTTATTGGTGAATGGGAAACCCTGATAAAAGATTACTAATGAATGAATAAATGAATACATGAATCAACAAATGCTATGAGTCAATAAGTCAATTAATAAATCGATAAATGAAAGTAGTATTACCGTCTAAAGTTTTGAATAGAGATGTCGATATAAATGCTATCATCCCAATGTATGCGATGACATAATTATAGTTGAGGAAAGTCACCTTTGTTAAAGATGTCGTGTGGATGAGTCTTATTTTTGACATAAATTTCAAATTTTTATCGAGACCTTCACTAGACTTTTACCGGAGATCGCATCAACCATACATGCGATATGTATAGATTATATCATTTTGCGAATCGTGGGTGCTTTGTGAAACTTTCACATCTTATTTCTCGTATGTTCAATGAATTGTTGGTGTCATTACTCCACTGAAATCTACGTTTCTTGAATTACCTTACTTACTATAATACATATAGTTACCCATCGCCTAAACTGAAAATTCTTTATCATAGGGATGATTTGCCTATTGCCAATGTTTAGATTAAAACTAACTTGGCATGGAGATTTATTCACTTAGTAACCACCTGAACGACTACTATCGACAGGGAAATTTCATGTGCTATAAGCAATATTCGTAAAAAAATGATAATAGTCATACGTGTATAGGCCTATACTTACGTATTACAAAAGATTGCGCAACGAATTGGAGGAATTCGAAAAACCGCATGAAATATATCTTCTTCTTTTTTTGGGGGGGGGGGGAGAAAAATGTTTTGTATTTCAGAGCGTAAGATTTGCGGGTAGAGTAATATTGTGGGGGTTTTTTTTTAGTAATCATGACTTAATTGATGTCATACGGTGATAGAAGAAGACGAAGATAAATTGATTTATGGAAGATGATGCATGCTAGTACTCTCTAGCAATCTGTATCCTGCTGTATGATTTTTAATGTGTTTTTTTTTTTGCAATTAGACTGAACATTTCTGCACTTGTTTGGATTTCGTTTGTATGTGTGTGTGTGTGTGTGTGTGTATGTGTGTTTGTGTGTGTGTGTGTAACCATGTTCGTCAGTTTCAGTCAGCTACCCATCGAGAAAAGAAAACGAAGAAATGAAGCATTTATTCCTCCAGGTGTAGGAATGAATCTTGTGATAGTTGCAATGCGAGTCTTTGTAAATAGACATTTTTTTTTTTTAAAATCAGTAGAATAATGCATCACATCTTTCTAATAAAGACAACAATTTGTAAATGAAATTGCCTTGACAATAGCTTGTTATTGCACAATATAAATGTGCGGGGACTTTGTATACGGGTTGTCATAAGATTGTTGGAGGAGTTTGAAGAGAGAGAGAGAGAGAGAGATAGAAAGAGAAAGAAACAGAGAAAATGGTGTACTTGTGCGTGTGTGTTTGTGTGTGTGTGTGTATTTCTCAATCTTCGTATGAACTTTGTAATCAGTTTCACAGGAAATGATTTATTCTAGAAATATATATGTTTGTAAACTGATACACACAGCGACTCAATTGCACGCACCTAAACTACACAAACAAAAACATGACTACACGTACTTGTAAAGCACACACACACACACACACACACACACACACACACACATAGAACGAGAGAGAGGGAGAGATGGAAGAGGATTGAAAGGAGAGTTTGGTTTCAAAATATAAATCGTACATACTTCAGCAGTTAGTGCACAACTTTTGGGAGAACACAACAAAAGTGTATGAATCATCCTTGCATAAAAATTTTGATTAAAGTTTATTGTATCTTCCAACCACTTTGCAGCTTTCTAGTCTACTTTCATATGCCCGTGACAGATGTTCTTCAAAGAGCTGAGGACTGCAGGAAAATTCTCCCATGACTTTTTGTGCTCTTGTTCTTTCCTAAGGCCATCTTCAAATTCTTGTTCCCTTTTCCTCAAATTGCATTCCTTCTTTCTTCTCACTGCATGTTTGCGATCCATATTCTCTTTCTGTTCTTAGGCCCTACGTTCTCCTGCCTCATAGCACTAGAGCATCACCATCTATGCCAGTGTTCTCTCATCTCCATCCAAGACCAGTGTTCTCAAAGAGCTGAGGAGCTCACGAACATTTTCTCCTGATTGTTTGGTCTCTTGCCCTTCTGTCCGTCGGCCCTCTTCAATTAGTTCCTGTTCCCTTTTCATTCAATTATTCTTCTTCTATTTTCTCACAGCGCGTGTGTGATCAATTCTCTCTCTCGTCTTATACCCTATAATATCCTGCCTCACAACACTGTCATCGCCATCCAAGACCAGGAGTGTTCTGTGCCTTCAAGTTTTCCCGGTCTGCTAATCATCGACTCAAGTGCTGTTCTCGTACCCTCTCCCAGAATCCTTTTTTCTTAACTCTCTCATTCATCTTTCACTCTCATACAGGGACGGCTGAGGGCGACACTCCATCCTTTTCAATCTTGTTTCAGAAGAATTTTCTCCTGGTTGCCCATCTTTCCACCTGTACAATAGCAAAGAGAACAAGGAAAGACTTGGTCACACAAAGTATGACATGCTGGTTTTCATATAGGTTTACTTTAATTCGAAAAATTTTAGCAAAGACAACTGACTTCATGTCTGAAGGAAGGATCACCTGCAATGACATCGTATACCTTTTTGTCTTCCTGAGGCTGTCCTAGTGAGTTGGCGGTGAATTCCATCACGTTGGAATGCTCAATCTGCGTCTGGCATCCTCCATCCCTAAGGACGGAAGCACGGCTATGGCTAATCGCCATATCTCCAACCTTCTCTGGATAGTGGAAAGAACGCCATCGGACTCTGGGTTTGGGTGGAGGTCCAGTTGTCCTGACGCGAGAAGGGTAGAATGGCTCGACAGGTGGATGTACATCATCGACAGCGCTGACCACGGTACCCGGGATGTCGGGGATGGGGTTTGCTCGGTAAGTAGTGGTGACACCGCTTCCTGAGTGGTCAAATGTCAACACGTCTGCCAACAACAAAGGAATCAAAAGAATGTTCAAATCAAATATCAAATACTCCAATTCTTGCGAGGGACATACACATTGTTACTATACAATTCTTTACTTTGAAAATATTCATCAGACACTAAGATATCTTTTTCTCCATTGTTTGAGCAACATGAGCGAAACCGTATAAATTTATCTGTCAGATAAGATTTCCATACATGGAAGTTTGATCTCTTTGGAAAATGACCATTTACCTGTTGGAACATGGGTCAAGATTCGCTCAATGGCATCGTCTACATCCCTTTGGGAGTACTTCTTCTCAACGGTGCCGGCACATCCATCGATTCCAAAGGAAGAACATCCTCCGACCCTGGAGGATTCCTCCATCCGTGCATCCACACTCTCTACCCACTCACAGACATGCGCAGCAGGCTTGGCGGTGCTGCCCAAGATCGCGGGGATCACGGGTGATGGTGATGACATGCCGCGTGAGGGGGATGCGCGTGGTTGAGGCACTTGAGATGATGACGTCATAATGCCTTCAGATTCATCTTGAATGAGATGAATCGGTCTCACCTGAAAAATGAGAGAAAATTTTGAAACCAACAACAAACTTCCATCACATGTATTGTTCATAACTCTAGAACTGATATTTTTCATTTGGCTTTTTTTTTTTTTACATGTACCACAAAATGTAACAAAATATGAGAAAGTCAAATAAAACAATGTTCACTAGACCTACCATATTTCGATTGGTGAATGGCAAACGTCCCGACCACAGACGACGTCTTCGTTGTCGTTGTTTGCCATCTCGATGTCCAGATGGTGATGGAAATAGGGCAGTCTTTGATAGATGACAACCCATTTCGAATGTTCGAAATGCAAAACAGTCGATAAAGTTAGTTTTACCGAAAGGCAATAAGCACGCTAGGAAAGTCCAGCATGAGAAGTCGCACGAAAATCGATAGACTAATGTTTACATTGCAACGGTGCTCCATTTATAGCGCGAGATGTAAACGCGCACTACGCGCTTGTGTGACGAAACAATGATGCCTGATAGGCTCGTTTCTGCCTTTTCCTTTGAAATAGGGTTTATCAAAATCTGTATTTTTCTAATCTTCATGCTGAATATCAAATAGATATTGGAGCCATTATTTTGTTATTTTCTTCAAGACTGAATAATTTCTGTTCTTTTGTTTTTTCATTAGAGACTTCGAAGAGTACCTCAGAAATGCACATTTCGGGATTGTGACGTAGTTCGCACTTCGCGTAGTCTCTACAACGTATCAGGCGCCTCAAACCACTTTCGTTGCCATTGAGTACCGTTGTCATGGTATGCATGTATATTAGAGTAGGGTCCATAAAGTACTAGTATTGTAAGCAAAAGGTATTAAGATGAAATAAATGTGTCAATGTTTTGAATTGTGTAGATATGAACATAGACTGAAGAATGTTTGTAATGACATGACTAAACAATAAGTAAAATGAAAGATCTCCTTTTAGATGAGTACCTATTCTCTGGTGTAGTTTAATATCAAGCAATTTATTTAAATGGGTGAATGCTAGATGATTCGATCAGAACAACTTCTGCCATCGGTTCATTTAAAAGATTGTTAGGTATGAACAGAGTTGTAATTTGTAGATACAGTTAAACGTCATGTAGTGCATATTCTGTAATATCTAAATGATTTATGGACATGGTAGAAATTTGATTAATCTTTTTCTCTGTTTTTTTTTCTATCGCCATTTTATTGAGCTCATGTTTTGGCATACTAACGTTACTTTGTTATTCATCTCTGAGATTTCATTATGGACTTCTATTTGAATTTCTTCTGTATTATACGTTTTGGTATTTAATGAAAGCATGTTTATAAATATTATTCAGGGCCTAATGGAAGACCACTACTTATTGGTGAATGGGAAACCCTGATAAAAGATTAATAATGAATGAATACATGAATACATGAATCAACAAATGCTATGAGTCAATAAGTCAATTAATAAATCGATAAATGAAAGTAGTATTACCGTCTAAAGTTTTGAATAGAGATGTCGATATAAATGCTATCATCCCAATGTATGCGATGACATAATTATATTTGAGGAAAATCACCTTTATTAAAGATGTCGAGTGGATGAGTGCTATTTTTGACATAAATTTCAAACTTTTCTCGAGAACTTCACTAGACTTTTACCCGAGATCGCATCAACCATACATGCGATATGTATAGATTATATCATTTTGCGAATCGTGGGTGCTTTGTGAAACTTTCACATCTTATTTCTCGTATGTTCAATGAATTGTTGGTGTCATTACTCCACTGAAATCTACGTTTCTTGAATTACCTTACTTACTATCATACATATAGTTACCCATCGCCTAAACTGATAATTCATTATCATAGGGATGATTTGCTTATTGCCAATGTTTAGATTAAAACTAACTTGGCATGGAGATTTATTCACTTAGTAACCACCTGAACGACTACTATCGACAGGGAAATGTCATGAGCCTATAAGCAATATTCGTAAAAAAAAAAGTAATAGTCATACCTGTATGAGCCTATACTTACGTATTACAAGAGATTGCGCAACGAATTGGAGGAATTCGAAAAACCGCATCAAATATATCTCCTCTTTTTTTTTTGGGCGGGGGGAGACAAAATGTTTTGTATTTCAGAGCGTAATATTTGCGGGTAGAGTAATATTGGTTTTTTTTATAGTAATCATGACTTAATTGATGTCATACGGTGATAGAAGAAGACGAAGATTAATTGATTTATGGAAGATGATGCATGCTAGTACTCTCGTGCAATCTGTATCCTGGTGTATGATTTTTAATGTGATTTTTTGTGCAATTAGACTGAACATTTCTGCACTTGTTTGGATTTCGTTTGTATGTATGTGTGTGTGTGTGTGTCTGTGTGTGTGTGTGTGTGTGTGTGTAACCATGTTCGTCAGTTTCAGTCAGCTACCCATCGAGAAAAGAAAATGAAGAAATCAAGAATTTATTCCTCCAGGTGTATATAGGGATGAATCTTGTGATTGTTGCAATGCAAGTCATTGTAAATAGACATTTTTTAAAATAAAATCAGTAGAATAATGCATCACATCTTTCTAATAAAGACAACAATTTGTAAATGAAATTGCCATGGCAATAGCTTGTTCTTGCACAGTATGAATGTGCGGCGACTTTGTATACGGGTTGTCATAAGATTGTTGGAGGAGTTTGAAGAGAGAGAGAGAGAGAGAGAGAAAGAAACAGAGAAAATGGTGTACTTGTGCGTGTGTGTTTGTGCGTGTGTGTATTTCTCAATCTTCGTATGAACTTTGTAATCAGTTTGACAGGAAATGATTTATTCTAGAAATGTATATGTTTGTAAACTGATACACACAGCGACTCAATTGCACGCACCTAAACTACACAAACAAAAACATGACTACACGGACTTGTAAAGCACACACACACACACACACACACACACACACAGAACGAGAGAGAGAGGAAGAGATGGAAGATGATTGAAAGGAGAGTTTGGTTTCAAAATATAAATCGTACATACTTCAGCAGTTGGTGCACAACTTTTGGGAAAACGCAACAAAAGTGTTTGAATCATCCTTGCATAAAAACTTTTGATTGAAGTTTATTGCATCTTCCTACCACTTTGCAGCTTTCTAGTCTACTTTCATATGTCCGTGACAGATGTTCTTCAAAGAGCTGAGGACTGCAGGAAAATTCTCCCTACGATGACTTTTTGTGCTCTTGTTCTTTCCTAAGGCCATCTTCAAATTCTTGTTCCCTTTTCCTCAAATTGCATTCCTTCTTTCTTCTCACTGCATGTTTGCGATCCATATTCTTTTTCTGTTCTTAGGCCCTACGTTCTCCTGCCTCATAGCACTAGAGCATCACCATCTATGCCAGTGTTCTCTCATCTCCATCCAAGACCAGTGTCCTCAAAGAGCTGAGGAGCGCACGAACATTTTCCCCTGATTGTTTGGTCTCTTGCCCTTCTGTCCGTTGGCCCTCTTCAATTAGTTCCTGTTCCCTTTTCATTCAATTATTCTTCTTCTATTTTCTCACAGCGCGTGTGTGATCAATTCTCTCTCTCGTCTTATACCCTATAATATCCTGCCTCACAACACTGTCATCGCCATCCAAGACCAGGAGTGTTCTGTGCCTTCAAGTTTTCCCGGTCTGCTAATCATCGACTCAAGTGCTGTTCTCGTACCCTCTCCCAGAATCCTTTTTCTTAACTCTCTCATTCATCTTTCACTCTCATACAGGGACGGCTGAGGGCGACACTCCATCCTTTTCAATCTTGTTTCAGAGGAATTTTCTCCTGGTTGCCCATCTTTCCACCTGTACAATAGCAAAGAGAACAAGGAAAGACTTGGTCACACAAAGTATGACATGCTGGTTTTCATATAGGTTTACTTTAATTCGAAAAATTTTAGCAAAGACAACTGACTTCATGTCTGAAGGAAGGATCACCTGCAATGACATCGTACCTTTTTGTCTTCCTGAGGCTGTCCTAGTGAGTTGGCGGTGAATTCCATCACGTTGGAATGCTCAATCTGCGTCTGGCATCCTCCATTCCTGAGGACGGAAGCAGGGCTATGGCTGCTCGCCATATCTCCAACCTTCTCTGGATAGTGGAAAGAACGCCATCGGACTCTGGGTTTGGGTGGAGGTCCAGTTGTCCTGACGCGAGAAGGGTAGAATGGCTCGACAGGTGGATGTACATCATCGACAGGGCTGACCACGGTACCCGGGATGTCGGGGATGGGGTTTGCTCGGTAAGTAGTGGTGACACCGCTTCCTGAGTGGTCAAATGTCAACACGTCTGCGAACAACAAAGGAATCAAAAGAATGTTCAAATAAAATATCAAATACTCCAATTCTTGCGAAGGACATACACATTGTTACTATACAATTCTTTACTTTGAAAATATTCATCAGACACTAAGATATCTTTTTCTCCATTGTTTGAGCAACATGAGAGAAACCGTATAAATTTCTCTGTCAGATAAGATTTCCATACATGGAAGTTTGATATCTTTGGAAAATGACCATTTACCTGTTGGAACATGGGTCAATATTCGCTCAATGGCATCGTCTACATCCCTTTGGGAGTACTTCTTCTCAACGGTGCCGGCACATCCATCGATTCCAAAGGAAGAACATCCTCCGACCCTGGAGGATTCCTCCATCCGTGCATCCACACTCTCTACCCACTCACAGACATGCGCAGCAGGCTTGGCGGTGCTGCCCAAGACCGCGGGGATCACGGGTGATGGTGATGACATGCCGCGTGAGGGGGATGCGCGTGGTTGAGGCACTTGAGATGATGACGTCATAATGCCTTCAGATTCATCTTGAATGAGATGAATCGGTCTCACCTGAAAAATGAGAGAAAATAGTAAAATCAAAAAGAAAAACTTCCATCACATGTATTGTTCATATCCTTAGAACTGATATTTTTCATTTGGCCTATTTTTTTACATGTACCACAAAATGTAACAAAATATGAGAAAGTCAAATAAAACAATGTTCACTAGACCTACCATATTTCGATTGGTGAATGGCAAATGCCCCGACCACAGACGACGTCTTCGTTGTCGTTGTTTGCCATCTCGATGTCCAGATGGTGATGGAAATAGGGCAGTCTTTGATAGATGACAACCCATTTTGAATGTTCGAAATGCAAAACAGTCGATAAAGTTAGTTTTACCGAAAGGCAATAAGCACGCTAGGAAAGTCCAGCATGAGAAGTCGCACGAAAATCGATAGACTAATGTTTACATTGCAACGGTGCTCCATTTATAGCGCGAGATGTAAACGCGCACTACGCGCTTGTGTGACGAAACAATGATGCCTGATAGGCTCGTTTCTGCCTTTTCCTTTGAAATAGGGTCTATCAATATCTCTATTTTTTCTAATCTTCATGCTGAATATCAAATAGATATTGGAGCCATTATTTTGTTATTTTCTTCAAGACTGAATAATTTCTGTTCTTTTGTTTTTTTCATTAGAGACTTCGAAGAGTACCTCAGAAATGCACATTTCGGGATTGTGACGTAGTTCGCACTTCGCGTAGTCTCTACAGCGTATCAGGCGCCTCAAACCACTTTCGTTGCCATTGAGTACCGTTGTCATGGTATGCATGTATATTAGAGTAGGGTCCATAAAGTATTAGTATTGTAAGCAATAGGTATTAAGATGAAATAAATGTGTCAATGTTTTGAATTGTGTAGATATGAACATAGACTGAAGAATGTTTGTAATGACATGACTAAACAATAAGTAAAATGAAAGATCTCCTTTTAGATGAGTACCTATTCTCTGGTGTAGTTTAATATCAAGCAATTTATTTAAATGGGTGAATGCTAGATGATTCGATCAGAACAACTTCTGCCATCGGTTCATTTAAAAGATTGTTAGGTATGAACAGAGTTGTAATTTGTAGATACAGTTAAACGTCATGTAGTGCATATTCTGTAATATCTAAATGATTTATGGACATGGTAGAAATTTGATTAATCTTTTTCTCTGTTTTTTTTTCTATCGCCATTTTATTGAGCTCATGTTTTGGCATACTAACGTTACTTTGTTATTCATCTCTGAGATTTCATTATGGACTTCTATTTGAATTTCTTCTGTATTATACGTTTTGGTATTTAATGAAAGCATGTTTATAAATATTATTCAGGGCCTAATGGAAGACCACTACTTATTGGTGAATGGGAAACCCTGATAAAAGATTAATAATGAATGAATACATGAATACATGAATCAACAAATGCTATGAGTCAATAAGTCAATTAATAAATCGATAAATGAAAGTAGTATTACCGTCTAAAGTTTTGAATAGAGATGTCGATATAAATGCTATCATCCCAATGTATGCGATGACATAATTATATTTGAGGAAAATCACCTTTATTAAAGATGTCGAGTGGATGAGTGCTATTTTTGACATAAATTTCAAACTTTTCTCGAGAACTTCACTAGACTTTTACCCGAGATCGCATCAACCATACATGCGATATGTATAGATTATATCATTTTGCGAATCGTGGGTGCTTTGTGAAACTTTCACATCTTATTTCTCGTATGTTCAATGAATTGTTGGTGTCATTACTCCACTGAAATCTACGTTTCTTACTTACTATCATACATATAGTTACCCATCGCCTAAACTGATAATTCATTATCATAGGGATGATTTGCTTATTGCCAATGTTTAGATTAAAACTAACTTGGCATGGAGATTTACTCACTTAGTAACCACCTGAACGACTACTATCGACAGGGAAATTTCATGTGCTATAAGCAATATTCGTAAAAAAAAATAAATAATAGTCATACCTGTATGGGCCTATACTTACGTATTACAAGAGATTGCGCAACGAATTGGAGGAATTCGAAAAACCGCATCAAATATATCTTCTCTTTTTTTTGGGCGGGGGGAGCCAAAATGTTTTGTATTTCAGAGCGTAAGATTTGCGGGTAGAGTAATATTGGTTTGGTTTTTTTTTTTTTTAGTAATCATGACTTAATTGATGTCATACGGTGATAGAAGAAGACGAAGATTAATTGATTTATAGAAGATGATGCATGCTAGTACTCTCTAGCAATCTGTATCCTGCTGTATGATTTTCAATGTGATTTTTTTTTTTTGCAATTAGACTGAACATTTTTGCACTTGTTTGGATTTCGTTTGTATGTATGTATGTGTGTGTGTGTGTGTCTCTCTCTGTGTGTGTGTGTGTGTGTGTGTGTAACCATGTTCGTCAGTTTCAGTCAGCTACCCATCGAGAAAAGAAAACGAAGAAATCAAGCATTTATTCCTCCAGGTGTATATAGGAATGAATCTTGTGATTGTTGCAATGCGAGTCATTGTAAATAGACATTTTTTTTTTATAAAATCAGTAGAATAATGCATCACATCTTTCTAATAAAGACAACAATTTGTAAATGAAATTGCCATGGCAATAGCTTGTTCTTGCACAATATAAATGTGCGGCGACTTTGTATACGGGTTGTTATAAGATTGTCGGAGAGGTTTGAAGAGAAAGAGAGAGAGGGAGGAGAGAGAAAGAAAGAAAGAAACAGAGAAAATGGTGTACTTGTGCGTGTGTGTTTGTGTGTGTGTGTATTTCTTAATCTTCGTATGAACTTTGTAATCAGTTTCACATGAAATGATTTATTCTAGAAATGTATATGTTTGTAAACTGATACACACAGCGACTCAATTGCACGCACCTAAACTACACAAACAAAAACATGACTACACGGACTTGTAAAGCACACACACACACACAGAACGAGAGAGAGGGAGAGATGGAAGAGGATTGAAAGGAGAGTTTGGTTTCAAAATATGAATCGTACATACTTCAGCTGATCGTGCACAACTTTTGGGAAAATACAGTATAACAAAAGTGTTTGAATCATCTTTATATAAAATTTTGATTAAAGTTTATTGCATCTTCCAACCACTTTGCAGCTTTCTAGTCTACTTTCATATGCCCGTGACAGATGTTCTTCAAAGAGCTGAGGACTGCAGGAAAATTCTCCCATTACTTTTTGTGCTCTTGTTTTTTCCTAAGGCCATCTTCAAATTCTTGTTCCCTTTTCCTCAAATTGCATCCCTTCTTTCTTCTCACTGCATGTTTGCGATCCATATTCTCTTTCTGTTCTTAGGCCCCACGTTCTCCTGCCTCATAGCACTATGTCATCTACATCCAAACCAGAGTTCTCTCATCTCCATCCAAGACTAGTGTCCTCAAGAGCTGAGGAGCGCACCAAAGTTCTCCATTGATTTTTTGTTCTCTTGCCTTTTTTTTCCGTAGGCCATCTACAAACAGTTCTTGTTCCTTTTCCTCAAACTATATTCCTTCTTGATCTTTTCAAGGCATGGCACGTGTGTGCTATTCATTCGCCCTCTCATCTTAGCCCGTATAGTATCCTGCCTCAGAGTACTGTCATCGCCATCAAAACCAGTGTTTTGTGCCTTCAAATATTCCCGGTCTGCCAATCATCGCTTCATTCGCTGTTGTCGTACATCATATCCTCTCCCAAGAATACTTTTCTTATCTCTCTCCTTCATCTTTCACTCTCATGCAGGGACGGCCGGCTGAGGGCGACACTCCATCCTTTTCAATCTTGTTTCAGAAGAATTTTCTCCTGGTCGCCCATCGTTCCTCCTGTAAAGAGAACAAGCGAAGACTTTGTTACACAAATACAATGCATGTTATGCTTGTTTTCATAAGTGATATACTTAAATTTAATCCTAAGCAAAGACATTTGATTTCAAGTGTCTGAAGGGAATATCATCTGCAATGACATCTCACCTTTCTGGCTTCCTGAGTCTGTCCTGGGGAGTTGGCAGTGAATTTCATCACGTTGCAATGCTTTTTCTACATCTGACATCCTCCATTTCTGAGGACGGAAGCACGGCTATGGCTACTCGCCGTATCTCCGACCTTCTCTGGACAGTGGAAAGAACGCCATCGGACTCTGGGTTTGGGTGAAGGTCCAGTTGTCCTGACGCGAGAGGGGTAGAATGGCTCGACAGGTGGATGTACATCATCGACAGGGCTGACCACGATACCCGGGATGTCGGGGATGGGGTTTGCTCGGTAAGTAGTGGTGACACCGCTTCCTGAGTGATCAAATGTCAACACGTCTGCCAACAACAAATGAATCAGAAGAATTTTCAAATCAAATATCAAATGCCAAGGAATACTCCAATTCTTGCGAAGGACATACAGCTTGTTACTATACAATAGCTTTACTTTGAAAGTATTCATCAGATACTAAGATATCCTTTTCTCCATTGTTTGAGCAACATGAGCGAAACCGTATAAATTTATCTGTCAGATAAGATTTCCATACATGAAAGTTTGATCTCTTTGGAAAATGACCATTTACCTGTCGGAACATGGGTCAAGATTCGCTCAATGGCATCGTCTACATCCCTCTGGGAATACTCCTTCTCAATGGTGCCGGCACATCCATCGATTCCAAAGGAAGAACATCCTCCGACCCTGGAGGATTCCTCCATCCGTGCATCCACACTCTCTACCCACTCACAAACATGTGCAGCAGGCTTGGCGGTGCTGCCCAAGACCGCGGGGATCACGGGTGATGGTGATGACATGCCGCGTGAGGGGGATGCGCGTGGTTGAGGCACTTGAGATGATGACGTTATAATGCCTTCAGATTCATCTTGAATGAGATGAATCGGTCTCACCTGAGAAACGAGAGAAAATTTTGAAACCAAAGAGAAATGTCCGTCACATTTATTCTTCATATCCCTGGAATTGACTTCGTTTGAAGATATACGCGTATATTTTTTTTTTTTTCGTTTTTGGTCGAGAATAAGACAAATACCACAAAATATGGGAGAGTAAAATAAAGCAATTTTCACTAGACCTACCATATTTCGATTGGTGAATGGCAAACGCCCTGTCCACAGACGAAGTCTTCGTCGTCGTCGTTGTTTGCCATCTCGATGTCCAGATGGTGATGGAAACGGGGCAGTCTTTGATAGATGACAACCCATTTCGAATGTTCGAAATGCAAAACAGTCGATAAAGTTAGTTTTACCGAAAGGCAATAAGCACGCCAGGAAAGTCCAGCATGAGAAGTCGCACGAAAATCGATAGACTAATGTTTACATTGCAACGGTGCTCCATTTATAGCGCGAGATGTAAACGCGCACTACGCGCTTGTGTGACGAAACAATGATGCCTGATAGGCTCGTTTCTGCCTTTTCCTTCAAAATAGGGTCTATCAAAATCTGCATTCTTTCTTATTCTCATGCTGAATATTGAATAAATATTGGATTCAATATTTTGTTATTTCTTTCAAGATTCAGTAATTTCTTTCTTTTGTTTTCATTAAATACCTCGAAGAGTATACCTCAGAAATGTAAGTTTCGGGATTGTGACGTAGTTTGCACTTCGCGTAGTCTCTAAACGTATCAGCGCTAAACCACTTTCGTTGCCATTGAGTACCGTTGTCATGGTGTGCGTGCATACTTACAGTAGTAGTAGTTTTCTGTACTGTATTAGAGTATACGGCCCAAAGAGAAATCTTGTTTGGTAGGACCTATATCCATATTTTACTGTTAAGTATTGGAAACGATAGGAATTAAGATGAAATAAATGTGTTTTTCAACTAGGTATATGAATATAAAAATGTTGCAATAAAATGAATAAAACGATAAATAAGATGACAGGTCTTCATTTAGATGGGTTCCCAATCCTCTACTGTAGCGTTTATAAAGCAATATCTCCGAATTGAATAAGTTACATAATTAATCTTCTTCCATTAGTTTGTTTAAAAGATTGTTTAACTAATGTTGTACTCTGTGAATAACACGGTCAAACGTCGACCAGTGCATATTATGTGATATTCAGATTATTTAAGCAGCACATGATAAAGATTTGATTAATATTTCTCATTTTCTATCGCCATTCTGTTAAACTCATTTTATGACATGCTGATATTTGTTAATGCTACTTTATGATGTATCTCTTATTTCACCATGGAGTTCCATTTGAATTCCGTCCATCCCTATATATACGCCTTGCTATTTGATACATGTATGTTTAAAAAATCATTCAGGGCCTCATGGAAGACCACTTCTTGTTGGTGACTGAGCTGCCCTGACAAGATATTAGAAATAAATAGATAAACAAATAAATACGATACGACAAACTAAAAGAGACTGTGAAGTACTGGTTGAGGTGAGGATTCCAGTTTATGTCATTTTGGTGAGATGAGAATCCTCTAATGAAATATGAAAGAGGATGTAATTTCAAGAAGGATTCAACGTGTTTTTTTTTAATGAAAATTGGCCTTGAAATGCTGAGATGTCCAAAAAAGCGACACTCACAAAAATGACAGACCACTACTTTTATAAGGATATATGTTTTTCCTTGTTTTTAGATGTTTTAGTCATTGCAAAACCGATTATCATAAAAAAACAACTTTTGATTCCCATTATTGCATGGTCTTTGACATTTCATAGAGTAGTTTCTAAATACCCCGCATATCGACATGATTATTTAAAAACTATTGTTTTTAAATAATCATGTCGATATCAATGATGCCATATTACGACGCCATAGTTGTAAGAAAATCACATTCATTTTCAAAGATGTCGTGTGGATAAGTCCTCTTCGATTTTTTTTTCACATAAATATATATCAAACTTTTCCTTGAGATCGCATCAGCCATGCGACATGTTGTTTAGATTATATTTTGCGAATCGTATGTATACTTGTAAAATTTTCACATTCTTATTTCTTGTATACTAATATTATGGAGTGAAATTCTGTGGTCATTCCTCCGCTGAAAAATAAACATATTTCTTGCATGTTCTTCCTTACCCTCAAATACAGCTTCTCATTGCCTGAAATGAGATGTTGCGAGAGCATCTGCGCATAATGTATAGACACTGTTAAATTTAAAGCTTAATTGCCATGGAGATGATACTGACTTTAGTGACCGCCTGAACAATAATTACTATCGACAGGGAAATGGTCATAAACACACACATACACACACACGCACACAAACATAATCATATATATACGTACGTATGTATAGTAAAAAGATTGCATAAAGAACTGGCAGAATTTGATGATTTTATCAAAGATCTTCCTTTTTGAGGGGGAGTTATATGCAAAATGTTTCATATTTCAGAGGGTATAAATTTGCGGGTATGATAGAGTTGACAATGATTGCGCAATTTCAGGATGTATTATTGTATGTAAACACGTAGAATGACAGGGTATGAGGACCGCATATTAGTTTATGTGTGAGATGCAATTATGCATTGTGCGTGCATGCGTGGACTGTATTTGTGTGTATGTATGTAGACTTATACGTATTTAAAGATGGATAATATATCGATAGTGTCTATATTTACGACGTGTGTATAGCTTTAATGTTAATATTCTCTCATCAGTTTTCATTCTTTATACTTGTCATTGGTGAACACCTATGAAATGATAATAAAAAATCAACTGTTGAATCTCACCGAGATATCATTGAATGCATGGCATATTGACTCAGCATTGTTCAGAAATACGCGTTGACAAATTTAAAGGTCATCCGAAACACGCGGAACTTCAATTGGTGTTTCATGTTGACATAAAGTGAAATACATGTATAACAATAGTTACAATAATACTCATAGGAATTTAAGGTGTGCTTTTTGGTCTTTATGCTTCTTCAGTCTCATGCATGAGGTCATCAATACATCTTTTAAGTCCGTTATAATGTCTCCCCCCCCCCCCTTCCTCCCGAGACTGTATAAATAACATGGCTGCTGTCAATCCGAGGAAGTTGCTGCTGAAAATGAGCACTCGATTCACTACAGATTCTGATGAGTCACAAAGAAATCTAAAGTGAGCCTTTAACTTGTTTCCTTCCGTTTGATTGATACAGGATACTATCCGGTCAATATGCTACATCGAAAGAGACTCCGACTTTTTCTTTTTCTTTTTTTTTCTTCGTCTTGGTTCTTCCTGTTTTCCGTGCCAAAGTCTAGTCCGACTCGACTACATCAAAGAACGTGATATATAGGTGGTGTATCGCAATAAACCATGTTGTGTATTACACCAAGGAAATGACCTTCATAGTATCACAAGCACTCACGTATCCGTCTATAGTATGCATGTTGATCGAGGGGAATATCCCTGGTCAAATGATGCATCAGACATGTCAGAAGAGAAGAAAAGTGTTTCCTCGAACTTAAGGTCACCTTATGGAACGTATCATGTCACATTATGACGTAGCATAACGTATAGTTGAGTATCTTTTATATACCTCTCAAAGACCAAGTTCAAAGGTATAATATTAATTTGCACTGTTATCCAACAGAATGAAGTCAGTCACCTTCCGTTATGTAGGGCAGTCAGTTACCTTCCGTTATGTAGGGCTACTTCTTAATCCCAATGTTTAAAGGCTGGCTGGTGTGTTTTCTAACTTGTCGGACATCGCTCCATAGATATGGGTCTTAACTTGTTACCCATCTACTCTATATTTCAACCACTCAAAGTTGTACAATTTTAAACCTATGCAGTTCCAATTAGATCAGTTTTGATTTTTTACGTAATCTATCTCCTTTTTAGCGTATATTTGTCATAATATACATGCATGCCTATAAGATGTTTATCAAACAAAATGTTTGTCTAACAAAATTTGAAGCCTCCTTACACACGCTATATATGCATTCATATATAAACATATATATACACATACACACACACACACACACTAAATATATCTCATCGGTACAAGCAAATACTGCGTATATTAACAACATGTACCGAGGATCGTTATCTGTTTTGGACATGCTGCCTAAAACCACGGAACTCGCTTCCTGACGTATTTCCGCGAAAGTACCGAATTTCACGCTACTCTAGTTTCTGTAACATGAATCTTATAACTCTTTCTCTTTCTCTTTCTTTTTTACTTCCTCTGATGAAAAAGGAACATATTCCTGAAGAATCACAGGTAGAAAAAAAAAGGTCAAGGACTATTAGAAAATGCTCTACATGTCGGCACGACATTTAGATGCTTATCATTATGCATTTTGTTCTAAAGAACGAAACAAAAACAAAAACGCAAGAAAAATAATTTTACAAATATGATTCTAAACTGCTGAATAGGATGAATATGGCACATACAATAAACAGTATACATTCGACAACATCTCTCTCCAGATCTCTCAACGTCACCAATTAACGCACCAATGACTTGCATCTATTTACATAATATATTTAATTTTCTTTATCCCTATAAAAGTAACAAAGGAGGCACCAGGTAACGCAATATACAATGATCTCTAAATGATAACATATACCAGTATAAACATATCTCTGTACATAAATTCTTATGACATAGATAAAGACGTGTTCCCAGACAAGGTTCCACAGCTTAGGACAGTTACATCGACGTTTACAATAAAACGCAGATCTAGTCGCATTTCAAATGCAAGAAATCAAACTTCTGCGATCGTCAAGAAAGCTTTAACAAACTTCGTCATCATTCATGGTCCGAAAGAGACTTCCATTCAATCCCACGCCATTTTCAACATCACTTTGACAATAATAGAGTAAGCTTAGACGAACAAAACAGTTAAAACTAGGTTTTATCAAGCTCTGATGTAAGGTACGAAGTTAAGGAATTTCGAAGTTTCACATGTATTCTTCAGAAAGTGATATTAGCCACAGCCATGATTATGTACATCATGTACATTACATGACGGGATGATGGCATAACTTCCAGTTTACCTGTACACTTTATATTCGCTAGATTTTATTGTTTTTCCATAAAATCTACAAGAATAAGTTGTATCCTTCGTGCCATATCATTGTAGCTTTTCACGACCTAGCAACTGCTGCTTTCACGAGGAAAAACATCTTATCATTACATTTTTGTGCATGCTCCGATGGTAAACTGTGCTCACGAGGAAAAACATCTTATCATTACATTTTTGAGCTCCGATGAAAGTTCTGAGGTGAAGGCATCACAGCTTTTTCAATTTGCATTTGGTGTATTCAATGTAACACTTAGACTACGAGTCAATTTCAAATAGTTAAAACAATTTTTCAAATCACACATTTCAACTAAGATTCAAATGAGAATAAACTGCCAGACACACGAATTCTACTTCAAAAAGAAGTCCCATTTTTAAGACTAAAAATACATATCCAAGTACTTTCACAATAGTATAATACAATTGTAGCTTTTCAGGACCTAGCAACTGCTGCTTGCACGAGGAAAAACATCTTATCATTACCTTTTTGTGCATGCTCCGATGGTAAAGTTCTGAGGTGAGGGCATCACAGCTTTTTCAATTTGCATTTGGTATATTCAATATAACACTTAGACTACGAGTCAGTTTCAAATAGTTAAAACAATTTTTCAAATCACACATTTCAACTAAGATTCAAATGAGAATGAACTGCCAGACACACGAATTCTACTCCAAAAAGAAGTCCCTGCATATTTAAGACTAAAAATACATATCCAAGTATTTTCACAATAGTAATACTAACAATAAAACAAAGTCTTGGCAAGAACAAGTCCCTGAGGCCATCAATATATACGACCAGTAGGTCTACAGTTCGGAACCCATCCAGAATATTACTGTAGCGCGATCAGCTACGGGTAATTTATTTTACTGTAAACGCGATAACGTTTCACCTGCTGTCTTTGTTTGGAATGGCTATCCTCAGTCTCATGCCACATTAACCTGTGTCCAAGAGGCAATTAATCGCTGAAGCTCTGGGCCCTGTCTTATGAAACTCGTGATAGAAATCAATCAATCACAAATCTCTTGAAAGCTGCAATCAATCGCAACCCGTGATTGATTGATTGCAGTTCTCCGTCTTGATTTCAATAATAACTTTTTTTTTATATATATAAGATGGATTTGCATTCAATCATAAAGTTGTGATTGATTTGAATCAATAACAAGCCTTTATTAGACGGGAGCCTGGTCTACTAAAACTTTGATCACCGATGACTGAACACTCCGAATATCTTCCCCAAGATATTCAGAGGAGCCACGCACCGTTCCGCTGAAGTATCGTCATATAGCTCTATCATCAACATAATCAAAAATGGTTGTTAAACTTTCAGTTCCTTACTCAACCGAAGATGTTAGGTTTTGAAGGGGGTATAAAAGATGGGATCCACTTTCGTACAGTTTGTGTGAGACCACAGAAGTCGGTTGTGCTCATTCGTGATCATAATTCGGGGAGAGGGGTTTGCACCGGACTAGCTGTCTCGACAGACATTCCTCTCGTGATCGTAATGTTTAACACCAGACCTTCGTCATTCGGGTCACTCGCAGCTTTTCCCGGATTGCCCTTTTTTCGCAACCTTCTTATCCTTGGCAGAAGATAGCGGAGGCTGAGCCAGTAGAGCGGCACCATGACCAGCCCGTCGATGATGAGGAAGATGCTGAAGATCGACGGGTAGACGGAGAGGGCGTCGAGCTCCATATTCTTGAAGGTGACACCGATGATGGCAAGAGTGAGGGCGACGTTCTGCGAGCTGGTCTCCACGGCGATTGTCCGGCAGTTCTTGTGGTTCTGCCGGAGGATCCAGGCGAGCAGGTAGGCGAGACCAAAGCTGGAGAAAGGAAGACAGACGGCCGCAAACCACACGGACCAGCCAGCGCTGAACACGCCCCGATTTACAATGGCGTTTGTGATCATGTTGATAATAATGGCGACTAACCCCAGTATGCTTCCAGTCTGTGAATAAAAAGTATATAAATTATAATAAGTATGTATTTGTGATCTGTCATAAAATCAATGCTGGACAATCACTTTCCATACGTGAAAGAAGTCTACGACATGTATACTTATATACTCAAAATGTATGCATTAGCATGAATTAAATTAATTAATGCTAATGGCAGAAAACTCAGTTTTTGCTGTACGATTACGCGTTGACGCAGAGCTATACTTCACATTTATGATTAAACTTAATGCTTTGGCATTGCAAAAGTGATGTACATTATCCTATAAAAATGATAATTTTACATTCATTACTTTCAAAACTTAAAAGAATGCCATAAACTTATGAACAGACAGACTTGTTAACATTAAACATTCTCAGCGCTGTTATCATCCTTTGAAACTGAATTGACATCAAATGCAACAAGTTGAGCTGACAAGTATTTGAATATGATCCAATTCAGTATTTTTCTCAAATCTTCTTGGTATCTCGATGGTCTCATGAATATGAATTACAACATTCATTAGCAATCCCTTCAGTCATCCATCGTTTATTCTATGTATGGTCTGGGGGAGAATGGTCATTTCTCAAGTGCTATACCCAAATTTCACTGACGTTGGTGTGGCTCGCGTGTGGTAGCAGGGTGACCATTACTTACACAAAATCAGTGCGACTAACAAAATGAAAGTACCGCGATGACGTCAACCATTTAGACCATATTGATTCACTATAGAGCAGGAATTCTTGCATATTGATGCCATCAAAGATTAAAGGCTTTATGGCGTTCCCGCAGTCTTGCATACCCTCGGTTACATTAGGAATTACGACTGAGGAACAATCGCATACTTATAAAAATACTTATCTTGAAGACAGAACGATGTCCATGACTAAGACAGTATACTTTAGATTGAGATACTGTATAAGCTGGGGTTTTTTTTCGCGTACAGATATTTTCGCGAATGAGGAGCTCACGGACATTTTCACGAGATGTTGTTTTCGCGATGTAACACCGAGGCTATCGTAAGTGCACTATAAGCATAGTGAACGGCGACAATTTCGCGTGTTGTTAAATTCACGGTCTAGCTGTAATTCGCGAACCCTCCCGAAAATAACAGCGTATAGTCACACCTACCTTGATAATGTATGGGGTCCAAGATTCTTTCTTGTACCTGATAAGGAAGCCCACTGCCACTGGAATAAGAATAAGGGCGAGGGCTAGTGCAATGTCTTTGTATGGGATCTTGATATTCGCTTGTTCCCAGTACCTCGTGTAGATGAATAGGTTCAACGGCATCATCCCAACCGCTGCCAACGTAGCCACTGTGCTCATGCAAAGGCTGTTAAAAGGCATGAAAATTTTAATTTAAATTGTTATTAGTAAAAGAAACAAAACTTCTATATCATTACGCTAGTGTATTTTTAGTGGGACTTTTTTTATATATCATTCCCACGATATGATAATGTATCGATACAAAATTCAGCAGTAGATTAACACATTAAGATGAAAATATGGGCATCAGATAGAAAGATATAAAGACGACAAGTAAACAAAAGACAGACAATCGTATACTAGTATATCATATTATATCATATTATATTATATCATATTATATTATATTATATTATATTATATTATATTATATTATATCATATTACATTATATCACATTATATTATATCATATTATATTATATTATATTATATTACATTATATTATATTATATTATATTATATTATATTATATTTACATAATCATACAAAGTTTTAAAAAAATAGAGAGAGGCAGACAAAGAGACAGATACACAGAAATAAAAAGATAAGAAGCAGAATCAGGTAACATGATAAAGCCATTTACCTGAGGCAGATGTTTCCATTCATCCAGTAGACGAACAAACTTGAAGATACGCCCCCTGGAGAAGTAGCAACCATCATCATCCCCAGTGCATGAGGCGCCTCCATACGCAGCGCCACAGCTAGGCAGAAGGCTAGGAGAGGCAGGACGATGAACTGCCCGCCAAAACCAATGATAATCCCGACCGGGCGACGAAGCTAAGATCATAATAATTGAGAAGGAAAGCATTTGACAGTGCAACAATACTGAAAATAAAAAGAAGGTGTCGTAGTTTAAATTTTCCTTTAAAGCGTGATAGTTATACGAAAGCAAAGAAAACGAAGCAGTATCACCAAGTAAAGTGCTGTGTCTTTCTTCCAGTGCAGAGTGCCCTATACCACGGGCGGATTCAGGAATTCTGTAAAGTGGGGGGGACAAGTAATATTTCTTGTGCCACTTCCGGGTTTCATTTCATTTTTTCTTTTTATTTCTTTTGTTTTTTACGATAGATAAAGGGGGGCGTGCGCCTCTTGCGCCCCACTCTGGATCCGCCACTGCTATATTGTACCTATATGGCCCCTACGATGCACATGCACAATCATAAGGACCTACATGTGTTTTCACGACAGTTTCATTAAAACAAAAGGTCCCATTTAAAAGAAAGTCTCATCCCTTTCCAAGTGATTCATATAGTAACATGCTTCCGAAGTATTGTCACGATACTGCCCATTTAAGCGGATTTCTTAAATTAGACTTTAATGGCTTTAAATTGATTGTCTATTTTCTTTGACGAGTGTTTTTGCCAACAGTGCTATGAGCAGTTTACCGCATCCTTCAGACCGTCGAGCGTAACCAGGCAACCGATTGATGTCATAATTACAACCATGAGGATGGGTAGAAGAATTTTGTTAAACAAACGCAGCGCCTGGTACTCGGGTTCCGGCGGGACCGCGCTGCCATTGATGATGTCTGCGCTGCCATTGATGGTGTCTGTGAGCATCGACGACAAGATGAGCAATGTCGAGTTCGCGCCAACCGCCGTCGGTTCCGTGGAGGGCGTCTCCGTCATCGGTGACCAAGAGGTTCGGTCGTTTGTCGTCAAACTAACTGTTTCTACGGCTATCGTTGTCAACACACTGGTTACATCCATGGTTGCTGTTCTTTACACAGCTAAGGGCTGTAGGGTGACCGGTGTAAATAGGAAAACAAAGGAGAGAGAGAGAGAGAAAGAGGGAGAGAGAGAGAGAGAGATGGGGGGGGGGGGGGAGATTGAGAAGTAAATATGAGCATGTTGTATCTAAAAAAAAAAGCAGCGTCTCCAGCCTTAGTACAGAGGGCTGTGGCTTCAGACAGACGAATAGCATTCAATAGATAGACGTATATTCACTGCAATGCTTTATCTCGCATTGAATATACTAACTTACAGAAACACAAAATACATAATACACATGCATTCTACAACGAAAGCTATCAAAATATGAGCAGTGATCAAACACTGGTAGCACTCGTAGAGCGCAAACTTCCACGAAGGCCATTGGAAAAGTTCCTTTAACCTATACTGCATCCTCGGGCATGCATCCTGAAAAAAAAAAAGAATCCTGGATCCGGAGTATGACCCGTATCACCAGTGAAGACTAATCCCTTGTCCCTTTTACCATAACGGACCCTCTTGAAAATTTCCCCAGAATCCGTTCACTTCTACACTCTTCTTACAGGATATTTCTGACAGATAAGCTGACAAAGCAAAGGCAGAAAAAATAACCTCCTTAGAGGTGACAGTAACAAAAAGTACAAACTTTCCCTCACAAGAGTCATTTCCTCTCTCCCTTCATCCTCCTCCTCCTCCTCCTCCTCCTTTCTCTTTCTTGTCTCTCACACTATGTCACCTCAACTGCCCCCTTTATTTTACCTAGATGTCCTATCCTGTTGTTTCGGAGTCATCCCACTAGCCCGACATCCACGAGTTCATACGGCCAACGAACTTGACAATGCAAAAAGAAAGTGTTTATGAGTCATACAGCCCACGAGTCATAAGATAGCTCATGAGCTCGACAAAAGACAAAATGCCCATGAGTCCAACAGCAGGCAAAGAAGGCCCACGAATCCAACACTAGGCAAAAAAGGCCCATGACTCGTGGGCCTTGTTTGCCAAGCGTTGGACTTGTGGGCCTTGTTTGCCTGGTGTCGAGCTTGTGGGCTGTATGACTCGTGGGTGTCGAAGTCGTGACGTGCACCCGTTGTCTCAACTTATGCAGCTTCTGTTCACACTCCCGAACGTATGCGTGCACGCAGTAGTCGGGCCTGCCATGCACACGCAGGAACAGAGGGCAAGAAGGCAACTTCTTGAAACTTGCTTTGGTGCCTATTCCAGACTTGAACCATGATATACCTCCTTGCTTTATTTATTTATTTATTTATTTATTTATCTATTTATTATTTCTTGTTTGTTTGTTTTTTTTTTGGGGGGGGGGCTGTTATGTAAAACATGGTTTTGCCTACAGCAATCTTCAAGATCGCACGATCATGACTAATACATCGATTAATCCAGAAATCATACTCAGCACCACGAGACCTATCATTATCCTTTATTCCCGTGTTTCTACCTTGGACATGGAAAACTATGAGAAACCACAACAAAGGGGATCAAGAAAAAAGACGGATGTTTCAACCAAGAGGAACATTTAGAAGTGATCCCCTCGGAGATGATAGCGTCTAATAGTTCAGAATTTCTGCCAGAACAGCTGACCTGTATGTCAGAACATCGCAAGTTTATTCTATATTGACCTAGCCGTGGTAAATCCTCAAGTGTGCGCAGTTAATTGCTTTATCTCAACTGACGTGAGTGCTTATAAATCAATATTCATTCGATACGAAACTAAAGCCGCTGGAGACAATCAAAATGGTGTTTAATTATCAAACACACACATAACAAAACCCGCTGCCTTTTAGGCACTTCAAATTTCGGTAGAATGGATGAAGTGTTATTACCTTCCGGCCGACTGATAGATAGCCTATTCTGAAAGTCAAGAGAGAGTTCTCACGCAAAGGACAGCCGAAAGTGACTATACTTATCCAGTGGCGGATCCAGGGAGGACCGCAACCGGCGCACGCCCCCCCCCCCCCTTTTATTTTTTGTTGAAACAAAAGAAATAAAAATTAAAAATGGGGGAGGGGTGCGTGCGCCCCCCCCCCCTTAATTTTGTAAACGCTCCCCCTCTTTACGGAATTCCTGGATCCGCCCCTGTTATCGATGTGACCTCCTTAACGTGATCAAGTTTTGGTCATCATTGGAAACAAAGAAAGCCACTTCAGATATTGTGTACGCTGTATCGATTGACTTTATGTCAGTAATGAATCTTTTAAGATCAATTACTATTCACTGTCACGAATATAGCGATTAAACTTTCTTTTATTTGAAACAAGCCACAAGCATCCGGGAGCACACAGTTTTTTTTTATATAGTTTGAATTTGATGATTTCCATTTAATTTATATAGATACTTCTGTCATCGTCTTCTTCGCTTAAAGGGATGGCATAGTTTGGTTGAGTAGAGAGATGGGGCTTCGGATTTCTAACTTACTTTTGTGAGGTAATGAGAAGCCTGTATACAGGAAATATGGCAGAGCATACTAGTACACAATTCAAGAGGAATTAAAGCTTACTTGTTGAAAATTGGTTTTGAAATGGCTGAAATATCCAAAAACCATTGAAAACAGAGGTTTTAATTGAAAGGTGGGACTCACACTTTATCAGAACCACTTGTTTTAATTTTCTCAGACATTTCCGAACCGATTTTAATCAAATAAGCTTTGATTTACTCTCAGAATTATGTGCTTCTTAATCAGCTCTTAATATTTTCATGAGAGGTTTCTCATTTTCTCACCTAAAAAGTTAAAACCCAAATCACCCATTTCAACCAAAAATATACGATCCCCTTAAAACTGAATATCAAATATGTACCCGCTACCAAATAGGATCATAACGACGTGCTGGTATATCTTGTGGTTGGTGTTTTTATCTATTTCTGTCGTCGCTCAAACAAAAAGTTAAACTTGTTCGCGACTTTTCCATTCCTCTAAATAAAGGAAACTCAAAGGGAGGAAATTGACGATTTTCTTATCATATTTTCTCACAACACAGTAGGGTGCGAGCCTCGTCACATCGTCACCATGGTACAATCTACATACTCTGCTCTGTCAGCAGTTACATAATCATGATATAAAAATTAATGAGGTATGCAAAACCTCTCAGTTGGCAAGCTATACTGACGTACACTCCTCCAACGCAATGGCCCTGTTGTCTTTGTGATACAGTTTCGTATTGCATGAGCGTAGATTGCGACTCGACGTAAACACACGGTAAAAGTGGCTGGTCTGTAATGAAATACTGTCTGTCATAAATAACTGTCTGTCAATACTCTCAAGGGCTTTTTACACTTGTAAATTTTTGCTTAGCCCCGGACCAACGGTGGGGCTAAGGGGGGGCCTTAGCCCCACCGTTGGTACGGGACTATCCTTAGCCCACTTTCTGTTTACACTCGTTTTTGCCAAAGTGGGCTAGCCCCACCGATAGTACGGTACTATCTGGCCCTGCAAAATAGCAGGGGTTAGCACCGCAATTGCGGTGCTAGCACCGCAGTTGCGGTGCCAAGCAAGTGAGTGTAAACAGAACGAAAAAATAATCCTGGGCTAAGCGACGGAGACGAAGTCCGACCCTCACTGACCAATCAGAAACGAGGTAATCAAGTGCTGCCGGTGCGTGCGTGTACGTGTACAGTACACAGCGTAATTATGAATATTCATGTGGTTTGGAAAGTCCGGGGCTAAGAAATACGAGTGTAAAAAGGTCAGATTTCTCCTTAGCCCCGGACAAGAGATAGTACGAGACTAATTGGCGAGTGTAAAAAGCTGAAAAAATTGGTACGGGACTAACGATAGTCCTGGGTCAGAGAAAGTCCGGGGTTAAGAAACACAAGTGTAAAAAGCCCTTCAGTACACGTTGAGAAGTATAGATCATCGAAACTTTACATAATGACTGAACAAACAACAACAACAACAACAACAACAAAACTCTGTGACCAACTCGTATATCATTGCCATCAAAAGTCGTAATTGAGAGAGTTTTGATGCGACTTGATGATTCAATAGACATTACTAGTATATGATAAGACACACGCAATTCTCAGGCTCGGTCACAAATACCATTAAGAACTGCTACGAACGCCGTACGAACAATTCTTAGACAAGAAGGTCGTACGAAACCAGCGTTCGTAGACCTTAGACCGTTCGTAAGTTCGGAAGGCAATCATAGGGAAAAGAGGGAAGGGGAAGAAAAGAATAGAGGGAGATGAGGAGGAAGGAGCGAGAGGGGGAGAGTTGGAGCATCAATCTCAAGAGATGATGGACATCCGAAGTGACACTACTGCCATCTTGAAGTATAAAATTATCAACTGTTACAGAATTTTCGACAGGACACGGCAGCGTCTTCTTAACGCGACAATATATAATATATCTATAATATATATATATATATATATATATATATATATATATATATAATATACATATAATATATTATATAAATCGCAAAATCTTTTTACGAATGACTTGAGAGTGCCGTGAGTTGCACGTACGACCATTTTACGACCAAAAAGAAATCTTAAGATGGCCATAAGTCTGACGAATGAATATGTCAAGGCATTCTTCTCTTTTCTTCTCCTCTCTCCTCTCTTCTCTTTACTCTTCCTATTCGGGTCCCTTAGTCTAGGTTTTGATCGTCTTTATACATTCCACATTGTGTTGCCCATTTTGATCAAATGACATTTAAAATACTTTAAGATTTACGTTATTTGTTCTACGTGTGTATGTTTCATTCCTTTAGTTTAAAAAAGTTACAAGGCATAAAATGTTCAGAGGCCGTTGTCCAAGTCAAGCATTTTGCTTATTGATAACGGTCTCTCATACCTGTACACTTAAAGATCTATATAATGAAATTCGTCTATCATTTCACACGATAATATACTTGCAATGTTAAATCTTGTTAATATTTTCATGACTTGTGAAAAATATGTGTGATATTGTTATACTTATTTTCTCAACTTACTGAAACTGAAACTGAAAAACGTGCAAATTCTAGGGCCATTGTATAACTGAAAATCAGTTTTGTTTCTCTAAAATGTCTGAAGTTGTTCTTGCGAATTAAACAGCTTTCGTACGAAATTCGTAAGAAGGCCGTAAGAATCTGTGCCCCGGCCATCTACTAGTATACGAATTTCTATATATGAAAACTCCAGAATTCGTACGAACGCATCGTTCGCACGAACCTTCGTGACCGTAGCTTTACGGGGATAGAAATTTGTCAAAATAAAGATACACACCCAAGTTGCATGCCTGACATTGTGAGAAAATAAACGCAGAATTGCACCCCTTTACGTATTTCAACCAATTTTCGTTTTTCTCCTTAATCAGGATTTTGTTAAAATGGAGTCTGCACGCAACTCGTGGCATCGAATTATTGTACTATAAGTTCTCACCAGGAAGTTTTCTGTTTGAGAGAGTAGGCGTACATCGAAACAGCCATTGCTACCAAGCTTAGAATCCGGAAAGATATACAATACACACAATCCATGACGATAGTAGGACTTACGACCAATCTGTCCTAACTCATAAGTAGATATTTACTTTAAGGTATTTTTATTACACATCATTCACAGATTACGAAAACGAAGCGAACAAAACGTAATCATCTGTAACACACATAACGCTATCGGTCAACACAACTGAATTCACCGTGGCATGTAGATGATCGTATAATATCAGGCCATGCAGACATTATTCGAAGCGAACAAATCGGTCAGAGGGTAGAATACTGCTGGGATGATGATAAATAACTGGTATGGCACTGGTTGCCTCGGCCTGCGTATCAAGTCCACGTATACAGTGTAACTTTTCCCGGGTTCCTAGAGCCACGGGTGTACAGCCACAGTTAGTCGATGTTAGGCGTATACATAATTATGTACATTATGTCTGAGTCTACTCACCATAATGGTTCCCTTGCGAGATAAAGAAATACAATTTGGTGCTCTAAATTCCAGAGTTTGTATCATTCTACGCGTAGAACAAAGTACGTTGATTTTGATATCCGATGGCACATTTATCATCGCACTGAATACAGCCCGGAAGTTTTATATCTTTCCAGCCAACGAAATCTACCTTCCTTTCTCTTTCCCTCTCTCCCGATCACCGTTTTCCGTTTCCTGCTACTATTCTGCCCGCTACTATATCCCCGCCTCCACTTGCGTACATGCGCGTGCGCTTCACGTTGGAGATCTGACAAGGCAAAAGAAAAATAACAGCAAGAAGAAGAAGAAAACAACAACAACAACAAAACTTACAGTGTGTATAGCGTCATACGGCAAAAGAATGTATTTCCCCTTTCCGAGCCTTTGTGTATCATATAACTGGAAATTAAAATACGTCAAACTACTGGGTTAATATCCTATCTTAGAGGAGTGGCAAGAACGCGGACATTCATCTCTCAGCCAAACATTACACAAGGCATCTGTGTTCTCACTTTCCTACTTCCTGTACGTTATAACTTGTCAGGATGTGAAATCGTGATGTAATGAGTGCGGGTATAATGTTTTGACAACAAAGTTTTCATGGCGAAATGAATAACATAAGGTGTATGTTAGTAACATCCATCTTTAAAAAATGAAAACAATAAATTGATTTGAACAGCATCATTCAGCAATGTTCAGGTCTCGGAAAATTGACATTTTTTAGTGCAAAGGTCTTATATATACGTAAATCACTAATCGCTTGAATTTGTATAAATAGAATATAATATGCGTTGCAGCTGTTGACAATATATATGTCAAAATTTCTCTCGCCATCCCTAAACAACATAATATATTTTGAAATCAAAAGCAAACAAAATGTATAAATAAAAATATCGTACCTCTGGATCATACACTGTGCTTTTGAGATGAGATGTTAAAGGAAATAGTAACTTCCGAGTATAATTTGTATCGTATATGGAAACGTGTATCATAATATGATAAAATACAATTATTGTAAAGTCCGTGTCATAATGTCAACATTCTCTAAATCCAGCCAAGGAGATTCGAGAGTTTGAGTTCCAACTTGCAATAATTATTCAAACATGCAGCGGTCACTTTTCTAAAGACGCACAAAATAATCTTCAGGCGCAATTGAGTATCAAGTTGATCTGATGGGCGTTTGATGCCTGTCACCATCATTCTTTCTGAGCAATCTTAAGATTCATTTTGAACGTTTGAACAGAAATATTGTATAGCTTGCTTATTCATATAATGAAATGTAAATTCCCCTTCTCATGAAATACAGAAAAAAGTCAATTCCGTCCAGAAATATGTTAAAGAATGTAAACAAGATATGCCTGTCTGCCTGTGGTGAATATCTTTTGAAAATCTAGCCTCTTGAAAAGCCGACTCTATCACTTTTCTGCTCAATTTTTTTTTAAAACAAATATAATAAACATGGAATAATCTTCAAGTATAAAACTGTTGTGAATCCATTTCTTGAACCGAATTTTATGTTTTCAGCCTTTCTCCTTGCTTTTCGACACTTCTGTCACTTCCAAGAAGATAATTAATGATGATTATACATAATATACGTTTTATTCTCCTCATGATCGGAGAGCATAGTGTCGAGTCATCAGTGAAAATTGTGTATATAAGGATAAAAACAAAGTGTTGGAGTTTTGGCCGTATTATATATCATATATATAGTAAGAAAGCGGAGGTATAGGCTACGTATAGAGAGGAAGGGTATAAGTGGAAGATGGAGTACGATCTGAAGTATACCTGTTATAATGCTCCACGACTCCGAAGGCACATTCACACCGTCTGGAGACCTAAAGAGGGCGGCATTAGGAATTTATCATTTTTTTAATTAACCAGTAGCCTTCTCGCACTGTAAGTTTCAACCAAGACCATTTTTTTTTTTGTCTAAATCGAGGCGCCTACGTAAGAGACATGGCTCCCACCCTTAACAAAGAATCTAGGCAAATCTTCCTCATCCTTTCTTGTCGTAAACAAGGTGCCTTGGCGAGGTTCAAAATATCAATCACTTTCTCACCTTCTCTATATACCTCAAGGTCCAATAAAAAAATTTGTCGGAGTTGTTTAAAAAAACAGCAAGAGGACCTTTGAAAAAGGAAGCTAATCAAAAATTAAAGGCGAAGATTGTATTCTACAATCATTTCGTATTTTTTTATGAGTGATTCCGGCAAAGACTTAGCCTTGCTTACAGTGTTTCGTTATAAATTTCGCATAACAAGATATGATTTTCCTTCCGCTGCTGTGTGTGACATGTTTTTCAGTACGATACTATTGCTCTCTCGGTCCAAAGCACGAGGGTCAAGGAAAATACGTCGCTACGTTACTGTGATATGATAGTAGCAAAAACAATGACGCATGTTGGCACGTGTGACGGGGTATTCCACAATGTTTGCGGTTGACGATAATTCAAGGGAAATGAGAAAAGTTTCTCTTTCGAGCCCCTCCTTCCTGTATTTTCTCTGCCCACATAGCAAGCAGCCATACCGCCCTACCTATTTTTCACTCTTGATAAGCCGAAGCGACCTCCATCGTTACCAGGATGTTGGCAAGCAATTACCATGACAACTGGTATATCTCCACACCCTGTCGCCAGGAACAGACCTGAACTTCGCTCTGTATAACACGGCAATTTAACGTAACGGAATACCCTTTTTTACTTCGTTAAATGATTTGCAATATCGGTGCGGATAAACTGCTAAAATTCTTCCTAAGTTTGTCATTTAACATTTAATTGATAAAATCGGTAAACGGGTTCATACTCCAAAGGCGCGAGTGGAAATGTTTATAGCTATGAATACCACCTGCACAACATAGACGATATCAATTTAATAAAACCTTACCATTATTGTAATGACTACTGAGTATATATCACAAAACAAACAAGAAGTTGCGTTATCTGATTTCTTTTTCTTTTTTGTGGAGACTCAAATTAGATGCAAATGTGCCTACCTTATCTTCTGAAAGAGCAATACTTCCACATTATTCGGAAGTTAGGGTTCATATATGGATGGGAAATGGTGTTTTTGCAGTTTTTATAGAATGCTTTTATTTTTTTCCCTTTAGAATAGTGCATGTGATTATAATATAATATCCATGATATCTGTAATAAAGGAAATGTGCTTATTGTATTCAGAACTGTGTTGTATATATAGGTTTTCCTGGCCAATTTCATTGTTTTGTCATTAAATTCCATATTAGAAGCACTCATTTTCGTCAAATTTGCTCAGGCATCGAAATATGGTTACTCAAAATCGTTTTTTCTCGTTCAAATTGACCAATTTGGCAACCGGTTTCGCATTTGCGCATTCTAATTCACTCAATGCGCACACATTTCGACAATTGTCATTCAACTTCGTTTCCACCTCGTGCCAGCTCTTTCTAAGTATTCAAATTCGGATTTGGGCAAATAAGTTAATGACAGGGGAATTTAAATAAAACCTGTACAACATCCATTGAAAAGCACATTACTTGTGCTGCGTTTTAAGTTGAATGTTAAAAACGTCCAAATGTGGCTCATGTATAATGATGCAGATACGTACATGTGTATATAATATGGAGAGAAAAAAGCTGTGTGATAATGATAATTAAGATAATAATATAATATGAAGATTGCAAACACATTATCTTTAATGAGATACAGATATGTTAATTAGATATAAAGACAACCATGGCATGACGAAATGAGGATTTTATATTGAAGTTTACATAACATGTTTAGCAAAAGAAAACAATCTGGATATCCAAAAATGCTGATCATGATGATGAAATGTAAGATACAAAATCAAAGTCACATTCAGTGACTAGCTGGATACTCATCTTGCCCACTTAAAAGTAGACGTGCATTACGAATTTGAATGCTCAATTTATTGTGAAAATCGATGGCTTAAAATCGGAAGTGCTTTTAAGTGCTTATCGTGCCTATCGCACTATTTTGAATGCACCATTTTGGAAATCCAAACCCAACCACGAAATTGGATGTTCACATCCGAATTTGAACTTGTGACCACCAATTTGGGTGCCAAAAAACAAAAACAAAAAAAAACCGATTATGAAAGCATTAAACGTGAAATCGTTTGATCAAAGTCAATGCACCGCTTCAAACATACGAATTTGAATGCACACTACAAGAAAATATACATTTTTACGAAATTGGCCTGGAAAACCTATAATAAGTTTCGGGATTTGAATTCCTGTTGACGTCTTTGGATGACTTAAACCATTTGCTCAGTGTCTCTTGCTATTGTGAAATAAAACCATATACTATTCATCAATACTATTTTCATCTTTATCATTTTGAACATTGCTACAGTTTTTGGTATAACGCATCATCGGAAGAAGTAAAACTGCAATGATATGCATTCGTTGTAAAACTAGTATTATTGTCATCATAATTGATATGTTATCATTCTGAATGTTGTTTTTGTTACTATAATGAGTATACATAAATCCTGCATAATGCCGCATATTACCATACATGCATTTATGCACTTGGAAGGCTGCTTTTTCGCAACGGTCGGTTACTGTGCAGTTCATAATTATGAAAGCCATCGCGTGGAGGTTCTTTCTGATTTTGCATTCCTTCCTAGTTGTGTGAGGAACTACATATTATAGGTTATATACCAGTATAGTGTATAATATAATCAAAATCATGATACTGCAGTCACTCCAGGATTGCATGTTTTTTCGAGATTGGTAGGGTTTTGGATGCTAACAAATAATGTTCATGTATGTATACTATAGGCCTACACAATACTTTTTTCTTTCTTGTCAACGATGTGAAAATGAGCTGACACGAAAGCTACGGGGGGGGGGGGCGCTTGACAGATCTTACTTGGGAGTCAAGTTGCATAGGAGAAAAAACAAAACAAGAAAAGTGGTTTGCATTTCCCAAGAACTTTTCTCTTCAAAAGATCTTTTCCTCACTCCATTGCCTCAATAGAATCATGATACATGTACTCTCGCTTCCCTGTTATAGTGGTGTATGGAAGCATACCTTGGTTTGAAGGTTTAAGAATACTTTATATCAAATGCTTTATTATCCATTCGGCACATTATACACATGCACATATATACACTGTACATGTACTGTCTTAACCCTAACTAGGCCGGGGGGGGGGGGGGGCTCCGAGGGCCCCTCCCCCCCCCCCATGACGTTTCGCGCGATGTATCGCTATCGCAAGAAGCTATCGCCGCGACATTTCATGACTTTTTTCTTTCGAGTCTCCCGCATCTTTTGACACCAAATTTGCGATGCCCGGGCGCGCGGTTCCAAAGTTGCGCATAAATATGCACGTGCATGTCAGACAAAAAATTGCTAAAAAACGTGAATTTGTGTACAATTTCTATGCAAACTGTGTTTACAGGCAAATTTCATAAAAGCATGATTATCTTGGGGTTTTATTGATTAAAATCAATTAATAACATATTTTCTTGTTCGGAACAATGTCGCGGACAAATTTCGTTGAAAAAACAATGAAAAACATAAAGTTAAAAAAAAACCAAAGAAATACATAAGAAATTCAAAAAACAATAAAATGGTTAGAAAATTTTTTCTGATTGCGCATTTTTTTTCTCTTAAATTTGCTAAGGACACTAAAAAGAATATTTACACAAAAATGCCCCCCCCCCCCCCGGCTCTATCATCTCCCTAAATAGCCCGGCCTAGTTAGGGTTAAAGGAAACCAACCCCCAAAGAGCAATGTGGATTGAGTGAAAAGCGCAACATTAGTTAGTTATTTTAGAACACATTGATGAAACTTTGAGGACAATCGGACACTGCAAAATTTATTAATTTTTAAAGTTTTGGGGATGTAATGACAGGATAAGGAGACTACGAGAGCTCATGACGTATGTGTGGACAACAATATAAAGAAAATATAAAGAGAATTTTAAAAAAATTCATGAAAATTACACATTTCATCAACCTAAAACTGACATATTTATGTCAAGGGTAATGCTTATTCCCCCTGCTTTCTGAATGCGGTTAGTCAAATGCTCTTTAATTACGCTAGAAAGTGAAATCATGTTGAATTTTCTTTATATTTTCTTTATATTGTTGTACACACATGATGCTATAAACTCAAGTAGTCTGCTTGTCCTTTGGTTTCAACACCAAAACACTTAACATGTTTGCATCGATTGTCCAGTTGTCCTCAAACTTTCACTGGTATGCTCTACTAATATTGCTGCTTTCACTCGCTCCATACTTCACTTTGGGTTCTGGTTTCCTTTAATTAAAAGCAGGAAATACAAAATACATACTTTTAAAATCTTTGATATTACTGTGCACTGTATACCAGGTACGAGTATGTCAGTTGCTCATGAAAAGCACATCGTGTTGAATGTGTGAACAGGATTATAATATGTACACACTGAGGTGACTGCAGCATGTATGCTATTGTGTTCATGAAATGAAAAAAAAAAAAGACGACGAGCAATTCTGTAAATGTGTACCTAAGTTGCAAAAAGAAAATAGTTTAACAAATTCGCAAGAGGAATTGTACGTTGAAGGAAGAAAGTGGACTGGGGAATCAAATTGCGCACATATCTTTTATTAAGAGTTGGTCACTTCAACACACGCTAAGGAAAATCTTCACCATAAACCCTGCGATTCCTCGCTATCAGCAACAGAAATTTTAATACAAACCACAAAGCCACTCAACAATGCACAATCGGTATACGTGTACCACCAGTTGACATCATTCACTTACAACATGTGACACTTGCTTGTATATGGAGGTGGCAACATGTGTAAATTCAATCACCATGACTCCTTCCTGTCATTTGTAAGCTACTAAACTCCTAAAAATTTCCTGCGCTACACACACAAAAAAATGCAATCTTCTGGGAAATACAGTAACACAGCACTGAAACAAACAGACACACGTGTCATTTCCAAGAACAGAATTCTACAGAAAGTCACACCACAATTCGCATTTTCTTGTACTTTAATAGTTAGTTTAATCCATTTACCCTTTGAACAAGCACGAATACAGTGCATTTCACTTCATAAATAAGTATTTTGATACTCAAAGTGTGCTTCAGAATATCAAAAATATCAGTATCACTATACAAATAATGAACGGCCTAGCGTGCACAATACGTTTCGCTGAAGTGAACGCAAGATTTGTTTTTTTAACGATTGATGCCACTTTTGTGCAAACTAGTTTATTCAGTTAATCTTAATGGATGTTTTTATGCATCCGCCACAAAGGATCGCTGCTCGCAGAAGGATTATGTTTTCGGATTGTCAATCCGTCCATCAGTAATCGATTCTGTAGACAACGTAACATAGGAACACTTGAGGTATCCAAATGAAACTTGACATGTGAGTGGATGAAGCCGCGCCTGGTGGGCCCACACGCTCAAGGTCAGATATATAGGTTATGGTCAAATTCTAACATTTTCCCATCGTTTCAAAATGGCTCAAAGTGTTTATATTTTACCAGATAGTAATTACTTGCTAATCATGTGAAACAGTCCTTTTCACCTTGAAAAAATTTAGAGTAGACGTACTAGGGCAATCATGCGATAAAGCAGAGGCTTGTCGTGCAGTCGCCAAAGTGACATTTCTGGTTGATATCGCTTATATTATTTCTCCAGACGCACAAGTTCCAAATCAGACCAACAATTAACATTAGATCTAAACGTTAAACAAACAGCAAACCATAATTATTATATTCATATCAGATTTTCTTGTGCTACACTATATACAACTTACTGGATTAGCGAGTTTCTAGTGTAGTCTATTACAGCATAGATCATCTCCTTTGAATCTCGCGGCTGTAGGTCTACATCTACAGTAGATGTACTGTATATGATCTACAATATATGGAGATTTATTGTGTAAACGTGCATGGTCCAGTAACAGTGTTAGCATGTACTTAGACTAGACTATTATAGTCTTGACGGACTGGTTGTGATGCCACTTAGTCAACAATGGTAATGTATAAGTCATAACGTGCAGGAGCATGTCTTAAATAGATCTATGTCTATTTACTTTATTTGAAGACCAGTGGAGACCTCAAATATCATTGTGACACCAAACAAGAATGTGTTCAAAATATGGGAAGGCTGTTGAAAAAAACGTTATAGAAAAAATGTACTTACAGTACACTTATATCCAGGATATTGTAACTTAATATATTTTGTATTAGATGTTTAATTCATTTTCAAACACCAATAGACTATTTTTCCTTTCATAGCTATTTATATAGGATGGAGGAATTTAAGTGAAAGAGATATTTATCATTGTCAAATGAAGAGAGGATTGATCCGTCAGTACTCTATCTTCAAATGACGTTTGGTATGAGAAAAGGAAACTACTGCCAGGCAGCACAGATATCAGTCTGGGGAAGTACATGTTGTTGATACAGTATCAGAGGTGAAAAAAAAAATTCTTCGGAATTTGTTCAATCCCATCCTACCTTTAAGTGCAGAGTATCCACAATGCTAATTTCACAATTCAATGTGCCGGTAGGCAAGCTGTGCCACACTTAGGTTTCGTGTCGATCATTATTGAGGAGCGCCACCTCGGAATATCGCTGGTCTCTGTGCCCGCATTTGTCATACCAAGGACATCAGACGACGGAAGAATGCCTTGTCTCCTGGGTACCAATGTCCTACGCCCGGCCACAGACAGACTACAACAGGAATACGGATGACACGAAAATCCTACTCTACATGTTTCCTCGCTTTCGAGGCCATGAACAGTGAGGGACTTGACCTTGCAGACAGAAATGGGACTGTGGGGACACTTCAGTATGTGGGTAGCAGACCCATTACGATCCCACCAGGACACCAACGGATGGTGTCCCTCCGGGCCCCTAAGGTAGTAGGCAATTGAACATTTGTAAGGTTGATAGAGGAGTTCTCCTAAACAACTCTGTCAATGTGGAGACCTGCTTTGCTTTGGTTTGTAAGCAGAAGGCAACGGTTGTTTGTTAATCACATGGGAGAGACGATCCGTCTCAGGAGCAACTGCCCATTAGCAAAGCTGCAGATAGCCACGCTGCTTGACACGTCACTTCTGGAAGCATCAGGACATGACCCTCTTCATGGCCCTACAGGTGAGAAGGTGGGCCCTCAATCTGTCATCCCTGGGCTAGAGATTCCGGCTGTGGAGCTTTCCAATGGCCGGAGGTATGCCTTTGAAAAACAGCTTTCTACAAACAGTGATGTTTTCTCGACTGGTCCACAGGAATTTGGTCATACGAGGACCATATCTCAAGAAATATCTTTAGTTGCTCCAATGCCATTTCACATGCCTTATTACTATAGGAGGATCCATCCTAAAGACTTCAAGGAAGTACGGATCACCTCAAGGAGCTCCAAGAGGCAGGAATTATCAGGCCAAGCAAAAGTCCCCTTTGCATCCCCAATTGTCATAGTCCAGGGTCCCATTTCAAAAAAGATGTTAGGATGACAACTCTTGCTGGAATGACCACTTTCCATAGCAAACAGCCAATCAGGAAGCTGTATTCTTGTCGTTACCATGACAATAGTCATTCCAGCAAAGAGTTGTCATCAAATAAACTCTTTATGAAATGGGGCCCAGAAGAAGGATGCGCAAATCAAGATGTGTGTGGACCATTGCAAGTTGAACTCACGAACAATGCGGGACGCCTACCCCATCACATGCACAGAAGAGTCCCTAGATGCACTTGGTGGTGAGAAGTGCTTTTCTAGCCTAAACCTCATGTCAGGGTATTTGCAGGTGGAGATGGCAGAGGCTGATCAGGCTAAAACAGCATTCACCATCCCACTGGGCCTATTTGAATATACCCAAATGCCCTTTGGGCTCATGAACGCGTCAGCAACGTTCTAGCTGCTCATGAACACAATGCTCAGGGACTTGAGCCTGTCAGAGGTACTCATATATCTCGATATTATTGTTTTCAGTGACGCCATAGAAGAGCACATATTCCACTTGGAGCGGGTATTCAGTCGTCTACATATTAAAGCACAACTTGAAACTCAAGCCAAGCAAATGCCATCTGCTTGTGGAGGAGTTACGTTACCTTGGCCACATCGTCTCAAAAGAGGGCATTGCAGCTGATCCAGAGAAGATTGTCACAGTGGAAGCATGACCAGTACCAAAGACAGTGAAGGATGTCCCAAGTTTTGGGGGGTCTTGCCGGCTGTTATCCGCCGTTCATCCCAAAGTACGCTGCTCCAGCAAGACCCTTGTTCGAGCTACTTGGTGGGACGCGTAACACAGGAAAACACATATCAGCTAGCCCATTCCAGTGGACAGGCGATTGCCAAAAGGCCTTTGAGAACCTGAAAAGTGCCTTCACCTCTGCCCCAGTACTAGCCTACCCTAATTTCTCCAAATAGCTCATCCTTTGCATCAGTGCATGCCTTGTAGAATGCCCCATTGGCAAACTTCCAGAGGTATATGGATTGATTTCTGGAAAGACTTTGCCAAAACTTTTGTAAAGTCTGTTAAGACGATATCCTAGTTCAACAATACAACCTTCACACAGCATGTTCAGTACATCCAACAGGTACTCAGGAGGATGAACCAGCATGGTACCAATTAAGCACAGTAGGTGCAGCTGTTCAGCAAGAACTTAGTACCAAGTTTTGATTGTAACACCCAAAGGGTATCCCCCCAGACTAAAAGGACACAGAAGAAATGGTTGAAGGGAAAAGGACTTTGATCCATTTGAAAAGACGGACAGTTGGAATTGATATAGGTCTTTGGGCTTCTTTACCATTTGACGAGGAGGAAGCCAGGCTGGAGTCACTGCTGAAAAATCTTCGTAAGAAACAAGAACTCCCAGAAATTGAGGCAGAACAAGCTGTGTTGGAAGACTGTGAAAGCAAATCAGCACACGATGACAAGCCAGTTTTGAAAGAGCTTGATAAGGAGGACAAAAAGCGAGTGTATGGAATGCTTTCTCAATTCGCAAAGACAAAATTGGAAGCTGGTAAACCTCCCCACACTTCGACTGAAAGCCTCGGCAACTCACCCCCTGTAGAGAAAGAGATGATCTCATCAATGGAGAGATGTATATTGCTGCTAGCCCAAACCTCCATGCAGCTAGGCATCATGAACCAACAGATGTTAGTGTCTGCCCAGCTACCAAAAGCTGATGTTCCCATAGTCGTCGGGGATCCACTTAGCTATCCACTGTGGAAGAACTCATTCGACTCAAAGGTACATGCCAAACCACTGGACAATGCTATCAAACTCAACCTACTTCACAGCTATGTCGTGGGTAAACCTAAAGAGATCATTCAGCATTACATCCTGACTGGCTGTGAGGAGGCATACAACCAAGCTCATGACAACCTCGCAAGGAGATACGGAAACCCGAGCATCGTCAGCACCGCATTTCCTTCGAAGCTGAGCTCTTGAAGCAGACTTGGCAGACGCGATGCCATTGGTTTATAGGACTCGGCAGATTTCTTCGCAAAAGTTGTTGCCGCTAAGAAATCAGTGAAAAGCCTCAACATCCTGGACTTCCCCCAAGAGAATGCTATTAGCTTGTGGAAAAGCTCCCAGCACATCTTTGAGAGTAGATGGAGGGATGAAATTGATAGATACAAGGAGGCACATGGGCCACAGGAGTATCCACCATTCACTGCATTCATTTGCTTCGTCAGGAAGGCTGCTGACAAGGCAAACATCCCCAAGTTAAGTGCCGTTGCCAGGGAGCAGCCGCGGTCAAGCAACCCCAATCAAGGGAGGCAAGCTAGAACATTGGCTACCGATGTTAAATCAACAAAACCACTTGGCAAGGATCTCTCATCTCGCCATGTCGACGAAGAGCATGAAAAGTTCAACTCGTATCCGTACTGTGGCGGTGACCATCTGATCGAGAATTGCGGCAAATTCCTGAGTGTCACCCTGGAGGAGAGACGTGCACTCTTCTTCGAGAAGAAAATTTGCTTCTGATGTGCTCTCACCTCCTCCAATCAAAGCAAACAATGTCAGGATAGGCAATCCTGTACCGTCTGCAATGGGAGACATTTATCCTGCTTTCATTTGTGGCAAACTCAGTCAAACATCACGCAGGAAGAAGCATCTTCCAATTGTACTTCAGCACACCATCTACAAGATCATGGCACAAAAGACCATTTGATGATCATGCCTGTGTGGGTAAGACACTCAACAGATCCCTTTAAAGTCTTTCTCAAATACACAGTGCTCGACGACCAATCAAATGTCACCTTCTCTTCGAAAAGCTCTGTGACAAGCTCGGACTGGAAGAACAAAAGACTGACCTCCTGCTTGCAACCATGCACAGCACCTCGAAAATAGCAATAGAAAAGGTGAGAGGACTGGAAGTGGCAGACTTCGATAAGGAGAGCATCAATTCGACTACCAGCTGCTTTCCCCAGACCTGAAATCCCTGCCACTAAAGCAGACGTTGCCAAAAGATGGTCTCACCTTGAAGGAGTTGCAGACAAAATGATTCCCTACGATGCACAGGTTGAAGTTTCGCTCCTCATCGGAAATGATTGTCCTGGCGCTGTTCGACCTCGTAAAAGTGTTACGGGCGGAGAGGACGAACCTTATGCCCACAAATCCCTACTCGGCTGGGGAATCGTGGGCAGTATTTGCCACGACAAAGATGATACGGACGTTGTAACTTGTCATAAGATTTCTGCCGAGCAGTGCCCGCGCTTTGCTACCCCAACTAAGGCGAAGGAGATGCTCATCGAAGACAAGATCCCCCGAGCTCCTGAGACTGACTTCAAGCATGACACCGTAAATGGACTTCCTCACCTTCTCGAAGACAGAATCGAGAAAAGGCCATACGGACACTACAAAATGCCACCCCCCACTAAAGAAAATGTGAGTCTCCCATCCAACTGTCACATCGCTGAAAAACAATGGAGACTGCTTTCTGCTCACTTCAAGAAAACCCAACAAATCTATAGCAAAAAATGGCGGCGCCGAGCCAACCACCTTGCCAGTAAGCTCTGGGCAAGGCAGGGGAAAGAAACTTAGTATCAAATTGCAAACTCTGCAGAAGTGGACTCGTCCAAAGAAAAATCTTCAAGTCGGCGACACCATCATCTGCAAAGAGGCAGATGATAATCGTGCACAGTGGCCGCCAAGGAGAGTGTCAGAGTTATGTATACCCCAGCGACAATGGTCTTGTTCGCAAGGTGCAACTCGTGATGGCAGATTCATTGCTGGACAGCCAAGGCAAACACCACAAGCAGCCCATCAGGATGGAAAGGTCTGTTCACAAGTTGGTCATTCTCCTGTTGCCAGATGAGACCAAGTAAAAGGGAAGACCGCAGGATTCCCTATCAAGGAGCCAGCATAGTGAACATTGATTTGATTGAAAGCAATCACGTATTTTTGCTTTGTTTCTCTTTCTCGCTTCACTCTATCCTCAATAATCCTTTCCTTGTATCTTCATTTCAATCTTCTCTCACTCTATATTTCTTACCCTCGCTCGAATCGGTAATAGTTAATGTGGATATTAATTATCCATCTATTTTGTTGATTATATTTCAGGACAGACTGTCCTATTTCACAATAATTCATGTTTAGAAACATCAGTATTAAGCGCTATATAAATGTAATACATAATCATTATCATTATGTTGAACTAGTTGTACCTATTGCCTTGAATTGTTGCGATGACATATACACTTCCAAATCTAAGTATAATGCATTCGTTTGAGGTTTCGACTAGGCAACTGCTAGTATGCAGTTAAAGGAGCCATGTCACTGCAGCAGTATGCAGTGAAGAGACATGAGAGTTATCATTCTATTTCATCGCTATTTCTCATGTATATATTGCTCAGATGTATTCTGAATGCAACTTGTGTACTGTGATATAACTCATGGTGATAATTTTGTACATAGCTGGTATACTGTTACATACACATGTATCTTACGCACACCTGTATACCTGAACTCGATGTCTAATATGCAGCTTGCAGTACAGCCCCTAGAGCCCCTATTAATTTTTATGTCTCTTCAGCCTCTATTATGAATAGGAGTTGGAGCTTGGGCCTTATCTTAGTCATAAACTTAACATCCCAGCACAAAACAAAGGCCCCTTTCAAATTATGTAGTCCCCCACTGTTTGAATCCCACTTCTGCTGGTAGCCTTGGCATGGGAACTAAGTTAGTTTTTGCAAATATCTTGGGCTTGGAAAGCCAGCCAGAAAGCCAAGCTGGTCAGTATACTCCTCGAACGCCAGCATGATAGGATCACATAGCTCGACACTCGCACTTTTCAAAATTCATCTTTTCCAGTTTAGGCAGTTTAAAGCCTCCAATTGCATTTTATCTACTGTCCTACTGTCGTAATGTTCATCTGTTGTTCTTCGACTGTTAAGATGATTTGTTTTGCGAACTTTGCTCCATAAACAAGTTGGACAGTTGAATGAATTTCTTTTGGAGTGTTTCATCTTATTCGAACTCCACCGAAACTCCTAAATTAGCGAATCGTATTAAGTGAGGCAGCCACAATTCCTCTCTCCTTCTCTCCCCCTCGATCCTTGCCCTCTCCAAAAGTGATGATGACAGAACAGATGTACATAGAAGTAGGAGGTATCCATGGAGGAACCGCCACCCTCCCAAGTATTTGGAGAACTACACAACATAATGTACATATTCACATATAGCCAAATTTATTCATATTGTGAATTTTTATATTGATTACACAGAATATGGCTGACCGACTTTCCATCCAGAAGTCCAACGTATGCCAAATTTGTGATGCAGGGTTCCAGAGGAGGTCCAGGCTGTTTGAACACCTCCAAGAATCACACAACATTGGCACTCCCAGGAATTACCAATGCAGGAGGTGCCCCTATGAGACCAACCGGTCTACCAATCTCAACCATCATATTCGGCTGAAACACGAAGGAGATCAACGAGATTCCCCGAGGTCCAGGTCTAGATCTCTGGTACACCAGGCCACCGGAAAGCCTGTGACAGAAGCAAGGCAGGTGATCCTGGAGACGAAAAGTCCCACAGGAAGTAAAGATAGAAGCAGTGAGCCCTGGAATATCAATTTCATGCTCCCCCACATTTACTCCACCAAGGCCAAGTGGAAAGCCGCTGGCCATGTTAAGAAGCCAAATGCCGCAGGAGTGCGGCACGTCAGACTCAGACTCAGAAGAGGATGACTACGACCAGAAAGCATTTGGAAAAACCCCAACACCTGCCCAGTCCCCAGCTCCATCCCCTCCCCTTCATCCATTCAAAATGACCATCCCACAGCGATCCTATCCCACATCCCAAAGGAGGTGGAGATTTCTACTGGAAAGGACATTAGAAATATTCCACCTGGAAAGATCCTGGCCACCATGCAGGAGAGAAAAACAATCCAGTACTTCTACAAAGGAAAAAAACATTCGACGGGCAGATATCCTGGAGATGTTCCCAGTTCTGCTGCCTGCCTCTTGGGACCAAGATGTGGATTGCCAGCATGGATTGGAGAAACACAATTCTAAGTAATGACTTTGTTTTGTTTTTGTACTATTTGTACAGATAAAATTATCTATGAACATAATTTAAGTTTGTTCATATAATTGCGGTTTACATAGGCCCCATATATATATATATATATATATATATATCTTCTTCTAGTCTAGAAGAATGCTGCCAGACGGTATTACTCTCAGGATTAGATTTACAGATTTTTTTTTGAATTTGAAGAGGTCTGCTTAGAACGATTCGTTTTGCGAACTTTGTTCCATAAACAAGTTGGACAGTTGAATGAATGTCTTTTGGAGTGTTTCGTTTTATTCAAACTCGACCGAAACTCCTCACTGAATAGCGAATCGAGTAAAGTGAGGCAGCCACAATTCCTCTCTCCTTCTCTCCCCCTCCTTGCCCTCTGCAACCTCCTTATCTCTAGTGGTTTGGTGGTTGGGTGCACAGCAGTGCTTGGACTTGTGTAGTGGGCTCTTAAAAAGCTGGCCCACTGGAAGATGTTAGGGAGTGTTGGTAAGTTAGTCAGAGTGAGTTAGTGAGAACTGGACAAGCAGTTGGACAGTCAATTGGACACTCAGTTAGTGACACAGGAGTTGGTGGGTTTGAAGCTCCTTGGCTCAGGGAGTTATCTTCAGTGTCAGTCGAGGCATGGACCTTGTACATCTCTAACCCCTTTCAGTTTGGGCTGAAAACAGGGGATGAAGTCCGGACGTCATGCTGTGTCTACTGTCGTCCACTGTTGATCTGAAAGATACCCAGGTAATGTCCTCCGGGTGAACACGGCACGAACACGGCATGAACACGAGGTGACATTCACGCTAGACCATCTAGCACGACTCTGGGGTGACCTCCGGAGGACATCCTGTGTTCACCCTTGTTCGCCGTCAATGTGAAATGTCCCGGCACGACACGGGGTGACAAACCGAACTGGAAATCCCAGTCGCTGCATGCGAGCGCGCACTTTGTTTTGAGCTTTGTACGGAACTTCAGTTGTGTACGGGACATGGTACGGGATAACTACACATCTAGGGTCAATTTGCAAGATTGACGAAATAAAAGCATTGATACAACCACCTTTTGAAATATTTATATCTAAATATTTAATTTTAGAAAAGTTATTTTTATTCTTTAAACTTAATGAATATTTAATTTAGTGTTTATTTAACTAAAACAGTTTACAGTACATAACAATTCTTGCACAGTTTTCGCTGCTCGGTACACGCACATGTACGTACCCGTACCGTACCCAAAACAAAATCATCAGCGTGCCCAAAGTACTACTAGTATACGTTACGCACATCGCACGTGGAGACTCTAGTTAGCCAGCTAGCTGTTGTTGCTGCCCTCATTGCCTTGGGTTCCTGAGCTGAGCTGAGGTGAAAAGTATTAAATTACGGTAATAATTTTTAAAATTTAAGTTTTCAGCGTTTGAACTTCAACTTGCACATATAGATTCTAGACTAGAGTGGTCCAATTCTCAATAGAGACATGGAATCAAGCACCCTCCCATGGACCGACGAGGAGGAGCGAGCTCTGCTCGTCATGCGGACGCAGAAGTCATGGTTACTCCCGCAACAAAAGACAAGTAAAGAACAAACTCAAGTATATCAAAACGAGGTGGCAAGAAATCTTGATCAGTAATAGCAAGAGTGGACAGGGGGAAAAAAAAAAAAAACGTTCCCTCACGGCGAGCTGTGCATGGCGATTTGGGAGCATCGCCCATCTACCAAGCCGCTAAATGTGGTGTCTTCGTCGGGCTCGTGTGGCGGCACTGGAGCTGCAGCTTCAGGCTCAGCAGCAGATGGCCAAGCCCGTGATCATGATGCTGAGGAGGATGATCATGAGGACAGTGATGATGAGCTAATGCCACTTCACGAAGATGAGGGTGCTGCTGATGAGGGTGCTGCAGATAAGGATGAAGGGGAGGAACAACTTTCTGAGGCTGGGTTGCCCGCGCCTGTTGTTAGGGCAGCTGATCATGATGTTGATGTCGATGATGATGACCATAACTGATCGAGAGAGAATCAGTTGCTTCAGTTCATACAGTTCAATAAAGACAACTCGCTCCTGCTCACAAGGTAAAGCCATGTCTCCTACTTCTTATTTCGTTACTGTTGTCTCATAAGGGAATTCTGCTTTACATAATTGTATGTGAGATGATGTGGAAGTGCAAGTGTGACTGCGCTGCTGCAGTGGTTTTGCTCTGGTCAGGTGCCATGTGATTGTGTGGGAGTAGAAAGATGCACGCTGATAATAACCAGTATACTTCTGGTAACAAACCGACGATGATTGAAGACAGAAATTTTGTTACAATACATCTCAATTTTTTTTTCAGAGAGTTAAGCTCCTCTGTGACAGGACTGTCAATACCTTACTCTAACGACAGAAGAAAACTCAGAGTGATGCAGTTCTCCACAAATTGACATCTAGTGTCATGAACAGTAAGCCAGAGAATGCAGAAGTGGCTTGTGTGGTTTTGGGCGTGGAAAACTACCAGTTCAAAGACAAAACAACTGTACAGCAATGAATTTCGAGAAGAGTATAAAATCCATCGTGCTCTAGGCAGTGTTGAAGAGGGAGTAGGGAGCTGAAGCACGTGTTTGCAGAGCAAGAGATGTCGCGTTCTGGCCTGGGATGCAGTCAGAAGTCAGAGAAAAAGTAATCCAACGCAGCACCTGTAATGCTTCCCAGCCAAAGCTCATCCCTTTCCTTCATAGCTAGGAGAATTTATGACATGATTGGCCCGAGCATTAGGCCACCATTAGGCCCACTAGATGAGCCAATGATGATGTCGGACGGTTGGTTTTCGGCAATGGATGGGAAAGCAACAGTTGCTCTTCAGCTAGGACTCTTATCGTACACGGCAGATGTAATTGTGGCTGATTTACACCATGAAGGTATTTTGGGCCTTGACTTTTGCGTGGTAGCAGATCCGTCATAGACTGTTACCGATATAAACTCCATACACCATGTGGGATTCACAAGTGTTACCCCCACCTGGATCAGGGACCAATGTGGGCCCAGCCAGATACCAGTTGTGCAGATTGCTGATGCTTTAGGTTCTGCAAATAATACCAGTACCAGAACAGTGATTGTATGTGGGATGACTACATAAATTAAACATTGTTGAAGTGCCTAATCAGACAATTTACTATTGCCCCTTTATTTTGTTATCATCTTTTAAAGACAACGTCCACTGACGAGAGACGAGATGAAAAGGACGCTGATAGGAAAGCATACCGCTGTCTGGTATGTTCGCGCTCTTATGCCTCACGAGCTTTGGTAAAACGGCACGAACAGGACGTTCACTCCCCGAAATATTACTGTGACTGCTGTTCATTTAAGACTTAACAGAGGAAAGAACTGGAGAGACACTATGGGGAACATGCATCTAGCTGCGCTCTGACCAGGGTCCACAGCAAGACCCCGGTCACCGCAGAAGCAGAAGCCGAAGCCGGAGCCAGCCATCAGTAGCAGTGGAACGAAAGAAGACTTCACCCCACAACAAGTCACCCGCTCATTGCCATTCACTGGCACGGAGCGAGACGCCTCTAATGGACGAGGCAGATCCGGAGTCAGACAGTGAGTTCAAGTTGCTGGACCTGACAGGTGGTAGGAAGAGGAGGGAGGTTGCAAGATCCCCAGTTGCCTCCACATCTAGAGGGCCTGAGATCAGGATGGTTGACACAGAGATGCAGGTGAGCCCAGCAAATCTTGACGGGAGTGTCATCAGGAGCAGACTGTCACAGCTTCACCAGTGGGAGCAGGCTACCTGTCTGACAGACAGTATCGACCACACCACCAGGCAGGTGTTGCGGCCAGGGCGTGTCTGGACGAGGCGCATCAAGTGGTATGTTACTGCGACAGGGGAGTGGTTGGAAGTGCTGACCGATGCTGTGGCTGAGGACTGAGCAGAGGCTACAATATATTACTCATAAAAGATGAGTATAATAATTAATCCTGTGTTTAAGGCCTTGATGGAAGTTTCAAGTTCTTCGTGCCAACAACATATATTGTCTCCAGAACAGCATGCAAATATGTACCAAGGATGATGTGCCTGTGAAATGTCGTACTGCAAGGTACCACCGCATCATTGGTAGGAGGTGAGGGACTACCTCCAGCAGTGCCTAGAAAAAGGGATTATAAGGGAATCATCTAGCCCTTATGCTGCCATGACTGTCCTTGTCCGTAAGAAAAACAGGAAGTTAATTGTACCTCTGTGTCCATTATGGGGCCTTGAATGCAAAAACGTACAAGGATGCATACCCTCTGCCCAAAATAGAGAAAGCTCTCAAAGCTGCGTAGGGTTTTCACCAGATCCCAGTCGCCGAAGAAGCTATCCCAAAGACAGCATTCTGAGTTGGCACTGGAGGCTTGTAAGAGTTTGTAAAAATGCCCTTTGGCTTGTGCAATGCTCCAGCCACTTTTATGCATCTTATAGGCAAGGATATGGAGCCCAAAACTTCAGAACTAAACTGACTTATTTGGACATCTTAGTGTTTGGGCGAACCTTTACTGAGACCCTGAACTTGAAGATCAAGGTGGAGAAGTGCTACTTATTCAAGAGGAAGCTGAAGTAACTTGGACACATGTTGGAAGAAGAAGGCATCTCTCCAGATTCTGAGAAAGAGAGGTCAGTGAAAGAATGGCCAGTACCATGGACAGACACAGAGCTGCAGTCCTTCCTGAGTTTGGCTGGGTATTATCGTCGGTTTGTCCCTCACTTTGCCACCATTGCATCCCCTTTGCATGCATTGATTGGGGGTACGGCCAAATCCAAGAAACAAAAGGGTAAATAGTCCAAGGTCAAATTAAATGGTTCATCTATTGCAGAACAATGGGATGAGAATTGCGATACCTTCAAGATCATGATAGACCACCTAACTTCGGCACCACTGTTAGATCACCCTGACTTCATCAAACCATTCATCATGGAGACAGACGTGAGCTTTCAAGGCTTTGGCGCAGTGCTGTTACAAAAGCAAGATGGGAGGACTGTTGTGCTAGCCTATGCCAGAAGGGGACTTCGCTCACATGAGAAAAACATGGAGAACTACAGCAGTAAGACTCGCATCACATCTTCACTGAATTTGTACAAGAAGAAACAAAGATCGCCTGCTACCCAATCATGTTGCTTTATGGCTTGAAGGATAGAAGAATGGAAGAGGACAAGTCCACAACAGATGCAAGGATTTCTCATGCTAACATTACCTCTAAACAAGGAAGCTAGAAGTCTAGTGAGAAAAGAAACTATATTCCTCTTTGCTATCTGTGTGAAAACAGTCATATGCAGTGGATTCACAGCAAAGGATTTGGAGGATAAAAGAAATTAATCAGGGAGAGAGGACTTTGTTATGGATGCCTAATGAGCAGACATCTCTCCAAGAACTGCAGAAGGAGACTCACAAGCCAAACCTGTAAAGGTAGACATCCTTCATCACTTCATACAGAGTCCAAAAGACTGAGCAGACAGAACAGAGTGGGAGTTCTGACGAGGAACGACAAAATAACAGTCAGAATGCTCATTCTCATGCATCCTTCAATAGCCGAGATACTGCTAGACTGAAAGGGAAGAAGACTACAATGATTGTTCCAGTTTGGCTGTCACTCTCCACCCAGACGGATGAACGATTGGTATAGGCACTGTTAGATACCAAGTTTGACACAACCTTTCTCTCAGAGATAACCAGGAAGGACATGGGCTTACAAGGAGTGCAGGTCAATTTCCCGCTCTCTACAATGTCGTTGGTTGGTGACATGATTGCAAGTGAGCAGATTGATGGCCTTACTGTCTGGGCATATGATGGAAATGAAAGGATCCCACGGCCCACAACATACACAAGGAAGTTCATACCAACAAACCATAAACCGCATACCCGACTCCTAAAATGGCAAGGAACATTCCACATCGTTCTGGTCTGGCTAACAAATTGAAGCCTCCACAGGTCTATGAAATGGGACTGTTGATCAGTTATGACTGCGCTCGCGCACTCATCCCTACGGCATTATCCATCCTGATGATAATGACAGAACCTATGGACTCAGTACAGACCTTGGATTGAGCATTGTAGGCTCCTCGGATGATGATGAACTCACACACAAGAACAGTTCTGTTGGAATCAGTCACGGCATATCAACCTACAAGGTTCCTGGTGAGCTGGGAGCAGAGGGAAAGAAGGTGCATTTTGCACATAAGCTGTCAATCAAGGAGGAAACATCACCTTCAAACATTCTTAGGGCTATGGAAGAAGTAAAGGAGTAGCACTTTCATACAATGATATTAAGTTTGTGGACACAATTGAAAACGAAACCCTATTTAAGACGACAATTATGATTTACTGTAGGGTTTGAACAGACCCGAAGTAAGCTATCAACCAGTGTGCAATCAAGGAAGCTGCACAGAACATTTGATTTTCAATGCATAGTGTAAAGCAAACTGTTTATTGATTGAAGAACAAACTATATGTCATGAGCAAGAGTTTATGATACCTTTATTTGTTCACAGCTTTTACAGAGCAACTTGAGAAATGAACATGAAGCTGTGTATGGAGCGCCATGTAAGTTGCAATGAACAGATGCGCAACTAAACACACTAAATGAATTTAGCAAAGTTGTTGGATGCTACAGTAAAAACTCCTTACTGCCTTCCAAACCACAAAAACCACCCAAGGATCCATGAGTGCAATAAAAATCTAGACTTGCGAGTGCTAGAAAGTAAAACATGATGTTTTTTTTCCACAACACAGTTTCCTTTGCTCCTAGGTGGCACTAATATGATCCGGGACGTTTTTCAGCTACGAATGGATCGAATCCTCGAGCTGTGTGATGGGGTGATTGGTATTGGTGATGACATTGTGGGTTTAATGACATCGAGGAGTCACATGACAGACGTCTGCACCAACTGATAAAGAAATCCCGCATCAAATTCCACAGCAGAATGCGCTATCAAGCAGAAGCAGGTAGCATTCTTCGACATGCTCTATGATGATCAGGGCATACATTCGGATTTAGCAAAGGCAAGCCCCATCAGAGAAATGGCGCCACCACATGACAAAACACAGCTGCAACAGTTTCTTGGCATGGCCACATACTCTAAAATACGACCATTGATCCCCAAGATGTTGGCCATCATAGCTGATCTTCATGAGCGTCTCTAGCAAGACAGCAGTTTTGTGTGGAGCGAGAATCACCAACGCGCATTTGACGCCATAAGTGAGCAAATCTGCGAATCTGCAACCCTACAATATTTTGATCCAAACAAGGAAACAACCATTCAGGTCAATGTCTCTTCACACGGGCTTGGAGCAACACTGCTCCAGGATGATCAACCTAAGCTATCACGTATGCATTGAAAACACTGCGATGCGGAAACAAGCTATGCCAATATTGAGAGAGAAATGTTGACTGTGGTACTCAGATGTGAGCATTTACATACATCTGTCTACGGTAAGCAGTTCACGGTAAAATCTGATCATAAGCCACTACAGATGATACACCTTAAACCACTCACATCAGCCCCACCTTGTCTTCGACATATGTTTTTATGCTTACAGCCTATGATTCAAGGCTGTGGCTTCTCAATCTATTCCTTCCCCAGTATAGACCACCAGTCCAAAATGACCAATAATACACACATATGAGTAATTGAAACAATGAGAAAGCCACTCATTTGTATCTAAATAGGATCACAACGGGAGTTTTAATGTTGATGCCTAGCAGATGGTGTTGCTACATGCAAGGTTTTTGTGTTGAGCCCTCAGGATCTCATGTTGTTGAGTATTTTGATATGCTATTGATTAGATCACTTCACTAGAGATATTCAGCCAATATGACGTTGATGTTATAGTACTATGATATATATATAACCAGATGTTTTGGTACAAGGCTAGACAGTACTGATATTAAAGGCATGTAGTACTTATTGAGACAGGTGTGAGATTTAGATATGACATCAAAATTGACTGTGTTTCTTTTCCTGTCACAGATATGTCCTCATAGATTACTGATGAAAGAATGTTTCTTTACAAACAAAGGGGATTGTAATGTATGTGACTTCAGGTGGAGCCTTTCACATAATGAATAATAATGTGCCACTGCAAAGTACTGTGTAGCAGGCCATGGCAACACACATGGCAACACTGATAACCATAAAAGGAACATGGCTGAGAAAGAGAGTTGTACTAAATAAAGTGCTGTCTGATCATAATCATGGTGCAACTGTCTGGTTTCTTTACATGATCTTCCACCAAGCTAGCAAAGTTCTCAACACTATACAACACAACTCATCTTGACAGGCAGATGTCATACTATTGCCCATATACTATATAGAAGAATAATAACTGCAGGTCACACTCCCTAACAGCAATCCTAGAAAACTTGGAAGAAAATCTATCAAAGCTCCCATCTAAAGAAGTTGGGAATAGATGTACCCATTGCATAGACAGAATATACAAAGTCCTGATACCTGGAGAAGATGCAGGAGGAGATGTCACTCTTTAGATGACAGAAAGTTATTAGGAAATTCTGTCTCAGTACTGGTGATAAATGCCAGGATCTGGTCCTGCCCAAATTATCATGCTGAAAAACTAAAAGAAAATCAAAACATTAACTTGAAGATGCTGAAAACATTTAGCATTGGGCATATCAAGCAACTTGGGCAATTTAGTTCTTGCAATTGAAAAGGATGCACTCATCCACATTTATCTGAATATAATGATAACAATAAAGATTGCAACATTGTGATGGAGCCCTATAAATCCATAGGACCTAAATACATCAAGATCATCACAAAACCAACAAAAAGTCACCAGACATGGATTTTTAGTTAAGGGCAGATTCTGAAAGAGCAGACTCTAAGCTTTAAAATGATGTATAACTCAATTCAAATGGACTTCCCTAACCTACCTAAATACTGGAAAAAAGGCACACACTCTGGAAAAGTGTGAACTGAGAAATGAGGCTCTGAAATACAGGGTCTATTCAAGCGCTTAATCTTTCACCAAGCCGTGCTAGCCGGGCGATGAAAGGGACAAAACACACGATGTCAACCACTGGAGCAACAACAATGAAGGGATTATCAGATTAAGCTGAAATTGAGCATGTTTTATCAACACATTCTGTCCATGATAAATGCCAACTTACAAAGCAGGAGCATTATCCTCTAAAAAGTTATTGGACTTGAAAGTGAAGAGTGTACACGGGATTTCAAGAAACGAAAAGGGGCCTCTAGATGCTTACCTGATCATTCCATACTCTCCCCCAAAAAGGGGTTGTAGAAAAACTGCTGAAAACACACTTTCCCATTCGTGTTATAATCCTTAACTAAAGAATAATGTACATGAAAGATAGCTCTTTCAGAAAATATGAAAAACTCAAGATTGACCTAGTTGACCCATTTCACCTGTTTTAAGTCCTCACGCAAAATCAAGGGGTGCGACATTTTGTTTGTTTTTGCGGTGCACGGTCACATATACTTTGATCAAAATGAACCTAATCATCTGGTTGATAGCTGCCCTCCATTGTAATCATAAGAATTATCCTAAATAAATCAGTAAATTCCTTCTGCTCAGAACTTATCACAGTATAACAATTACCCCAATCATAAGATGGACTTACAAGTACATAAATCAGGGTATGAGATGATGTTCACCGCAGAGGGCATCATCTCCACCTCCAACCATGGAGATGATGAGAACCAGGGGGCGCCACAATAAGTCAAACTAATGTTTGTACAAGTTTGTTCACACAGGCACATCTCAACTTCAGTCTCCAAATTTTCTTGTCTTTTCTTGGCAAAGTTCAAATAACTAACAGACATTTGTTTTTGGGAGGAAAAAGTGTGGAACCAAACAGAAATACTCCCCCCCCCCAAAAAAAAAAAAAAAAAAAAAAAATGGTTTACACGGTATCTTTTGTTCTAGCAGCAAATACCCTAAGAGCCAGAGTTATGTGTCCGTCAAAGTGAGATGCTGCCCCTCCCCATTTGGAGAGTGATCCCAGCCCCTTCCTGAAAGAAAGACTGGACAACTCAACCAGTTTGGATGTTGGTAGTGGTTCTTCACTCTGTTATACCACACTGCTCAGCTTGACTCAGTACTTTCATCTTCTCTTGTATTCAGACATCCCCTCTCATCATAAGGAGGGTGCTACAATCTTGTAATTCACAAAAGTACCAGAGACCTCTGTATCACCGACCAACCTCATCATTTTTCCAAAAGGAAAATCACCATGGAGACTCAGTGCCTCCATACCACCTCCTCCTTTATTCAAGAGGAGACCAATGGTTTGATCCATCCATATCATGAATATGTTCATCAAGGCAAAAGTGATGGAATATTGCTTCCACCCGTTCATCTCAACCTTATTGCGAGTGGAGTTGTGTCAAGAAATGTTAGGTCCTCTCCATCCAGTCATCTCACTCTAGGGGATTCCGGTTTCGAACATCCTAGGGAATTCTGGTTTCACCCATCTTTGCAGGCAGTTTGCAGCTTGCTGAGAATTTCATTGGTAGTGAGAGTCCCACTCGCTACACTGACAGTCTTTGACCTTGACTTGGCTCCCTGGTGGAAAAACGATGATACGAAAAAACGCATGAGTGACATTTCTTCCAATGAAACACCACTTCACAAGACATGTATATGGATGCTGATCATTTTACAAAAAAAGGATGTGTGAAATCAATGTGAAATGTACTTTGAAAGTCTTGTAATACAATCAATATCAATAATTAGTTGAATCAAGAAACTGGAAAACAAACTCACTGTTGCGACGTTTCGCCAATTATCAATTGGCTTCTTCGGGTGAATGATGCTCCCGATGATGGAATGGCCCTTAAATAGTGCAAGATTGTGCAGAGCGCACTGGACCTTGTCCAGCGCGCGAAAGACGGCTTGAGATTGCGAACGGCCCGGTCCCACGCGTGCGATGAATTGAAACGAAGACCTCCTCTCTTGTTAAGTGTGGGTCTTTCCACACATTCCCAGATGGCTTCCTTGACACCTCTTTCATACCATTTGGATTCTCTGTCCAGGATAATCACTTCTTTGGTGTTATATGAGTAAATGAGTGGTCAACGGGCCGTTCGCAAGATCCCAAGCCATCTTTCGCGTGCTGGACAAGGTCCAGTGCGCTCTGCACAATCTCGCACTATTTAAGGGCCATTAATTCATCATCGGGAGCATTACTCGCCCAAAGAAGCCAATTGATAATTGGCAAAACGTCGCAACAGTGAGTTTGTTTTCCAGTTTCTTGATTCAACTAATTATTGATCTTGTACTTCGACTGGATGAATGAGAAGAATTCACATCAGTCTATGATCAATATCATATCAGAGCTCAACTCCATTTTAATAATCATTCAGAGTGCCACACTGAATTAATGAAACAAACAATGCCTTTAAAAATGCACCTCATAACCCTCATTCAAAATGAATTAACTGTACTGAATTGTACTGATGTTCAATAATTACCAGAAAGCACAAATGTCATTAGAATGAGAATGATGTTTGACAATTCCAGTTTGTTGTCAACACACAACTGTGCAAAGATGAAAACCAAACCTACGGGCAACAAGTCAGGAGAGTTTTTTATAATGTGGGGAATAAAATATGACTGAGCGCTTTAACCAACTTATTATCAGAATTTGAAAATAGAGAAATTTAGACCACACAATGAATACAACAAATAATTCAATGATTCACTGATCAGTTTAATAGTTTCCACTGTCTCGCAACAACACAAAGTTGGGTTCAATCCCTGGCATCAATCCTAATCTTGATATTTTTCATTATTATCTCCAGGAGATGATCTAAATCAACAACATAGGGTAATTTTACAGATATGGCTTTGTCTACCTAACCCGCAAAAGATTTCTACACAATTTTATTGAATGTGATGAAAAGTTCACTTATCTTATGCAACAGTACAAAGATATTATACATTTAGCAACTGAGATGACAATAAAATACAAACAAGCAAACAAACACACAAAATGTTCTCCACTACAGCTGGCTGGCGTGTTCCACAACTCACTCTGTCTAGGGAAAGGTCACTTTTTCTCACTCCTAATACAGATGCCAGGTACCTCAACAGCTCAGTATTCGCTTCTCCCTCAACAGGGGGCGCTGCAATATGAACTCCAACTCCTTCATGACTGATCTCTGTGACACAAGAAAGCAAATGGTACTGTTAATATATAGACTGAATTTGCCTCAAAATACCACACTACACATATCTTACATTTTTAGTTACATTACTTTGTCTGATTCTTCAATCTTGAATAGTAATAGATGGCTGCTCTGCACGTGCTGCATCTGCTCCTAATAATGCAGATCAATGATCTTGTCTATATGGAGAGCTACGTATAACAGCAAACACAATAATTCTTCCAATATGATACTGTCATCCATGCAACCAAATAAAGTCAAGTAATTAAAACCAAGTTACGGCATATCTGAGGAATTTGCACAAAACAAGTCTAAAAGAAAGCCGCTCAATCATTATGATCAGAATTGGATTTCCTATAATGCTATAGGACAAGGGTTTACCTTGCATTCAGTCTCATAGGAGATTTCACTGTACAAGGCGTAGCACTCTTTACTCATAATGCTGCGAACTAAAATGTCTATTGATCAATGATCCATCATTCATAACAACAGAAAAAGGGCTATGTTTTCAAGCAGTGTAATATTGGAAAACTGGACAGAACATTTTGAGTGCCTCTATGTTCTTTAGCAAATGATGAAATTTTCTTTTTCTGAATTTTACTCTGTTTTACTTCTTGCATTAAGTACAAGTCAGATTGTAAACTTTTGGTCTTTGAACTTGTCCCTTCATTCTGTGGTTCAAATTAAATGATCAATTATGATTAGTTAATAAATGTATTCAGGTTGTTTGTATTCCAGGATTTGGTGTGACACTCCACAGCAAAGTAAAGTGACAGCAAACCTTGTCATACATTGCCTCTTTTAAACGAATCAGTTATCATTCACTGTGCACAAAGAAAATCATAGCCTGAAGATGAAACTACTTTTCCTCCACTACTCTTTCACAAATGCTATGTTAGGCCAACTTTTCTATGTCCTTACCTGAGATATTATTTTGCCTGGCTCCTGGTTTGGCCTGAATTGAGATAGATATGGTGCCATCTTTCTTCTGCTTCAAAGGTCCAGGTGGGGATTTCTCACCTGAACTTGATGCACCCTATGATAACATAATGCAAAGAAAACCGGTATGATTCTATGTGAGATGGGTGCAATGGGTATGTCACATAATGCACACATTACCTGTCACTTCAGGCCAGGGAAACAGTTCTATTCAACTAAATCCTCATTTAACAAAGTGGTTTTCAACACATTGTACAATTGCCCAGTAAGTTTGAGCTATGAACCCAAACACAAGTATGCAAATAAACATACAAATTTCCTAGATGGATAGAATCAACTGATTATACTATTACTACAGCTGGTCACTTTTGCTTAGTGTGTATAGAATCTAAAAATTTCTCTGGTGTTAATACTGTTACCAGGGATGGAGGTAAGAGATCTTGAGAGATGTGTGATCTGCTACAGAAATAAACAAACAAACAAACAAACAAACAAAAAGCAAAAACAAAATGATGTTAAAAATGATACTTAACACTCGTCTATCAACACTGACAACCCATCCCATGAGGCATGACAGCCTTTAATAGTACCAGGTAGGCCCTACTGGTACTAGACATTGCCTATAAATGGTTGTGTGTACCATAGACAACCTGAATAACACGTTTTATTTGATAAGACACAACATAGCAAGTGAAAACACTGCATGTGAATAATCAATTCAATTTTCTTCTTCTTTTAGGATAATCGGTCTTCTTCAATCATAAAAAAGCTTACTGCAGATGTAAATTTAGTTGCATGCATCACATAGAGGAGAATCATGCTGAAAAGGTGCTTTTTGCAACATTGGCAAACTCAGGGAGGTGGGAGTAGAGTACCGGTAAGTCAAACTCACATCTACCTAATCTAAGCACGCTGTAATCATGGTTGCCATGAAGACAAACAAATGGAAATGGGAGAGTAGTTTGCCACTTTGTGTTGATCAAATATGCTAGATTTCTCTTTTTTTCACTATCTCTCCCGCCTTGTAGGGCCTAGTACAAATGATGCACAGGACAGAGTGGATCGGTGAGAATTGGATGCGTGAGTTTAACTTTGCCCAATTGGAACTGTTTTTAAATGAGAGTGCAGTAAATGGGTTTCAGACTGTTCCAAAGTTAATTGAGAGCATCCAATTCTCACTGATCCATGAAATTGGCCTGTGCATCATTTGTGTTATAAAATGGCCCCATAAATTCATGAAATATAACCAATTTCCCCATCATACTTCCGGAATACCTAAAACACTATTCAAGACTTGAGCCATGCGTTTGGATTTTACCGGACGCATGGCTCAGTGTGGATCAGTTAAAATCAATGCATGACAATTGACCAATCAGATTGCAGAGATTCTAAAGCCCATTTTATAATAGTTGTATTGTCCAAATAATATTGTCTCAAGTACCCCACATAACTCACCTTGTCACAAGTGTATCATTTATCAATAAAAAAGATCACTCTCCATCAGGAATGCCTTTGAAGAATGTAAATTAGACCCTCTAACTACATTAGGGCCTAGATCTACTTGCAACTGCTTACTAAGACTCAGTAAGAGTATTGAGACGAGTTAGTTTAATACTGACCATACCGGTACTCTCAACTGATTGATGAACGAACTAAGTTTACTAAATTTTACTAATAGATTTAAATAGAAACTAGTATTAGTGGGTATTAGCATACAAATAATGTCTGCTGTGAGGGGCACAGTTAAAGTTATGGGCCCAAGTAGCCCGGAGACCGCGCCGCTATGCGGCGGTAGTTATGGTTTTCACATTTAATTCACAGTTAATCATGACGTCATTTTGTTAAAAAATGGGACACAGCTATTTTCATGACTCCACTGCCACTTTTAACCAATCAGATGAGAGCAATCTAACGTTTGATTCATATTAATTGTAGTAGACTCTATGTATTAGTATTACAAAACCGTTAGTCGAGGTTAGTAAAACACACCTCTATTTGCCTTCTATCCCCATACAATCAGATACCCAATGGTGTCAAACTCCAATGTTTTTAAAATGTCTTTATGAATAAATTTAATGTCCAAAAATGAAGAGGCTAGACTAGCTATTAAAGAAAAGATAAAGTTTATATGTCATGACATTATTACGAACCGTTTTCAAGACATCCGAGCTGGACTTCTTCTTTGGCATGCTGTACTTGAATATAACAAGGGACAGCGGGCGAATTCGCAGAACTGGTGTCATTAGTTTATGAATTTTACAATCCGTTCATATGTTCCCGACACCACCACTGAATGCCATTGATATTTTGCACCCTTTGCAACTTGTGTTCCTTCCAGTACAGTACATAATGTACCACTGGGGGACTCAGTATGTAGTCTGCTGCCAAATTGCCAATTTACCCAAAAGGTGAGAATATACTAACTTTTAAACAAACAATGATATTTTCTCTACTAAAAAGTATCCGAAGGTGTAACAATACTTTGAATGATAATATTCATAAAATTATACTTAATGTTACAAATAAAATGTAGATAAATTCTCCAAACTCCTCACGTAATTTTTGTGATAGTCTAATCGCTTCGAGTAGCCAAACATGGCAGCTTCCTTGACCCAAACAGCTGTGACTTCGCGGTAAGAATGTAGTCTAGTCATGCCACGACATTATATACATACACAATTCACTTGACAGAACCATTTTATATCCCATATTTTCTCGTAGCTTGTCATCATTTTGTCGTACTTAATAACCTGTGATGGAGCAATTTTGCTAGAATAAATATGTAAATACGGGATCGGGAATAACAACTCGTAGTCCCATATGCTTATATATTTGTATGTTCTTGTGTATTTCGAAATGAGTAGACCTATGCAATTCGACGACTCTTTTCAAACATTATAAGTTATATTTTGGATTGACTAGCCTGTGATGAGATGTTCTTGATTCTTCTTATGTGAATGAAATGCAGAAAATTGACTACATTATCAAAAGATATACAGACTCCTCGTGAGTCAAGTCGACGAGAGGGGCACATCATATTCATATCATCATATAATAAAGCAGATGCCTTTAAACCTGTGCTGTGGCTGTGCTGTGAGTCTCTACACCCACAAGTAAACCCAAGTAGACTCATGTACAGATGTACTGTAGTAAGTAAGTCCTGATTCGTGAGATCTCATTGCCAAGAAGGGCCTGGGTAGACCCTAGTAAAATTAGTAATTGTTGGTGATAAGATTAATGGACTTGCCTCATTGAGGCTTGAGTTGCTGAAGATTGAGCAACATTCGACTTGAGTCTAGGCCTATAGCTTTCTATGTTATGTAAATTAGTTGTAGGACTAGTAGTACGGTCTATATCAGTCTTCTCTTCACTCTGTTGTTAAATCCTCTTAATGCCATCACCATTTCTTTTTATTTACAGTGTCAGCTCAGTTTTAAACAGAGATGTCAAGCAATTCGGCAAGAAGTTCCTCTTTGATAACAATGAGGAAACATGTTGGAACTCAGATCAGGTATACTACTTTGGCCGGTTTTGGCATATACATGTAATCTTGCTATTTCATGATTGTACTTGTAAGTAGTAAAAGTAATGGTATTGGTATCAAAGTAGTATTTATGATAGTAGACAGTTCATTGTTTACTGTTGCAATATTTGACTATCATTCCTATTTGCATAATTTTGTCTATGAATAAAGGAAAACATATTTCTTTCACTGCCAATAGATGCTAAATAATGTCTATATCCATGTTGCTTGCAATTGCAGTTGGTATCTTTACATGCCAGAATTTTGCATGAAGTAGTCAACACGGTATAGTGAGGTTTATTGCATGATGAATTTTAGTTTATGGAAATGGAGCTACACATTTTGGTAATTGATGTGATCCATAGGGCAAGCCTCAGTGGGTTTATGTGGAGTTCCAAGAACCCAGTCACCTGAAGGAACTCCATCTGCAGTTCCAGGGGGGCTTTGCCAGCAAGACCTGCTGGGTGGAGGGAAGCCTGCAGGGTGATGATGCCAGCAAAGTCATGGACTTCTACCCAAAGGATGACAACACACTACAGATATCCTTTGTTTTTGGGTGTCTCAGTAATGCCTTACATTGGGAAAGAGATGGGGAAACATAAAATAGGCACACACACACACACACACTGTCACAAATGCTTAGACAGCAGACACACACATAGACGAGCACATGCACACTCAATATGCTTGAAAATCATCTGTTCAAGGTTGTCACTGTCTTATTCGAATCATAACACTGTTAAATCATATCCACAAATTCTTTGGATAAAGCTGACTTTTTGCTAATGATTGCAACCTATAATGATGACAGTGTGTTTTGTCACGCTGTCTAATCTAAAAAAAACCATTCTGTATTCAGTAATCATTTGTAAAGCGTACATATGTGACCTTGCATAACAAAACCAACAAAAAGTTGCCAGACATGGATTTTTAGTTAAGAGCAGATTCTGAAAGAGCAGACTTTAAGCTTTAAAATGATGTATAACTCAATTCAAATTGGACTCTCCTGACCTTTCCTAGTATTGGACAGAAAGCACATACTCTGGAAAGTGTGAACTGAGAAGAGAGGCTGTGAAGTACAGGGTCTCTTCAAGTACTTAATCTTTACTAAGCTGTGCTGATTGGACAAAAAAAAAAGCAGGAAGTAAACCACTCTAGCAACACCCATGAAGGGATTATGAAATCAAGCTGAAATTAAGCATCTTTTATCAACACATTCTGTAGATGATTAATGCCAACTTTAAAAGCAGTGGCATTATCCTTTCCGAAGTTATTAGAGTTGAAAGTGAAGGGTATGGACAGGGTTTTTAAGAAATGAAAAGGGGACTCTATAAGACACACCTAATCACACTATCCTAGTTTGGTTTTGCATCTATGGTACATACATTGTACACTACATTTCCTCTTTCTACATTCATCCCTCTCCCTTAAAGCGCATAGAGACACTACGGTAGTGATATGCGCTACATAAGCACTGTGATATATCCTACCAAAAAGTGTTCAAGCAAAAACTGATAAAAACACAATTTCCTGTTCGTTTTATGATCCCAAACTTTAGTATAATGTAGAATAAGATTTGCTCTTTCAGAAAAAAGGACAAACTCATGATTGGCTGGGTTGACCCATTTTACCTATTTTCTGTCCTCACAAAATCAGTGTGTGCAACTTTTTTCTTGGTTTTGTGATGCAGGGTCGCATATGCTACATATCCATGTTTAGATTTGCCCTAAACATTGTAAGTACAAATGTATATCATTTATTTATCAGGCTGTCAAATTTACATGCATTGAAATTTGATTTAAATGATCACAATGTGTTTTGTCACTTTCTATAATATTGTACCATTTTGTATATTTAATAATCATTTTAAACTGCTACCTAGCAACATAACAGTCTTGGCTGAGATTGTTGATACATGTACCATGTTCACTGGGCTTTTTCAAACCCTATAGTCACAGTGTCTCCTAGTGTGCATCTATAGATGTGTTTGTATAGCAGCTATTATAATTTAAAAACAAAAACAAAAACAAAAAACAGATTGTATTGCATGTGTTAACTTGTACATGTGTGTGTGTTTGTATGTTTGTTTCTGTGTCTGGGTAATGTGACAGTAGACATTGCCTTGCATTCTTATCTGCAGTGTAAATTATGGGCTTATTCTTGTACTGCATTGTCCATCTTTACAGGGAGATTTGCCCAAAATACGTGTATGGATGTAAGGGATTGAAACTCAGATATATGACATGACATGTGGAAGGAGTGAATGCAGCAATTTAAGTAGAACACGTCAGTGAAAGCTTGAGGAAAATCAGACAATCCGTTCAAAAGTCAGGAATTTTTGAAGTTTTGGTGCTGCCACCAATGGATGAGAAGACTACGACAGAGCATGTTCTAGTTGTCACATATGGAAAATGATATAAAGAAATTTTTTTACAAATTCATCAATTTTTCTTTCACTTTTCTAACACAATGAAAGAGTTCTAGACTTACTATACCTCTTTAAGAAAACAGGGAAAATGATAATACAGCTGTAGCTATGACATTTGTATGTCAGTAACAAGTCAAGTCAATGTGTACCTTTCATATGAAATGATATTTGTGGAATTTACGTTATATTTTATTTATATTGTTTTTCATATATGACGTCATGATGTGTTCTGGTTTTCTCATCCAGTGGTGGCAGCACCAATACTTTAAAAATTCATAACTTTTGAATGAATTGTCTGATTTTCCTCAAACTTTCACTGATGTGTTCTACTAATACTGCTGCATTCACGCAATCCATGGTATATTTTGGTTTCATTCCCATTTAATCCACCCCTGCCTTGCGATAGTATTGTCCCTGATAGGATCATATGTTGGTAATAAGTACAGGGAATGTGTACTTCTCTATTAAAAGAAAGAAAAAAAAGGAAATTATATATATATATATATATATATATATATATATATTCGTCAAGTTTTACCTATTTTTTTTCTTCCTACTATCCAACTACTGTAACTCCACAAATTGTTGTAGTCTTCATCCAGTGGTATTTAATCAGAACATTGAAAATACAGATTGTCTGAAATATTCCTCAAATTTCATTGATATATTCAACTATTTTTGCATCCACTGAAAACACGTGTATACATATGTTAAGGGTGAATTCTCCTGTAAACTGTGTGATATTTCCATGCTTAGCCCATATCATGCAGAGATCTGTTGGATCCTGTATAATGTTGAAAGAGATTTGATAATTGCAGAGGGATTTTTGCTTTATATTTTAATGCAATCAGAAGCTGGTGAATTTTTATTGTGGTAGAACATGAAGTTTGATCTCCTTACTCTCTCTTTCTCTATGAATGCTAATTATTTTCATTTGATGAAAATTACATTTGAAATGACGTAAAAGGAAATGACAATTTAAGGCATGAAACGGAAAAGCTCAAGAAATCCAGCAGTTCTTGTTGCAGTTATCTTGTAGGATGCCTCTATCTTTTATTTGAAGAAACAGCAAAATGATTTGTTTTTAGTAAGGATTTATCATTTATTATTATTATCATTGTTATTATTATTATTATTATTATTATTATTATTATTATTATTATTATTATTATTATTATCATTGTTATTATTATTATTATTATTATTATTATTATTATTATTATTATTATTGTTATTATTATTATCATTATTATCATCATCTTCATCGTCATCATTGTCATCATCATCATCACATCATCATCATCACCACCTTTATCTTAATTACTATCGTTGTCACCCAGCCACTGTTGTTGTTGTTGTGACCGAAGTGCTGATTTCATATCCTTCATGGACTTACTTCTGCTTGCATTCGTACAGCTTCTACCACGACACCTTGAGCTAACCTGTGAGTTAACCCAAAAGATCTTTACTAATAGGTTGCAAAGGAGCCTGTTGATAAGACCTAGGCTTGTTTTCCTGAATGTAAACTTTTGAAAATAACTCGACAGATTGGATGACTCGTGTAGACAATGTACAGAGAAGGTGAGGGAATACTGAATTCCTTGCGAGCATGAAAATTACTGTACATTGTGCATTGCAGTATTACTTTATTTCCAGTTTCTTCGTACGTACCGCCATAGCGCCATCTGTGGCATATGATAGTTAATGAGTGAATTTCGGCGTGGGGAAAGAGGTCGGTGCGTGGGTGGTGAGTCAGCTAGCTTATGAGATGACCGAGTATACTTGACCGAAGGTTGGCCATTAAGTAGGGCACGCCCTTGACCGTGCTTGGGGAGAGTCACTCCAGGCGATTTGATCAAGTTACCGTTCATTCTTTTTTCCCATGAAAATTATAATCCGTCAACGGTCACCATCAGGTCAGCGCCTTCTGTTGGATGTATTTGTGTAATTATTTTTTTCCCCACAATAATGAAGACCCTTGGTCAAAATCTGGCCTCCTTTTCCTTAACCACCGGTCACATCTTTCATTTTCCAGATGGAACCAGGGCAAGCAGCGTCAAAATTGTTTTTGCAGAAAGCACCGACTTCTTTGGGAGAATAACGCTTTACAAGCTCGACGTTCTGGGATCAGCATTATGACGAAATGGGGGAAATGCAAGATAATTATGTACATGTATATCGCATACAAGCACCATAGTTCCTCGTGATATGACTTTTGCCGCTTGTTGGTTCCAGTGTTCGCGGAACACGTGCCACGGGCGTGGCTTTACAGTCTGCGATCATGGGCCCGAGATAGACTGGTGCGCTGAAGCCATCTGGTCTTTATCAGATCTTCATATTCTGTTATCATTGTCCCGTGTTTCCGTTTAAATCAGTTAATGCAGTTGCCACCAGATACTAGTAGTTAATGGTGCTACATGTATTTCCACACCGTTTCCTCAATCTTTTCATCATGATCGTCCTCCTTGTAATTTCCGGGGGTTTTCTTTTTCCCATTCCCGTTTCATATCTTCGTCTTTGTTTTCTTTATGCACATGTATTTCTATTTCCTTTTTCATTTCTTGTTGTGGACTATTCTCTCATGTTCTTTTCCCATTTCATTCCTCCTTTTCTCAATTGTCTTCCCTGACTTGTTCATTTTTTTTCTCTACGTTTAAGTTGGAAAGCGTGAAGTCAGCAAGAAACATTCCACCAACTCAATTTAACAGCAAGAACCAGGGGGGGGGGGGGGGGCGAATGAGAGAGATTCGATTCTGTACGAAGCCATGGCAGGGAAAGAGGAAATTATTGTGCCTAGATACCGGCAGGTATATACGATTGTTACATGTTTTACCCCAATCTTAGTCTGTCTCTCCTCCTCGTCACTCTCCGGCTTATATGAACTTTAAAAAGTAAAACCTTTTTCCCATTTGTAATAGTTCTTTTTTTTTTCTTTCTCAACACAACTGTAATGAATTCATTGTATTACCGTCGAATCAGGTAGTTCGCAACATAGATTCCACGTAAGATGTTTATGATGGTGGTTTGTATTTTGGCACAGGAGGGAACAAAATGATGGTTAAAAGGGAATCTTGTGGAATTATACAAGTTAGTGTAAACATGTAAACGTACCTGTCGAATCTGATATTGAAAGCGTGGAAGCTATCAAGGATAGTACAGAGTGTAGGCATACACGTCCTAGGAACGGGTCCAGGAATAGGAGAGGCGCCTCTGCACTGAAAATTAAAGGGGGCACACGCACCCCCCCCCCCCATTTTTATTTTTATTTCTTTTGTTTTGACCAGAAATAAAGAGGGGCGCGCGCCCGGTGCGCCCCCTCTGGATCCGTCACTGCAGTGATCCTGTAAGAAGGCGTGTATCATCATCTTCATCCTTTGAACATGGTGAAACAACTCAATTTGCGTTGTATTTTCAAAAACCAAGAGCTTTTCCGTATATAGGTGACGGCATTATTACTTGTTTTATTGTGTTAATTATGATTTGGTCTTTGTAATTACCATCAACAGCGTTCTCATGAAATATTCAGCGCCATGATGGCGATATTGTTATTATGAAGAGGATGCAAATATATTAATCAATTTATTTCTTATGTATATTGTAGTGCTGTAATAATTCTTTGCCTGTGTCTTTGCCTTTTTGTGACTCTGTCTTTGCCATTGTGCATGTGTAGTCGTGTGTGCTTGCGTGGAATTCTTATACACGTATACAGTTGTACCTACCATACCAGTTCATGACAAATGCACATGAAAATACATAGGATATGAAATGTATATTTAGAGAACATGTTTACGATTTATATTCACAATATCTATGTATATAAAAGAGAACAAAATGTTTTGTACAAAATTATTTGGCAAATATTCCTACAGTTATCTATTTAATTTTAGTTGATCTGTGATGTGAAATGAGAACGAGCTGTTCAGTCCTGCATAAGTGAGCACACATTAAAGACACAAAATTTATGGTTGCTTGGCAAAAGTCAAAAGAGTCAGTTTTGGGGCATAATGCGGGACGTTCTGCTTCTGGTTTAGGTTGAATGTTGAAATGATGTCGCTGTTTTATCAGCCATCATTTTGAGCCCCTCACTCCTATCCTGATTCTTTCTGTTTGTTTGTTTGTTTGTTTGTTTGTTGTTTTTTGCCAAGTCAACATACTTCAGAATCGTATTAATTGAAAGCAAGGGAATATCAAAGCAGAGGAGTGAAGGTTTAGGTGTGAATTTTCTTCAATAATTTTTCTCCACATACATACTAGGGCCTATATGAAATTTGTAAGGTCACAACTGCTGATCTGTGATATGACAAACATGTCCCGTGGTTCCTTTATCGGACATGATAATACTGTTTGTTCAATTAATCAGCAGTTGCGATTTTGCAAATTGCATCTGTAGAGCGAGACAAATTGAAGAAAATTCACACCTCAAGATATTAATTCTTTAAACGTGAAGATACGAAGATTTTTCCAAGGCATGTTTCCTTTGTGCAATTGGGGGATGTGAGACATAAAGTCATTGCACGAAAACACTTGAGAGCGTATCAGGGCTACCACCCCCCCCCCCCCCCCCCCCAGGCAATTACCCCCCCCCCCCCCCCCCGGGCTAAATACTGGTTAGTGATAAGGTTCGGAGCAAAGATTATAGGGTTAGGGGTAGGTTTAGGGTTAGAGTTTGGGATAGGGTTAGGATTAGGTTCGGGATTAGGATTAGGGTTAGGGGAAGGGGAAGGGTCCGGAGTAATTGTCCAGGGGGTAATTGCCCTTTAGATCCTATGAGAGGCATGTGAAATAAACATCCATGCATGCTTTTTTTTTTCTTATCCCGGGTGGATATAGCACTTGTTGGAAAGGAAATGTGCATAATATATACTTTAATCGCATATACAGAGGAAAAGATTTGTGATATTATTTACTATTTTGATTTTGTCTATCAGACCTATCTGTCTGTTAGTGTGTGCCAGCAGTCTTATAACAGTCATAGAACACACAGTTCTATGTACAATGTATGTTATGACAATGTAAAGTCTATCGGTTTATGTTCGTTGGTTCACGTCTGGTTATAAAAGTCACGTTCCGATACCGTATGATAGAAAATACGTCTTATCTGATAATATCTATCTGATTAATCGATGGTAAACAAAATCAATGTTTCAGCCTTTGCAGTATGGCATTGTAATGTTAAAAACAATATGTTACAAAATCGTATTATCTCGAAGTGCTGGAGGACTTTCGCAGTATCTCTTGATGTCCTAATGTTAAGATGTCTAGACATGTCAGAGTCTGACATTATAGAACATTGCTCCGATGTTATAGATAAGCATTGTCAATATCACCCTTCAATCTATGTGTATTTCGGTTGCACGCACGCACACACAAACATAGGCCTACATACAATTTTGGACTCCATGCCCTGGGACAGCCGAATGCAATTTATGAACCTTCGTGCATGAATCCGATGAGAATACGTTTGCCTTGTACATTCGTATTATGACGAAATGCCTCATATTTAATGGCAAAATACAATTTTTTACTGAAATAAAATTCCTTGTCAGAATAACTCTTAAGCATACTTAATTTCCACTATAAAAGATAATATGTTATGTAATGACAGACCGTATAGCATGAATGTGAACTCTGGAAGGTGGGTATGACAACATAATAAATAGTGCTTAATAAAGAGTGTGTAGATTTTGTCTTGGCCTTAGGGAGTAAAGATACAATACAATGAAAATAATGATAATCATTAAGAGAATGTAGTTGTGGTTGTTTTTTAATGATATGCGAAAGGAAAGGTATATACGCAAAGGAACATTACCGGATGCATGGATCACATGCATGGTATGTGCTTCTCCAATTGTTTTCCGGCTATGTGCATAACACGATGTAGACATGTGCCAGGCAAATTACACGAAAGATTGACGCTTGATAGCCCCCAATAACAGACGTGCAGGACATAAAAAACAAAACGAAATAGCAATACAGTTGTATAATGATCGCTGACAAAGTCACCTTCGGTATTTCATCCTCTGCGGGGTTTCCATTTGGCTGCTCGTGCGGGAAGAAAAAGGAAGGAAGGCATAAACAAAGAAAGTCAGTGATTAAAATATTTTATTTTCTTTCTTGAAAATGAAAATGAAAGGTTCTGGAACACATCAGGGAAAAACATAAAGTGTTTCCCTCTCTCTCTCTCTCTCCCTCTCTCTCTCTCTTTATTGTCCTCGTATAATACCAGTTTGAACAAGATTTAAGCGAGAATTCAGTTTTTCTGAAGAAGCCGAGTGGAGAAAGGCGATCAAACTCTCATTAGTATGGGATGTTAATGCTAAATTCATTAATTTGCCCACACTTTTGTTTGTGTTTCAGTGCATGTATATTTGTTTATTTGTCTGTTTTCTAAACGCTTGTTGAATGGTTATCGAGTGGCTTTTTTCTCTTCTTTTTTTTTTCCAGAGCGGATCAGTCTTGATGTGTTTAAAGTATCTCTCAAAGATGAAAAAAAAAAAACCCTTGTAATCCATAAAAGAATATCAATATGGAAAATAAGTGATTTCGTTATCTATAGGCAGTATCTTCAAGGTGTGATAGTATAGGACCTACATTGTATTATGTGGTGGCCTCTGATCCAACACCTGACCCTTCTAAAAATGTTCATGCTTTTTATAACTCGTTCCATATACTGACCTCTGAAATCCCCATAAACTTAATACACGGTCCACCAGGTTCGCGTATGGAACGGATTTATTCTCGATGAGAGACAATAAACGATTCCATAAGTCTTGGATTCGATCACAACTTCGCCTTCTTTCGGCAATTCCACCCCTCCAGTCGATGTCCTTCATCCATTTGAACTCGGTACAGTCAGGTTCGAGATCCAATGTTCCTGAATGCCCTCTAACAAGGTCAGGGATGTTACCCCTCCAGATTTAGGCAAACATAGTACGTCGACGGAGACAAGAAGGTGACTTTCAAATCAATGACTCACACACACACACACACACACACACAATGATCATTAATGGATTCCTCCGATCTACCTGTACTTTTTGTTTTCTTTTAGGTTAACACGCCACTTTTTTCATCGATCAACAGGAAATATAGTACAATGCCTCAAGGTGATATTTGGTCTGTGCTGCTACGCGGCTTATCACTAATATCAGAAGCTATCGCATTCAAGATGTATGATATAATATTATGTAGGCCTATTAAGTATTATACGCTTCTGTTTGCATTTGATAATAATGATGAAATCACATCGTTTGTCAATGTCAATATAGACTAATCACTGTCTCATCAAACACAATTAACCGGAGATCTCAAAACAAGTCTGAGAGCAATATAACTATACAATCATGTATTGATACGTGGAATGTACCTGTATACCTTGATTCAATAAATGCCTTTGCCATGTTTGCGTGCGTGCAGATTTCGTTTCTTGCCGCGTGGTATGCGCGTGCGCCTGCCGTGAAGGTTGACTTTTTATTTTCTTTATACAGCAAAAAGAAAAGAATTATGAAGAAAAAGAAGCAGACAATATTCGCTGATGCAAACTTAGGTAATGAGATACTTGGGCTGTGGGAGGAGGATACGGAAAATGTGGTGTGAATAGAGGATTTTTGTCGCGTGATGGTGGTGGTGATAAAAAGTCGAAACTGCAGTCGTAGACATTATGCAACCAGAATGTGACATTGACTTAAACGTTGGCGAAAATAATCACGCATTGCGGTAATGGATGTTTTCGTTTTAACCCTTCCCAATAACCGCATTTACGTGACAAAATACGCAACCGCATGATTGTCTGTTTGTTTGTTTGTTTTTTAATTCAAACATTCGAGTTCTTTCGTTTACAATGACAGAGACTCCAACCCAAGCGCCTTCTGATCTGGAGATTCTCCCGCCTGAAACCCCTAGCAAACGGGAGACTCCAAGTTGATGTGTGAGAAGCGCGAAGTTCCTAGGATTCTAGATGTTCTCTGGTGCTATCAAAGGCTTGTTTTTTCAACATACGATAGAAATAAGTAAGAAATCCTTTCCACCGGGAGACACAGAGCCAGGGCGGGAGAAATCAAATCTCAAACGGGAGAACGGGAGATTGTGCAAAAATGGGCTTTCGGCGGGAGATCTCCCGTCGAAAACGGGAGAGTTGGAGTCTCTGCAATGATTGCTGGCCTTGAAAATGATCATCTGGAAAAAAAAAAAGCACAAATATGCTCTTACACACGTTCAGTTATGTGTGTGTGTGTGGGGGGGGGGCGTGTCTGTTTTCTCATTACACGAAACAGAAAATAGGAGACACGTAAGAAAAAAAAATCTGATGGAAGAAGAAAGATAATGCAGAGAGTATTAAGAACTGAAAAAGATGACGCGCTTTACGAGGTAAATCAGAAGTTGATGAACAAGAAGAAGGATGAAAAGAAGAAGAGGATCGAGAAATAGACATTATGGGAAGCATTATTGCAGCGTATTCAAGATGGCGGTAGTAATGTTACAGAGATAGTATTGATATATACGCTACAGTATAGCTATGCCTCCCCCCCCCCCCCCCCCCAAAAAAAAATGATGTAGTGATGATGATGACGATGATGATGATGATGATTATAACGACTTCTGCTCTTATTTTGTCATCAAGTATTCTGTAGGCCCTATATATTCGACTAAAAGTTGAAATCAAAATCACATAATATGATTAGGAACATAAAACTAGAAACACCCGTAACCAAAACTTTCTTTGTTTATCAATACTGTTCCTTAATGATGGTGTATACGTCTACTTATATGACAATTTGATCTATATTATAATTGATATTATCAGCAGCGACTCCAACTCTCCTGCTTTGAGGACACACCGTCTTCGCAAAATCTCCCGCTTTCCCGCTTGAGTTTGAAAATATATCGCGCTGTTCCTGTCTGTCTCCATTTAGCTTTAGCTGCATTTTCTCTGGCCCAAGTTCAGTTCTGTCATATATCATGTACAATAATGTAAACACAATAAGTTACAATGTAAGATAGCACCAGAGAACATCAACAAATCAATAGCCTTCAAATAATCAGGGCCCGCTTGAGGGCCCTGGATCCCCGTCGCAAGGGACGTCACGTTTCGCGCTCATGCACGTGTTCGCACGATCAGAGTCTCCAGTTTGCAAGAATAAAGGTTTGATTTCTAATAATTACAGTAGGATATTTCTCAATTTTCACGAAAATGATATTACCTTCTTGAGCAGTTTCGGCTCAAAAAGCATTATAGGGAGAATCATTAATGATGTCAAACAATAATTCGAAGGGTTCTATAACATAACGCTATACACACAAGTGATAGCATGTGTAGTGTGGTGGTATAGTGTGCTGTTGCGAACTGTCACGCAATCAAAAAAAAAATGGTCAGGCATCTTTAGCTGATGGTCCTAAAGGGCAGTCATACAAGCAGTAGCAATGTTTGCGCTTGATTACAAATATTTATGTAGCATACTGCGAGGTATAATTATATCATATAGTGATGATAGTATGTATCACAGTTGTTTGATAATAACAGTAACTTCTGTAGAACACTTTAATAGTATAGTATACCACTGATGATGGTATCATTATGCTATACACATTATAGTAATGGTTGTAATCATATCTCTATAAAAAAATCGAGTGAAGATATTCACTCTTAAAGGAGTGAATATAAAAAAAGAGTGAATTTAGAGTGAAATTGGAGTGGAATTGGAGTGAATTTTGAGTGAAAATGTTCATTTTCACTCGTTTTGGAGTGACCTTAGGGATCACTCCTAAATCTTCGAGTGATCCCTGAGGTCACTCCAAAATGAGTGAAAATGAACATTTTCACTCAAAATTCACTCTAGTTTCACTCTAAATTCACTCTTTTTTGTATTCACTCTTTTAAGAGTGAATATTTTCACTCGATTTTTTTTAAGAGAGTAATAGCCACATTGATTATTGTTCTATAGCAATGATATTTAATTAAGAGCAAATAGTAATAGTGCAGACAAGATAGCAATGATTTAGGATATCAATCATTGTCTCAGTCATTGTGTTTTAGATGAATTTTGTGAGAAGAACGTTTCAATGTCAAACAAAAAGCAGTTGTTTTGATAATCCTAAACAGAGAATCAATTTACAAACGACCGTGAGGTGTTACAGGTCATTCGACTTTGAGCTTGGATATTGCCTTCCATAGACTAGATAAAAGACTACGTAACGTTATAGATTCTTTCTCTTTACTTCTTTGCACATTCAGAAAAAAAGTGAACCTTATTAATAACCCTCCTTCAGTTCGTCCTTCTCTTTATTCTTTGAAGCTATGCGTGCCTGCTTTCCAACGTGTTAGCATTGTACTTTATCACAATGAGCAAGCGGAAGAAGAAATAATGAAGATTATAAATAGATAGTGAGCTATACAACCTGAAACACAGTCCACGGTCAATCTTACACTTGTAGAATAATCATTTTCCGGAAAAGAAAACAATATCCCCTCTGTATGAGGGTGCATTGGAATGCTTTTGTTGAATTTCGTCTGAAAGACATTTCTACAGATCAACTTAAAGGGACTGTACATTCCTAGTTGGGTGAGGATTTATCTTTTAACGTTTTGCGAGATATTCACCACACTATGAGATGTCAAAGAGCATGCAATTCTAAGGGGTATCAAAAGTTTATTTGATGAAAATCGGTTTTGAAATGGCTGAGATATCTAAAAACAATGTGAAACAAAGAGATCCTAATAAAAGGCTTGGTCTGGATCACCTTTTATCATTATCATTTTTTTTTAATGTCTCAGCCATTTTGAAACCAATTTTCATCAAATAAACGTTGAATCCTTCTTAAAATTACATGCTCTTTCATATTTCATAAGAGGTTTCTCATTATCTCACTCAGGAATGTTATCAACCTGAATCCCCACCTCTACCAGTACTGCACAGTCCCTTTAAAGTCAAATTGACGTTTTGATACTAAACAGACAATCCATTTACTCTGACTGATGTATAAATGTAGGTTATTTGACTTTTAGGGATATTGGCAAGAAAAATATGATACATAAGTAGATCACATAACGTGCTTTATTAGGAGTCATTTTTGTAACTATATGTATCGTGGATTCTTTCTCTTTACGTTTATGCATTCAGGAAAAAAATAAACTTCTTATATTAACGAGAAACTGAGGTACCACATTAGTTTATATTTATTCAATTCGGCTATTTTTTTTTTTTGAAACCATGACTGTCCAATTCAGAGCTATAAGTCCTGCTTTCCAATTGATTAACGTGTAATTCATCACAATGGACACGAGAAAGATGAAAAATACTCAGTAACGAAGATGAGGAACAACATCAAGCAAGAAACTGGAGGATGCAACCGGCGACCTTTTGATGGTACTGTTAGAATTTTTTTCAATAAATAAACGAAAAAATCAAGATGACTGGACATTGACATGCCAGGGTAATGGAAGAATTTC